>NC_142371.1:1497500-1817500 GCF_059441005.1 Hippichthys cyanospilos | reverse complement strand
TTAAAACTGAATTGTCCTCACAAGCCATAATTAATGGCATTTTATCAAGAAAACAAAAAAAAAGTCAGAAATAATACCTAAATTAAATAAAAAGGAAAACTTAACCTTCCTAAGCAAACACTGAAGAGTTTGTTTCTCCGGTGTTTCCAGTCTTCATCCACTCCCGATTACAGTTTCAACTGGTTTTGATCAAGCTTATCAAGAAGTTAAGACACAGTTAACCTGATGACAATTAGGTTATAAAGAGGTCCTGGAGAAGTTAACTCGGAATTCAACTCTGTCATTCCACTCCCAGTAAATACGAATCAAATAGTGGTTATGGATTTCAACCTGCTCCTACAAAGGAAAAAAGTGGCCAGGCTATTTTCTAAAATTCTGATACTTCTCGTGCAACCATACATTTTCTATAGTGCTTATCAGGTTCAGGGTCACCAGGTCTAGAGCCTATCCCAGCTGTGTTCAGGTGAGAGGCAGGGTGCATCCCGGACTGATCTCCTGTCAGTCCCACGCAACACCCTCAATTTAAAGTCTTCAATTTGAAATCTGGGCGAGCCGCTGCTATCCCTGAGTAAAGCCACCCAAGGGAAAAAAACAGGAAGTGCATAAAGCACCTCCATTTGCAGCTCTGTTCCTGGACTGACACAAAATGAATGATTGGGAAAGGAGTTGTTTTTCCTCCACGGCCAAACTATCCAATCAACTCAAATTCACAATTTTGCAATACAGTTATACATACCACATTTCCCGTTATACGAAGGAACAGTTATATTTTCCCCTTGCCGATAGAGTGGGTTGAGAAGATTAAAGAAATCGTGTCTTGACAAGTAAGAAAAAAGGAGAACAAACTTGAAAAGACTTAACAAAACCCATCGCTGAAAAAGAGAACTTCAAACGGAATCGGAACGTGCAGACGGTGAAGGAAAGATGCAAATGTACCACCTCAGGCTGCATGTCTGCCTCCATAGCTGACTGTCAATCTGTCTTTACATCTCGCATGAGTTTCTTTTTCCTGTGAAAAGTGGCATTTATCCTGCATCATCATCATCGCTGCAACCATCGCAATCTTTGATTACCCTTGCGTTGTTGTCACGTCACAAAATGCCGCTCTTCATTCACGCACATGCTGCCATTCCCGTATCCACTCCCATCCCATTGCACGGCAACAATAGTGCCTGAAAAATCTTAAAATAGCACTTTTAAGATTGGCTCAGATGTAAGCACAATGAGGTTTGATCAACGCTGATGTGTTTGTGTATCTGACGCTTTACTGGCGGACAAGCTGTCACAGTCGCCTGCTCTGCAAGTCCCCATGGACTGATTATTATAGAGCTGTTATCTCGCTTTTACACACACACACACACACACACACGCACACACACACTCTGAATGTCTGCTGTACCGCACATCACACCCATATCTCCGTCATCACAACCACTTTAATTAGAACAGAGCAGAAGTTTGTGTGCATGTATTTGTCTTTGTGAGTGTGGACTGTTCATGCAGTGATTTCCCAGCCAGTGTTGAGGAAAAAAAATTCCCAAAAAGGGCCCATTATATTCATGAAAATTATGTAATCCTAATTCCTCACCACACATTTTGAAAGGGAACTCTTGTCTGAGGTAATATGCAAGGCGCAGCATATCACAGCTCTTTTCTTGCCCCCTTTTTGAGACGCCACGCTCCTTTTTCCCCGCCTTGTTCTCTCTTCTGTCTGACATCAGAAGCCAGAGCACAGGCTCGCATGTTGTGCTATGTGTGGGTAATTCCCACTGACAACGGTGTTAATGGATGACAATAGCAGAGAGGAGAGCGCCATATGTCTGAGCCTGGGGCGGCACAGAGAGTGGCAGAGCGCACAAAGGCGAACAAAGACAAGGGGGGAATGAATGAGAGAGTGGGAGAAAATACAGCGAAAGAAAGGACGTTAGGAGGCGGAAATATATGAGGTAGGGGACAGGAGGAGCAAGAGAGAGTTGTAACGCCGGAAAACAACAATCACAGGTAGTGAGGAAGAGTGTTAGAGGGCTGATAATGACAGAAACATAATGAAGGGAAAGTACATAAAGAAAATATAAAATCCCTAGAGGCCTTATGAACGATCACTTAGGAAGGGAGGCTTCCTGAAAATAATCAATGACAGCTTTACATGTTTTTTGTTTTTTTTAGCAGAGTAAGTTAGTGTTTAAATGAATACTGTAGGTTGGGCAGTTGTAAATGTTGACCGCCAAACTGCTGCTTGTGACGTCAGATGAGTTGAGTTCGCTGCTAATTGCCTTTTCTAAGATGTCTGGCCAACTCATAGTCGTGCAAACGAGAGTTGTATTCAGAATACTTTGCAAGTTTTCAATTCACAACACAATCTCAACACAATTTAGAGTCACACTCGTATGTAGACAACTCAAACTCAACACAATTTAGAATCGTACTCATACAAATTGCTGAACACGCATACGTCTTTTTGAAGTGATCTTACTCCATAGCCTTCACTCTGCAAATGTTTTGATTGCAAGTCAAATCAATATGTAAGATTTGTACCATTGTTCATTAAAAACGAATGAATTAAATGATTATCCAGTAAATATAAAATATTTGCAGATAAATGTGTTCTTAACGACAAACAGTATGATCGAGTTATGATTAAATTATATTACATGGGGGTGGCACTCCTCTGGAGGCTGCCATGTTTGTTATAGCTACGAACAACAGTAAATACAGCACCTCCTGCTGTCTGTAATGAAAAAGGGTCTAAATCTTAAACATTGTCCCTTTAAGACATTCTAGCAGTCTTCATTGTTGCAAGGAAACTATGGGGAAAAATAAATAATAAAACATTTCCTTGCAATACGAAAACCAATTTCAGAATGTCTTAAAAACATCTAAGAAAAAATGAGAGTTTGAAAGAATCCTGATGAATCCTTGATGTGAATGTGAATTAACCACCTTTGTCAATATTGTTTGGATCTCAGTGGGACGGGTCTTAACATTTCCACAGTATGTGGCATACGGTGTAAAAAAATCATGTCACCTGTCAAATGTACAACCAAGTAACAGTAGCAAGAAGTAATTTGGTGAAAAGTAGCGGCTAATTTTAGCCTTCGGCCTAAGTATGTACTTCTTACTTACAGCCTTCACTATACCTCTCTGTACTCCTTTTTAAGCTTTCTGTTTTGTGTTTGTCCTTCTACTTTCTCTTGCTGACACTCAGTCACACACATACTGTACATAGAAGTCCTGTGTCTTCATATATGCATTCAAATTCTGAAGCTAATGGTCCCGATGACATAAAGAGATAAAAGCAGCAACATGTCAAATATGGAACAGGAACGCATAAGAAATGTTTAGGGGACAGCAAGGAAGAAGTTATGAAGCGAGGGGAGGGGCTATCCTTATTGAAATGGAAATAGAACGGGCCAATTAAAAAAATTCACGAGGAGCTTGTTTGTAACTCCGGCACTCATAGTTGATATATACAGCACATTATGACTAAATGAATATGTATCAAGAGAACTTCTGAAATACCACTCATATTCCAAGTCTGTCCTTTTTCTCCTACGTCAACTAAACACTGAAAAAAAAAGGATTTCTCGCTTCTAATGTTCAGCCATCTCATATAAGAATGACATTCACATAAACTCTTTTAGATCAACAATGCAACAAGTGTTGTCTACAGCCTGTCAACTAAAAGGTGTTATAAACCAGTTTTTGCTACCTATTTAACATTATATAATCTTAGATGAACAAATTTACACATCTATAAATAAATGATGATTTTGACCAATTAAGTGAAACTTGGGGATTCCCTGATGTGTACCTGAGGATTTTTGATGGAACACTATGTGCCTTCAGTCAAAAGGTTAAGCTTTACATTCATGACTTATTGAGTACTGTGAACATCTGTTGTAATTATAGAAACATACAACTCATGCATGTTGAGGTCTTTTTTTACGCCTTACAATTATTCTTTTCTTTGTGCATGTTTTTTTTTTTTTTAATCTCAAGGTCCCAAAATGATTTGATGAAATAAAATGATGCATTTGTTGTAGAGCTTCAGCTAGCAATTATTTGAATACTTGGACATGTCAATTATTTTGCTGATCAATCAATGAATTGGACAGAAAAAGCATGCTTTACTTTCCCTCCCTCTTTCTCAAAACCTGCACTTTACAAAATCAATGTCACAGTATTGGAAGTCACTAAACCATAATATAGCTTGAATCGAAAAGCTTGTGGAGGAGCCTGTGCCATTGCTGTTGAAACAGAAGGAGAGCAGCTTGCAGACAACAAAAGCAGCCAAAGTGATTATACAGTATGTCTGTCTTCACTTGCAGGCCAGTTTTTGTTGCACTAGCCTCACTTCCTCCTCCTATTTTTACATCAAAAGTGTCTCGCTGTGAAGCTGAATTATGTTCGCATTCATCCCCGGGAGGATTTCAACTTTTCAGAGCCTACCTGTAAGTGTTCCCAGACTACATTGGTCCAGCCCTAAAGTCATTGAAGCCTTCAGCCACTAGTTGGATGAGAGAACCCCCTGTTGCCCAAATCACCTCAGCCTTTCGCTAACACACTGAAGGACAATGAATCTCCCAGGACCTCATTTGCTGTCATGCGATGCTCTGCTGCACCTTCACTGCAAGCGGCTGAAACCGTAGCAGATATAACGAAGCTTCTCGCCGAGCGCCATCTTTGCTTCACTCTCCTGTGTTTTCTCTTTCAGTCTCCTTTGAAAGTGTGAGGGTCGTGACTCCGAACGTGAGCCCCGAGCTTGGAGAAGGAGGAATCGCATGAAGATCTCCACCCGCTAGATTGCGGCTTTGATTTTGTCATCTTCTCTCTGCCCTTTGGACTTGGGTGAGTGGATGACACATAGCAGAGAGAGGGCAGTTCAAACGGCTTTACTGTGTTAGTCCACATACCCTGGAGCAGGACATGCTGCAACAGCATCTCCTTCTAGTGACACGTCACATGAAACACACAGAGATGACTCCTCGGGGTATTGAGGATGTACCTGACTGTGTTGTTGTTTATCACGACTCCAGGGGAAATATACTGCAAAATGATCATTATCTTTGATTATTTATGGCCATGTTTTTCTTTGTTTCATTATGTAATCTGTGGACTACAGTGGTATTTGAAAATTTATATAATAATAATAATAATAATATATATATATATATATATATATATATATATATATATATATATATATATATATATATATATATATATATATATATATTATTATTATTTGTTCTCATAAATGTACACAACTTTTTTGCAAAAATTTTCCCCCCATGAATTTTTTTTTTCAGTCAAATACCCCCTAATCAGCGCAAAGTATTTAAAAAAAACACACACACGCTTCAAACAGAGGGCTATAATATCCATGTCTTATTTAATCAACTTTAGAAATACATTTGTAGCGGTGGCTCTAGGAATATTCTATTTTGGCATTTCAAAGGGTAGTTTGTGCAACATTTGTTTTATTTCTGACTCATTTGCTAGAAAATTAAATCATTCATGACACTGCACATCAGTACATATAAAGGCATACAACAAAGGAGTCACTGTCACACAATTTAGCTATATGTTGCTTAATTAGCTATTAATTTGAAAGCAACGAAAATATACTTCCTGTTCTTGTTCACAGCATTACAAAGCATTTAATTAGATACCTGTAGAAATGCCGTTAAAACCTCACATACCCCCTGAAGTGCATTCACCCCCATTTGAGAAAAGATACAACCCAGATACAAATACAGTGGTGGTCCTTAGAGATAAAAGTTTAATTCGTTCCATCAAATTATGTTTCCCCATCAAAATGAAAGGAATTGCCATTTATCTTTTCTAGTCTGCTCAAAAAAAAACAAAAAAACAACAACAACACAAACTAAACATCTCTTTTAAAGAATTCTGCCAAAACGCTGCTTGTTTTGAAGTGGGTGGAAGCAGTTGTACATTTCTAATAGTGGTACATTTTGACTCTAAAAATACACAATAAAACAAAAACATGTTTTGACATTTAACATGAAAACCCTGGCAATGGAAAGTAGGATGTCATCATCCTGGGAAATCATGTCTGTTTTTGTGACGTAGGGCGCTGATGCAAAAGCAAGAAAGTGATATGTCATTTGAGTGTCTCTTTTTACCGTGTACATGCAACATACTATCAGTGTCATTTTTTTAACAAGGGTCCGGTTAGTGTGTCGTGTTCTAGAAGTAAATGAGGATTTTAATTAAGCTAGTGAGTGGTTACAATGGGCGCGTTGACCTATTATTGTTCCGTCAGCGCCAATACAGATAAATGCGATTACACTGGCAAGATTATTATCTCAAAATATAAAATGTCTTCACACATTTATAGGTGTACATACAGTAGTGTATTTAACACGGTACGGATTATTATTATATATATTTTTTAACCGAAAGTCCATGACATGCGCATTTAACTAGCTGAAGGAACCATTTGCATTAGATGGGTTTGTTCCCTGAGGTTCTTGCTCGAAATGAACTGTAATCGTGGTGCTGCTCGGGTCACTTCCTGCCTTAAGTGCGATTTTTGCCTCGAGGTCAACAAGCGCGACCCTCATTATAAGCTTGCACTTGACTACGCTAACACGCCAATAAGCTGCAACTAATTGTTAATTGTGGAGCGTGAGTCACTTAGTTGAAATCCAACGGGTCTTTATTTATACACAAACTCATTGACCACTTCATTAAACGCGCTGGCAGAATGTAATTGCATTGACTACAGGATAAGAGCTGGAACGAAAATCCCGCCATTATCAACATGATAATGCAACACATTTTTGATACAGCGCTTGGGATTGATACAGTATTAGCTAATATTCATCCCAAAAAAGTCCATATTTAAATTCCAACAGTATGTAGATGTGGTCCAAGTTCTCACCCTACCCAGTGGATGCATCGATTCCAGATCAGATATAGAATTGTTATCTCCATGAAGAATAACCAGGAAGGAGATTTTTTTTTTTTTTTATGGCTTCCAACTCAAGTCAGTCTTGAAGAAAATAATGCAGCCATGAGACCTCTGCTCTCTGTCACAATCTCTGACAGCCTCTCAGATGAATGCTCGCTGCTCTCCGCAGCTGACTTTGTTGTTTTCCCAGGCAGCCATGTGCAACTAGGCTAATGAGTACATTTAGCGGGAAAATGCTGAGGTAACACTTTCATCATACTGTGTGTGTGTGTGTGTGTGTGTGCCATCGGTTTATTAAGGTCACTGTGAACCACTGAAAGTTTGAGCTGAAAAAACTCATTAGAGACTCATCCTCCTCTTTCATCACACCTTTCTGCTCCCTCAGTCAAAGCAGCCCCGCCCTCGTTTTTCATCTATCCATTCCACCATTGCAGTCTTGCTAACTTTGCTCTAGGCATGTCCAATACCACTTTTTGTCAGACTCATATCAGGCCTTGTACTAATCTCAACTTGGTAGTAGTTATGAAACAATACCATTTAACTATACAAGTCGTACTTTTGATCAGGACACGGCCTTAGTAAAACAATGACAGGTCTTTTCAAAGGAAGACCTATGTATTCCAAGATAGCATTTTTGCTTAAAATTTCATGAAATTAATGGCAGTTTTCTATTGTTCTGATTTGTTCATCGCAAAACTGTTACAATAGAGCGGCCAATACTGATGTCTGTGTTCATGCCTTTTTTTCCCCATCCAAGATTCTCACATTAATTGGCGAAATTACCTTTATTTTGAAGTTCCTTTTTGATATCTTGTAAGATGAAGGTAAAGGTTAATAAAACAAACTGGATTAGCCGTTATCTAAAGGTTCGGATAACGACAAACCACCATTTACATCTACACCGGTGGTGTCAAACAAATTTTTATTTCGGGCCGCATTATAGTGATAGTTCCTGTCAGAGGGCCGGAATGACTGTGAACTCAAATACATTTTAGGTGTGTTGATCACACATTTACCAAGATTTGATATCAGAAGTCGGCAAAAACTGTTCAAAAGAGATTTGGAGGATAAGAAAATGTTTGTTTTTCTTCCCCCAAATTTTTAAAAGTTAAAGACAACTTGCAATTTTGGTATTTTGGTCAGAAACCTGAAGTCAAATCAGCACTTCAAGGGCCACAAAAAGTGAGGTGGCGGGCCGGATCTGGCCCCCGGGCCTTGAGTTTGACACCTGTGATCTACACCATGAATGAAGGAACTGAATGCATGCACTTTGTAATATTTTGCCTTTAACCAGGAAAACCATGACATACTTTTAGACTGCATCCGTAGGAATTCTTGCTATCATTTCCACGTCCACATTCTACAACATAAACACTCACACAAGTTTTAGGCAACACAAGCCATGCAATGTCACACACATAGTCTAAAACTTAGCTCATAAACATTCCGCTTCTAACGACTCACAAACACAAGAGGCAGCAAGCAGATTTAGCTGTGGCAACATAAACATTAAGGCAGTGACTTTGCATTGAATAAACTCTAGGATGAATTAGTCCTTGGAAGATATGTTTGCAGACGTCTTACTGTGAGTGCTCTTTATCAATGTATAACATTTGGCCAATTATAAGCCTATTAATGGTGAAAACAAAACATTCAGCACAAATACAGTGTTTTCCTCTGGACACGCAGAGGACAAATGAGTGTCGCTCTTCTTCAGCTGTACCAATAAAGACAAAATGAGACTTGCTTGTTTCTGCAATTTTCTAGATGATAATAATTGTTTTGATTACTATTTTATATTAGCATGTGCTGCTTGGTGGGTTAGATCCAATGTAATTTGTCAAATTTCAACAGATTTTAATAGAAACATCCTCAAAAGAGAAAAAAAAAATATTGAATGACCTTGTGATACTATTGTGAGTTTGTAAGTTGTAAGTTCTTTTGTTAGAAACATTAAAGATGTTGTTAAAGATAACTTAAAAAAAGAGTGCTGTGCCAACATTGTCTAATTTATTAAACTTTGGAATTATATAGCAATCTCTCTTGGGTTTGATTCTGGGCCACAGCCTTCCTAAGTTGAGTTTGCATGTTCACCCCATGCCTTCATGGGTGTCTAGTTTCCCAAAAAACATGCGTGGTAGGTATATTGATCACATTAAATTGTCCTTGGGTCTCTTCTTTGGTGCGATTCATGTGTGCCCTAGGGCTGTTATTATTAACAATTATTTTAACAGTCGATCAATCATTTATATATATATATATATATATATATATATATATATATATATATATATATATATATATATATATATATATATATATATATATATATATATATATATATATATATATATATATATATATAAATTGTCAATGTTTATAAATGTAAAAAGTTTGAATGTTTGAAGGAAAAATCCCATGAAAATCATAAATAACTTTAATTATTATGCCTTTAAAAGCATTTACACAATACGGAAAAAAATGCAAAGTGTATAGTTTGCAGAGTTTGTGTACAAGGGTTATAATGCATTGAAATCTCATGTACACTGAGGTGGCATTATGTACTTCTATTTGAGATTCACTGTTAAAGTATAATAGACCTTGGAGTACAATATAAGACCTTTTTATTATGTCTTTTGCAATTATTACTGTAAACTGAGCAAAAAAAACAAACAAAAAAAACATAATTTAGTAAAAGGGGGCATTTCTCCATCATACTTAACTATCAGCGGCTCTTAGCACCAACGTGATTTATTAAGAAAGCAAAGCAATTACAAGGAAGTTTGTGCTCAGCAAACCATAAAAATATTGCATCCTATCATCACACAATGACAACTCTGCTGTTACCTGGAATGAACCGCCTCCTTGAGGAGCACCACGGGATCTCACATTGGTTTTGATGAATAACAGGCCTGAATTTGCAAGGTAGAATTCTGAATTTCAAGTAGTATGTTTTGTTGCATTTTGGCTTTCCACGAATCTGAAAAATTGTTTGCCAAGCCAAAGTGTTCAGTGACACCGAAACATATTCCTTATCGTCCTTGTTAGCGTATAAGTTATTTATTGTCACCCCAGAGCTCACTTCCTATGTTACCGTGTCTGAAATTGCTTCCCACAACCTAAATCATCATCATGTCAGGCGCTATAAAACAACACAGATGGCCACCATAGGGCTGATTCAGGTTTTCATCAGCAGCTTATAAAATCACAATCATTCTCCTATTAAAGTCAACGTTGCAGTCATTAAGTCTCCTGACGTGGTCATATATCATCATGATAAACGTGTCAGTGTATTATATTTCAATATTTCAGCTTCCTTGGTTAACTTTATTAAAACCGCAAAGTTCATTACACCCACTGTGAAAACTTATTCGGACTAAAATTGCAGATCAAGCAGAATTTGTTCAATTTTCATCTCAAATACAAAATAATGGTGACACTCTTGAAATGTCCATGAAGTAGGTTTACCCCAATGATTTTTTTGACATCTGTATAGCCTTGACTCATTGTGGAACTGATGCCAAGAGGGTATTTCTTTTGAATATGAATAATCATTCCAAAATTACTGTAGGAGTCAAGCGCTCTCCGCAGCCCCGAGTGGCTTCAGCGCGGAAGCTACTCATCGGCAATAAATGTATTTAAAATACAGCAAATGTTTTTACTGCATTTCCATCTGTGGGTTTTAAAACCTCATGTGTGATGGAAGACAGAAATACATACTTCATAAAAATGTTAGTCCTGCTTTCAACTCAAGCCTGCAGATTGCTTCAGAGGCCACCCCCCCTTATCCCCCCCTCCCCAATATACCCACACAAGTGCTGTTTTAATCAGCTTTGTTCCCAGATGGAAAAAGTAAAAAAAAAAGAAAAAAAATGATGTTGGGGATTAACAATAACGACGGAATAACTCTGCAACTGGTTTGTGCATGTGAATCTTGCAAAGAGCATACATGCTTTTTAAATTTGAGTTGTCTGTGCTTGTGGTCTTTGTGCACGCTGTAATAACGGTGGCAAGGGCAATGTCATGCATGTATACAAGCGTCCTTATACTCTTATACCGAGAGCTGTAATGTTACACATGAAGGATGCCAGTAATGTGATTCTTCTTAGGCTCATGTGACCATGCTACACCGCGCTAAGGTCATTGTTGGCATGACTGGAGAGGGGTACAATTTGGATGTGCTTACAATTTACATGAAACGTTTTGAGATGACACACATTGCTGTAGTATTACGTTTATGGCCTAAGATTTGTGTTTGCATACGTAGTTAATGGAATTATGACTTTTGACTAGGGCTGTCACCAATGAGTATTCCAATAGTCATTTAATTATCAATTATTTTTTCAATTAGTCAACAAAGAATCTTTTTTTCCTGTAATTAGTTTAATAATGCAGATTTCAATCCATCCTTGAATCTATCCTTAAAGAGTGCAAATGCTACTTGCTAACTTGCTACATTAGGAATAGTGACAAATAGTGAATTTGTACTGTAAAATTTGTACTGTGTTGATTCTCTGTGTCACGCTAATCCACAAAGGTTGAACACAGGCATTTTTTCTTTACCTGAACACATTCAAAACTATTTAATGAATTATACTATGAGGCTAGCAATTTGTCATTAATTAGATGGCGGTCTTTTGACATCACAATCTTGACAGGAGTTAACTCGAGCTTTCAAGATTAGTCGATTAATCGGCGAGTAATCGATTATCATATTAACCTCTGACTTTTAATAAATGCGTTATCACATGCAGCTAATTTTTCATTTAAAAATTGTCAGCCACTCAACAGTAATTGTTCACTGTTTTCTGTAAGCTTTCCTGAAACCTGACAGATTATCTTTTGTGTTTAATTCAAATTCAACATTTGCAGGCATTCACTTTTCGTTTGGACAATGATGACCGAGCCAGTTACTGAATCAATTTAAAAAAGTTGGGTGGAATGAAATAGTACAGCCCTAGAGTAAACTTATTCTGTATGATAGCAAAAAGTGTGATATTTATCCCAAATCTGCCTGGCCTGTTAATTAATATTTCATGGCTGTAATAGTTTGACCTTGGAACAAATTATTTCTATTTTCGTTATTTTCCAATGGGAAAAAATATAGCGGCATGGCGGCAGGTCTTTGGTCCACCCGCATCCCGGAACAGATTGGGCTCGACCTAAGAGGTTCCTCTGTAACTGATCCAATTATTACTCATTGGCACTCAGGAGGGGTTATCCATTTTCTTTTCCGTCACTTTTTTGTTCCATTCACCCTTCAAAGAACTCTACTAATGTTACTAATTACTAGAGTACTTTTCTGCTCTCCTGATTTTCTCCTTCATTTGCCTCTATCTTTCATGTATGTTCTCTTGAATGCTCTGCTTAGACATCATTCTGATTTCCATAGACAAAACATTGTTTCTATTCCCTGTTGGGTAACTTAAAACTTCATGTTTTTCATTTCTAAAAGGTTTATTTCTAAGTGTTTGTTTAAAAGTCTCACTTACCTCTCCTGCACTCCTTTGCCTGCTCTCCATCTCTAATGTAAAGGAGCAAAGGGTCTGTAAATGTGTACTTACTATCTCTATGACTTCCTTTCAACAAAAATAGAAGCAATAAAGTGTTTGTTAAAGGTCAAAAAGGCCCCCTTCCTTTTCTCCCTCCCCAATTTCCTTTTCCTCCCCTCTCACCCGCTTAGAAAAGGAGCGTTTTCTGCCTGTCCAGCAGTTTACCGAGAAGCATCGTTTTACACCCCGGAGAGCCTCTTTTCTCAGTATGTGTTCGTCTTGTACAAGTGGCCGCATGATTCATGTTCACGCTCGTGTTTGTGACTGCACACTTGTGCGTACGTGTGTGTGACAGAGTATTTATTAACGGTCATTTGCTTCCTTTGCCACTGTGTGTTTGTGTGCATGTGCGAGAGTGTGTTCCCCTGTTGTGACAGAGCTGAAATCCAAGCTGACATCCCCCTCTCCATGCAACAGCATATGCCCCTCAGCAAGACCACTGGGAGACTACAGAGTGAGAGGGAACAAGGGCGGGGGAGATGGAGGGCAAGAATAGAGCGCTTGAGGAGGGGGCGAATAATGGGTAATTGGTCGAATAAGAAGAGGAGCATGAGAGTGAGAGGAGGGAAGCCGGCAGAGAAAAGTGCGGGAGAGAAAGCACCCCCGCCGCGCTGCTGTTCAGTCCCGCTAGCGTTGGCATGTGTTAAATGTAAAGCTGCTGGCTGACTCACCACGGTACCAGATCGTATTCCGCACTCGACTGCTCTTGTCTGACAGAGAGGCAGCGCAGTGCCACTCGCTGATGGAAGCCCCTTCTAATGATCATCTTCCTTTCCTTTCTCAATGGGGTCACAGTACTAGAGCAGTATCATGCTGAAGTGAACTTTACATAAAAAAAAGCTCAAGACCAGGATAATCCAGAATTGTGCTTAGTAAAACTCACCGACCTGAAGTGCAACTATACAGGACTTTCTTGACGTCCTTGATTAAATTCTGATCTGGGGAACCAGTGGATATTATCAATGCCTTCATATTAGACAACTCCAGCCAAATGAGGGAAGGAAAGATCGCAGGTCCGACTGTCTCAGCATATGGTCTGACAATGGGTGCGAGAATATCATCATTATAGCACACATTTTTTGGAGTACCTCTGACACATGGAAGGCTATACACCAGAGTGGTCGTGCTGGAGGATGTTGTAGGCAAGCAGAATGTTCTCCATAACCACTTCAGAATCTCTTAGTGATCCTACGCCCATCGAAAAAAAAAAGATGCAAATGACATTTTCTGTATTGAACCGTATCATACAAAAGACGTAAAATTATGAGGTTCATTTTTTTAGCTGACTTTGACACAGTAAGTATGAAAAGAAAAAGAAGGTACGCTACAAAATAAAAGTATCATACATTGCCCTTATTTTACCTTCGATAAACTTAGTTTGTAGTTATAATAAGCATCCAAAACAGCCATGATATATGTTACCATTAAAATCAGAGATCAACTTTTTTGTGTATGGGTCTTTGTATAATTTTGTAAATTTTGACTTCTACTCACGATTGACTTGTATCGTAAATACAGTATCATAAAAGTAATCAATGTGAACCCCTTATTGTTGTGACACACACAGTTTCCCCCCCAAAAAAGCACACATTATAACAAATTATTTTTTGTGGAGAAAAAAACTTGGTCAATTTGAATATTTTTAACAAGGAAAACAAAAATTTAATCTATGTACAACCACAGACAATTTTTCTATATAAAATTGTCATTATCTTACAAGTATAAAGGTGAATAATCCCAAATATTATTGTCACATTGCAACTTTTATTGACGTAAAGACACATACTGTCACATAATAATCATCTCCATCCATTCATTTTCTATAACCGCTTATCCCCACAAGAGTCGCAGGCTTGCTGGTGCCTATCCCAGCTGGCTTCGGGCAGTAGACGGGGGAACACCCTGAACCACACCTAGGGACCATTTCACCTGCCATGCAAATTTTTGGAGTGTGGGAGGAAGCTGGAACGCCTGGAGAGGACCCATGCGGGCTCGGGGAGAACATGCAAACTCCACACAAGAATGCCGGAGTGACGTGGATTTGAACCCGGGTCCCTTGAACTGTGAGGTGGACCCATAATAATAATAATAATAATAATAATAATAATGATGATGATGGGAACAATAATAATAGGAACAATAAATAGAATAAATAATACATAAATAGGAGTAAGTAAAATAAAATAGAAATCATAGTTTCACCGGAGTGTGATCGTTATTTTCAGTGTTAGAATGTTTCCAAACAGGCGAAATTCTCAATTTTTTTTGCAGCCCAAAATCATCGCGCTAACTGAAGCAGTCACCTGGTCCAGCGTACCTTCATACGTCATCATTTCTGGGTCATGCCCATGTGAAGCGCCCCTCGATACATGCCTCGCAGACACGCCCCTGCCATTACCCAACACAAGCCTCGGCGCCTCTGCACATTACGCCCCATTGCTATTTTCTTCTACGTTCTTGACACTAGAAGATTCAGTGAAATGCCCATATGTCTTTGGACAACCGTGGGAAAATGCAGATAACGGTATGAAACGCTGCTCGGCCAAAACTTGGACTTGCTGTTCGAATCGCTTCTCCTGACTACCTGTTGTCTCATTCACTCAACCGCAAATAAAACTGATTCAAAATTGTTATTGCTTCCCAAATGGATTGAATGAAATATTAAAAATTCTAGAAGTATCACACGGGAAGATGCTGAGTTACTTGTATTGCAAAAAACTATTCAAACTGCTTCATCCTGCATACACTGCAGGGTCATCAGTTTGTTCCCCGGTTTCTCCTATCACTCCTGATGAAGTGCACAGTGGGAAAAACAACAACCTTGGGTTAATTTAGTTGGCTGGAGAATGCCCCATTATGATGATAGAATGTATGCTAATTTGTACTATAAAAACATAAATCCACGGAAATAATGATGAGAAATTTCTGTTGCAGATGGAGACGGAGGTAGTTTTCTTTTCTTGTGAGCTGACCAAAGCATTTTAGACCAGAAAAGCCAATTAGAATAAAGATTGAACCATCGGCAGATAACCAGTCTAGACAGCTAAAAGCACTGCAAGGCCGCTGAATTAATAGCAACGGGATTGCTTGTTTGAATACGGTGATGCAATCTTACTTCTTAAAAGAAGTTAAAAAAAAAAAAAAGGATAACGAGGAAGGGAGAACTTTTAAGCTCAGATGAGTCAAGCCTGACAAGAAAAATGTCTTCTTATAGTCTTGTTATTAAAAAAACTGACAGTTTTTGACACATAGAGCTAGGCTGTATAAAGCAATTAAAACTGATATGGCTACTATACATTCATTTCATATGTGGCTGGTTTTGATGCTAGATGTCATCCAATTTGGAATTTTTTCTTGATCAATTAGTCTGAGAACAGCGAACAAACTTCAACTGTACTGTTTTCTTTCCCGAGTCCTTCTTTTTTTCAGAGTTTTTTTTTTTTTAAATTTAGATACATTGTATTATTGTAGCAAATCATCTTGTTGGTCTTGTTTTTTATTTACAGACATTTTTTTAACAGACAGTTGTAACCATTTTCATTGTGCTGTATTTGAGATTAGTCTCAAGTGCTGGGTGCAACATTTAGTTTCGGCCATCAAGAGGATCAATCTTCTTTTTTAATTTGTCAGTTGATCTTCTGTTTGTCAGTTGCCAAAAAAATTAGAATTTACCATTAAAAAATAATGTCAAGCATTTTCGAGTTCAATTTGGTAAAGAGCTTTGCTATGGCTCACTGCAATAGCATCTGTGTTGCTATTATTAGCTTTGGCTGCGATTGCAGCTGGGTGCTTTGCATTTATGTGGTAGGCTAAACTTGAGCTACTTCTGTGGTAAGCAAAATTCTTCTTAAAAAGAATGAAAATCACTCTACCTTTATCACGGGTGATGTCTCGATGTTTTTAAAGTAAAATTAAGCATTCATCTGACTGGCAACTCAGCCTTACTCCTCCGTTGTTGCGTCTTCCTTCTGTTCTAGTTTGTCAAACACAATGACAGCCAATGAGTGTTCCTTGACCTTTGCTTACCAACCCCCAACTACTAAAGCGCCGAAAGAACGATGCGTACAAATAGTTCTAAATAGCATACAGAAAGCAAGTCAATTAGGAGATTAAAGATGAGATTAAAAAAACGCTTTAATAGTTAAAGTGATTTTTAATCGTGTTATAGTATGTGTTAATGACTGTAAACAATTGACCACAATTAATATAGAATGACACACCTGATCATATTTAATATTTTACTCTACCGTTTAGTGTCTGTTTCCACACTTGAAGTCAACTGTGTTTTGGTAGGTGCTACTGTTTTGGTTAACATAATTTGCAACGTTGGATAAAACTCGGAAATAAGCGAATTCAGTTGCTTTCAATTTTTTTTTAATGTAGGAAATGACATTTTTCTGTTTTTCTGTTCATTTGTCTGAAGTCGATTATGCACCTGGTGTTAAAATGGGGAAGGCATCTTTTAGACAAAGGGCCATTATTTGATCAAATATTCTACATACATCAGGATTCAACTCACCTTTGTCATTCTTGTGAGAATAAACTACAGGGTTCGACATGTTTTATGGATCAAAACAAAACAGATTTGGAGAAGAGAATAAAACATCTGTTATTGGCGATGGGGGTTGGGTTTGTAGACACGGAGGTTTAAATTCAAGAAAAAAGGGGTTTTGTATCTTTCCTTCAATTCCCAATGTGGGCTTATACATGAAAAACATGAAGTACAATGCTTTCCTGCTGTTTTGAACAAATGGTTTAACCGTGTACAGATGCATGTCGGGTGAAGTGTGGTTTGTGGTGTGTTTGCCGGATAAGGATTCAATGAGCTCTCATTGTAACAATGTTGTTGGGTTTTTTTTTTTTTTTCATATGCAATTAAGACTCTGTTTTTCCACGTGCGGATGTATCACGGATTTGTTCGTCCTATTGTTTTTCATCTAATAATTAGATACTTCCAGCATTAACATGAATGTTTCTACATTAAAGCACATGGTCTTAACAACAAAGGTGATGAAATTAAAGGGCAAAGGAGAGAGAGGAGTCTAAGGGGGCTGTTTTTCTGTGTACATAACATCATGTGCAATAGTGCATGAAGGAGATCCAGTCGCATTATAATATGCCACAGCCTTGGACAAGATATATTTAAAGTGTAAATCACATTTTAATTAGATTTAAAAGAAAGGGTTCCGAAGCGCTCGGGATTATTCCATAGACAAGTGTGTAATGTTTACAAAACACAGACAAGCCGATTCCAGAAGACGAATGTAATTGTGCTTTACAAAGATTAAACATTATTTTAAAGGTCACTGCTTTTGACCTCCGGCTTCCTGATTCCTTCTCTCCCCGCATTCTCGTCTTCTCCGGCTGCCTCCTTTTATTTGTTTCAGCACTTTTCAAGAGCTTTTCACAGCGGGACCTGCTGATCACAGACCTCTGTGTAAAATGATTTCACTTGCATCAGTAAAATGTCATGCGCACTGTGTTGCGAGAATGAAAGAATTCAATGCAGTCGTCACGCGGCATGATTGATGACAACTGCAAATAATACTTGTGTGATACATTAATTATTATGCAAGCACGCATCCATCCATTATCCAAAGTGCTTATTCCGCATGGGAGGCCTGCAGGTGGACAGTTTGTTGTCGGTTGTTTCTGAAAAACTATGATAAGCAATTTGCAATTACAGGCAAAGGAAATGGAAACAAAGATGGGGCAATGGGTTTTTCAAATCCAAAAAGGCAAAGGTGGGGAAACTATGACCCGTGGCCCCATATGCGGCCCGCAGGAGCATCGGAAAAGCTACCGTTGTAAAAAGCCAGACACATTTCATTCATACTTACTGATGAAATGGAGGGTGTCCCTACATGCTAGGTACCATTTTTCCAAGGATTTACATGCTCAATATTTTATTCCACTAGAATACTCAAAGACACACTAAACCTGTTTACCCATTTTTAGCACTTAAAATGCTAAATTTGATTACCGGTATTTGTTTTTTCATCTCCAATTAACACCTTTAAAACACATTTGACCACTTGCCGTTGACTAAAATTGATATCATAAGCGCTCATTGATGACAACCAATCACATCTCACCTTGTGAAAGTCACATGACTAAACCCGAAAAACAGGTAATTGTTTTTTTCCCGAGCCTTAAGCAAATATGTTGTCATTTCAGACATGAAAAGTGAAATATCATCACAAAATGTCAAATTAATTATAAATTTAAAGGTCAGGAAGTAAAGATTAGAAACTTTTTTCTTGCAACTTCAAGAACCCATTTACACTGCATAACTGTCATTGCAATAATAAGCAGTTTACTCACTAAATATAATTCTGTATCTGTACTTTGCGGTTTGAATCAACTTTCCTCATGTCTTTGGGTATTTACGAAGCTCTGATGTCACAGAAGCTTTGTGAATAAAGCATTCATGGCTGCTTGACACTGTGTTAACACCCTTTGTTGATGAATGTGTGAGGCTCCTGTCGCATCCCATGTGTCAAAATGTTCTCTTGATGTTCAAAAATGTTGCTTACCATTGCATATTCCATGTAGCACACTGGATTGTGCAGTATTTCTATGGTGTAGCCTGTTTTCTACTACAGTACTTTGGGTCGCTCTAGCTAGCTACACTAGGTTCAAAACACCTGTGTTTTGACATATTAAAAATTAGAATCTGAATTTGAGCAGACCCTATGCAATCTTTGCTCCCTGACCTTTACGTATTTATTGCTGAAAATGACCAAATAAGTTTAGCATTACTAAGCTACACAGGCTATTTTCCGGAGCATTTAAACTTGAATAAACCCGCATTAGCACTTAAAACTTATAACTATACTTATACTGCCAAAACTTAAAATGATTAATGAATAAAAATAATAAATAAAAACTATACTAAAACTACAACACTGGAATGAGGATGACCAAAAGGATATAATTCGGCATGAAAAGAACAGAATACGGAGAATAATTTCATACATAAAATATACAGTATATATTTAGTAAGAATGCAATTGACTTTTTTTATAGTTATAATTATTATAGTCCGGTTATATGAGGCCAGCAGAGAAGGCCTTGCTGGCCCTGATGGACCACCATATATATATATATATATATATATGTCACGGGGGAGTACGGCGGTTGAGGAGGCCGGCATGGTTGCAGAGGAGGAGGACCCAAAAGCAGGGGAGCGTCGGGACAGGGGGTTGATTAAATCCATTTATTTATAAACGAACGGGAACAAAAGCGAGAAAAACAGGACGGCAAAAAACTCGAACTAAGGGCGCAGGCAGGCTGGCAAAACCGAAAGCAAAACACTATGGACAGGCTGGCATTAAAACACGGAGCTGAGGGACTCGGGGCAAGACGGGACTACGAGACAATACGATAGAGACAATATGACATGACGTGACAGAGACAATGTTCCGACGCGGGCTGTAACGAAAACCAGGTTTAAATACATACAGCTCTAATCAAACAAACACACGGCAGCTGGGCAGGGACAACAGGCAAAGGGAGCGGATTGGAGGACACGAGGGGCGGGTAACACGGACAGGTGGACTACATCAAAACTAAACGCAGAAAGACGCAACCGGAGCGGGAACAGGAACTATATACGGAAACAAAGGAACAGAACCCCTCAAAATAAACCCACAACCCAAAATCCATGACAGAACCCCCCTCTCAAGGGACGGATCCCAGACGTCCCAAAAACAAACCGACAAGCAAACAAAACCGAGGCAGGGTGGGCGGAAGGGGGACCGGAGGAGGGCACAGGAGAAAAACAAAAACAGTCCAAAGGCACCCCTGGTGCCAAATGGGATGCACCCGAGGGGGAAAGTCCAGAGGGCGACCCGGTCGCCAGAGCGAGTCAGGCGGGCGACCCGGTCGCCAGACGAAAGGTGCCCTGCGGGGCGAGTCAGGCGGGCGGCCCGGACGCCAGACAAGAGGCGCCCGGCGAGGCGAATCAGGCGGGCGGCCAGGACGCCAGAGCAGATGTGCCCGGCGGGCCGAGTCAGGCGGGCGATCTGGGCGCCCGATGGCGAACAGCAAGCCACCCCAGGTAGGCTTGTATCCCGGTTGCCCCTGAAGATCGGCAGGCGGGGCGTCAGGCGAGAGCGGAGGCGTCAGCAGGGCGGCGTCAGGCGAGAGCGGAGGCGTCGGCTGGACGCCGTCAGGCGAGAGCGGAGGCGTCGGCTGGACGCCGTCAGGCCAGAGCGGAGGCGTCGGCTGGACGCAGTCAGGCCAGAGCGGAAGCGTCGGCTGGACGCAGTCAGGCCAGAGCGGAGGCATCGGCTGGACGCCGTCAGGCCAGAGCGGAGGCGTCAGCTGGACGCAGTCAGGCCAGAGCGGAGGCGTCTGCTGGACGCAGTCAGGCCCGAGCGGAGGCGTCGGCTGGACGCCGTCAGGCCCGAGCGGAGGCGTCGGCTGGACGCCGTCAGACCCGAGCGGAGGCGTCGGCTGGACGCCGTCAGGCCGGTGCGGAGGCGTCGGCTGGACGCCGTCAGGCCGGTGCGGAGGCGTCGGCTGGACGCCGTCAGGCAGGTGCGGAGGCGTCGGCTGGACGCCGTCAGGCAGGTGCGGAGGCGTCGGCTGGACGCCGTCAGGCAGGTGTGGAGGCGTCGTCGGGGTGCCATCAGGGAACAGCCACTGGGTGCAGGCCACAGACACGAGTGAGAGCACGAGACTGACCTGGGACAGGGGCGACCACGGGGGACCGTCTGGCATCTCTGTCGTCTGCGGCAATGGTGGCATGGCTGACAACCCAGGCGACTGCGGCTGCCGCGCCGAGGCTGGCGGCTCAGGAGGCTGTGGCAGCGGCGCAGAGGCTGGCGGCTCAGGAGGCTGAGGCGCCGTGGCTGGTGGCTCAACAGGCTGAGGCTGCGGCGCCGTGGCTGGCAGCACAGGGAACGGCCGGCTGGACAGAGACAGCCACTGGGGGCCAATCAGAAACGGCGGGGATGCCAGGAGACTGACTTGGGATGACTGAGGCAGACGGGCGACTGGCTCGGGAGGCCGACGGGCGACTGGCTCGGGAGGCAGACGGGCGACTGGCTCGGGAGGCAGACGGGCGACTGGCTTGGGAGGCAGACGGGCGACTGGCTTGGGAGGCAGACGGGCGACTGGCTCGGGAGGCAGACGGGCGACTGGCTCGGGAGGCAGACGGGCGACTGGCTCGGAAGGCAGACGGGCGACTGGCTCGGGAGGCAGACGGGCGACTGGCTCGGGAGGCAGACGGGCGACTGGCTCGGGAGGCCGACGGGCGACTGGCTCGGGAGGCCGACGGGCGACTGGCTCGGGAGGCCGACGGGCGACTGGCTTGGGAGGCAGACGGGCAGGGTTCACAGAGGCCGGGGACCGGCTCGCAGGGTTCACAGAGGCCGGGGACCGGCTCGCAGGGTTCACAGAGGCCGGGGACCGGCTCGCAGGGTTCACAGAGGCCGGGGACCGGCTCGCAGGGTTCACAGAGGCCGGGGACCGGCTCGCAGGGGTCACAGAGGCCGGGGACCGGCTCGCAGGGGTCACAGAGGCCGGGGACCGGCTCGCAGGGGTCACAGAGGCCGGGGCCCGGCTCGCAGGGGTCACAGAGGCCGGGGCCCGGCTCGCAGGGGTCACAGAGGCCGGGGTCCGGCTCGCAGGGGTCACAGAGGCCGGGGTCCGGCTCGCAGGGGTCACAGAGGCCGGGGTCCGGCTCGCAGGGGTCACAGAGGCCGGGGTCCGGCTCGCAGGGGTCACAGAGGCCGGGGTCCGGCTTGCAGGGGTCACAGAGGCCGGGGTCCGGCTCGCAGGGTTCACAGAGGCCGGGCGCCGGCTCGCAGGGTTCACAGAGGCCGGGCGCCGGCTCGCAGGGACAGGTAGCCGCCTTGGCGCAGGGACAGGGGCGGGTAGCCGCCTTGGCGCAGGGACAGGGGTGGGTAGCCGTCTTGGCGCAGGGACAGGGGCAGGTGCCGCTTCAGCCCGCCGGCAGGAAGGTTGGGGAACAGAGACAGGTGGTACAGACGCGACAGGAGCTTGGGATAGGGTGCAAGAAGAGGGTGGTACAGGGCAGGAGGAAGTAGGCAGGGCGCGGGAAGAGGGGGACACAGAGACAGGAGGGAACGGATCGGAACTGACAGGAGACTGAACAGATGGGTTCTGGTGGTAACTGGGGCGGTGGCCTTTTCGCGGGCCCCTCCACCGGCGGCCACGAAATGCCAACCGGGAGCCCACGAAAAGGTCACGGTCAAATGGGGGCTCTGAATCTGAGTCTTCGGACGGACAGTAAAATGACTGGCTGGACGGAAAATCAAAATCTGAATCAAAATCATAAGAGGTGCACAGGCTCGAATACGGAATATGATAAAAAGTGTCGAAGGAAGAGGGACGCGGGTAAACAAAATCCGGACCGGTACTGGAACGAAACGTGACGAAAGGAGGGCAATCCTCGATATCGGAAAAATCTGAGTCCAACGTACAGTAAGGTGCGCGAACAGGAGAGGAAGGGTGATCGGGTGTGCGGACAGAAGGTGAACTACGCAAATCAGAAAAATCGGAACTACAAAAAACGTGCGGGGACAGAATCGTGTCGTATGGGAGGTCGGAGGAACACGAGGGAAACGCGGAAGTAACAGACGCGGGGGGCGGATCAGAAGCGGGGACAGACGCGGACTCGGAGGGGAGAAACACGGAAGAAAAAACAAGAGGTCTCACACTGGGGGAACGGGGCTGACCGGCGGGCTGAGAACGGATGCGGGCGGGGCGGCGGCGTCGAGTCCGCCGACGCGGACTTCCCGCTGGGTCCTGTGCTGGTCGGAACATTCTGTCACGGGGGAGTACGGCGGTTGAGGAGGCCGGCATGGTTGCAGAGGAGGAGGACCCAAAAGCAGGGGAGCGTCGGGACAGGGGGTTGATTAAATCCATTTATTTATAAACGAACGGGAACAAAAGCGAGAAAAACAGGACGGCAAAAAACTCGAACTAAGGGCGCAGGCAGGCTGGCAAAACAGAAAGCAAAACACTATGGACAGGCTGGCAGGAAAACACGGAGCTGAGGGACTCGGGGCAAGACGGGACTACGAGACAATACGATAGAGACAATATGACATGACGTGACAGAGACAATGTTCCGACGCGGGCTGTAACGAAAACCAGGTTTAAATACATACAGCTCTAATCAAACAAACACACGGCAGCTGGGCAGGGACAACAGGCAAAGGGAGCGGATTGGAGGACACGAGGGGCGGGTAACACGGACAGGTGGACTACATCAAAACTAAACGCAGAAAGACGCAACCGGAGCGGGAACAGGAACTATATACGGAAACAAAGGAACAGAACCCCTCAAAATAAACCCACAACCCAAAATCCATGACATATATATATATATATATATATATATATATATATATATATATATATATATATATATATATATATATATATATATATATATATATAAACACGTGCGCACACACGGACACACACTACCTGGTCAGCTGGGTATTTACGTCTTGATGAAAATCTCTATGTGCAGTATTTGTTTTTTGTTTTTTGCCTTGTAAATTCCAAGTGGGATCCTGGGCCTTCCCTGCGGATGCAAATGGAGCAATAGTGCGTTATGCTTATGGAGAAAACATAATGCACCCATGCCCTGTAATTTCCGCCAGCCAAGTTTATTTTTTGTGTATCACTGCTTCATACACAGCCATGCATTGCTATCTAAGTGAATTAATTCAATCGCGTCACCCAAAATGATATGCTGTTGTCAGCTTTTTGTCACATTGTTCAGGACGAAATAATAATGTGACATTGTGAAGCTAAAGTTTACCCCTGGCGCAAAGATGGACGACAAACATTCTGTCTTTCTCCATGTGGAATCAGGGCTTACTTTGCATAAGCCTATTCACCTAATGAACGATTATTCCGGGTAGTATAGCTAGTGAATGGACCGGTTGCTGTTTTACACAACCAGAGACATAAAAAGCCTTGAGCATGACCCACATGTTGCAGGCAACCAGTAAACGGCACAGATTGTTCCTTTCCTTCTCGCTTGGTTTGACAAAGCCACTGGTGATCTTCAAACCCCCTTCAACAAAGCTCTTCTCATGAGGCCTGATCCCCCTCTAACCCATCTCCCTCGCTCTTTCCCTCTTTCCATCTCCCTGCGTCCTGTCCGTCTCTCGCCTTCCTTTCAGCAAACTATCACTCTTCCCTCTCAGTTTCCTCTTTGCCGCCCTCCCGCTGGCTCCCTTTGCTCCCCTCCTCTCTCGCTTTGTTCTAAGGATCAAACAAGTAGCTCGCTTTCTCTCTTGCCCAGGCTCCAATGCTCAATCACACGGGAGAAAACACACATACACATACTGGCCTTTACTTTAGTGTGTTGCAATGTTCACGTTTCAGCTCAGGATTTTTGAGTTGTCTCGGTCAACGCAGGAGCTAACCTTTCAACTCACCTATTGCTTTGGATCAGAGGAAGCAGAAAGGAAAGCAGGAAAGAGCAAAGTCGAATGATGTCAGACAGGATGAAATGAAAATTGCTGCAGATTAAATCAACCCCAACTCCAAAAAATAACCTGTGAACGCCGAAAAAAGAACTGTTGTGCAAAGTCATTAGTGCGGTTTCTGTTTATACTGTTGTAACTAAATGAGGTTCTCGAAACATTGGGGAAAGTGTATTTATGTGTATGTATTTTTGATAGAGGCATGGGTAGAGGGATTAAGGGATACTTTATCCTCTGTGACAGAGTGAATCGATACTTGGCATTATTTTGTTTGTAAAGACAAAATGTCCACAAATATATTGACGTTGTGAGATTGTGCAGGTGTACCTATTGTTATGACCATTATATTCTAAAAATCCAGTTTGTGCTCTATGTTGTATATCCTTTGACAGACCCAAGCTACAAGTCTCACTGTGCTCAATAAAGGACATCCTTGCCTTTCCAATGATGTGTTTGGGGTTTGGGTGGGACGCCATTCATTTTGCTGTCTTTCTGAGACAAAATTATATATATATATATATATATATATATATATATATATATATATATATATATATATATATATATATATATATATATATATATATATATATATATATATATATATATATATGTGTGTGTGTGTGTGTGTGTGTGCGTGTGTGTGTTTTACAGGTATATAAAATTTTAATAGTGAAACAACAAAACATGTCATATTTAAATAAACGTATATTTATATTAATATGATTAGTCGCGGTAATATTGAAATTTCAGTCTACAGTTTGAAACCACCCTCTGATTAAGTGTTTTTTTCAATGTTTTTTTCATTATTTAAACATTCTTATTATTTGGAAATCATTGAATTGTAAATTAATTAATGACTTAATTAACATTATAAAAACATATTCATTGATTTTTTTCTAACAAAATGTTATTAAAAGCAGAATATGTTTTTTCAGTTTCAGGCAAGAGCTTTGCACATCTTGGTATATTTTCAGTCATTTTTATACTGTGAATGACACTTTATGACCTGAAATGACTCAAATTTTGCATCTGTACATTATGAATTATTGCCATTTTATTGAATTCAACATTCAACTTTTACTGTAAATGTGGGATCTATTGAGAGCATGATCAAAGTTATACTATATGGCCCTCTGCAAACCTAACCACCTCCATTGATGCAAAAAAAAAAAAAAAAAAACAGTCTCAAGCTGAACTTGAAGTTACCCCTGTAACCCATAAATCCAGTTTACCTGCACCCCAGGAACCCGAATAATCACGTCAGTAAGATTTTCATCATCTCTCCAGGCCGGTCCCGCGTCCATTGTAGCATACTTTAATCTGGCGCTGACCGGCTGGGAAGGAAACAGGTGGTACGTGACAGCAGGTATGAGCCGACTTCAAAGCAGCCGGAGTGAGATCGGGAGAGAGGGAAAAAATGGCGCCGACAGATCTGTAAACAAACAGACCCAAAAAAAGGAATTAGAAGGAGAGTGAAGGGAAAAGTTGGTGACTGTCGGAGAGACGGTGCAAGACCAACAGCTTGAATACCAATTTATCTGCAGGGAAAGGCGACAGTGCTGCAATAAACTAAAGAATATGAATCATTGTACCATATGTCTGCTATACTCGCTTATTATTAATCTCTCAAAGCAGCGGATACAGTGAATATTCAATCTTACATTAGTCCGCAACGATATGCCAGTACTGTTACCTTTATTGGCTGGTCTCCGAGGATCGTGTAAGGTGAATGTGGACATTGTTAAACGAGCCCTGGGACTGGGAAGGAGAGGACGAGGAAGGAGGGAGGGAGGGAGGGAGGGAGGGAGGAGGCGAAGTGAGGTAGAGGACAAGCTGAAAAAGAGGCTCGGATTTGAGAAGGGGAAGGAGCCAGAAAAGGCAAAAAAAAAAAAAAAAGTAGAGAGTAGCGTGGAGGGCAACCGGTCGTATGGAGGGAGGGAGGGGCAGGATGAGGAGAGGAAGTGTGTTTAGAGGAGAAGCGGGGTAATGTATGTGATACGTAGCCTGAGGAAGAGGGGAAAAAAGGGGGATGGAATAAAGACGGGAGGAGAAACGAAGCAGAAAACAGAGCGTAAACGACATCTAGCCCGGAGACACCTTCGTCCAAGGTGGGACAGACATGAGTGCAGGGTGAAGGTCGGGTCCTCCTCCTCTTCCTCATCCTGCCTCTGTCACAGTGTAACTCTAGACTGTACAGCAGCGCGAGAGAAAAGCTCCAAGTCAGCTCTTCTCTTTGCTCTTCTCTCACCCAAGGTCGTCACGGCAGCCCTCATGGGGAAGGCGGTGCAATGTGCAAGGCATGCTGGGAGGTCAGCACATGTTGCACCGGGCTTTTGACAAGCTAATGTAAATGCGGCCCTGGCAATATGGGCGCAGCAGTGAGAATCCAATTGTTTTTGTTGTCTGAACCTTTGCAGACCTTGGCGCCACTGCTGATATTTTATTTTAGCAGCCTTGTCCCTGGTCCTCATGGTCAATTGCTTTGTACCGCTGAAAATGGCAAGTCTTCATCCATTTCAAGTTTTTCAAGTGAAAATGAAAACGAGTAGACTACGTAACAGAAAGGTACCTGATGTGACTTCCAGCCACGCGAACACCAAAGTGTCTACATATATTTTCAACCGGTATACAATTTTAGCCATCTTTTAGCCTGCAACCGGTTTCGAACACAAGGCCTGAAGGCCAGATTTGGTCCACAACATCATTATATTTGCTCTGCAAAAAAAAAAAAAAGAAAAAATCATGTTTTTTCAATTTCTCTGATCCTTGCTAAAATCTGTCCAAATATTTTTAATTGTAAGTTGGAATAAATAATCGCTTAGGTTTTTCAAGATATATATATTTTTTTCCATAGCTAGAACAATTGATTCTGATTTCAGAGTTATTCATTAATTTATTAGTTGTGTACCACTACATCTAATAATATGATAAGTTGATAACACGATCCTTGGTCACAGTACGAGAAGCCATAATGACAAAAAATATGTTATGTTTTGGGTTATTTTTTTCAAGAAATACGGTCAGGGAAAAAGAACGTCCAGCAAAGGGTAGAATCACCATTACCTAACATTATATAGTACATCACATTCCGTATAAGTGTGGTTGTGCTTGCAAGTGGGAATACGAAACTCATTTACTCCCGTTGACAGTGATTGACGTCAAAGATCACTTTTCATTGAGCTGGCAGTGGATGTTAGTTATGTAATTTGTCTATCATTGTGAATTTGTGTGAAAATAAAAAAAATATTTCCTCACTTATTATATATAAATTACATATTGTAACAAAAGAAAAAAAATCCACCACAGTGACACCTGCTGCACTACTCAAAAAAATGTTGATATTATTCATTCCAGCACACTGGTCTCATCCGTGTGGACTATTTTCTATTTTCTATGAATCAAATGCAGCAAAAGTCCAATGTCTGCCATATTGCTAAAGATTGGATTAAGTCGACCACCTACTGTTGCACAAGCGTACTTTGAAAGGCATGAGAAAAAGCATCAGTGTGGGCCCGGAATGAAAAGCCATTGAGTTTTCTTCCGCCTCGCGCATTCAAATTATAGTGCTGTGTTCTCCATGCTCACAAACTGGAACATGTTGCAGATCCTATTGATCTTAATTAACCGCTTTTCTGCCCCCAGAGTTTCTGATTCCATTCAAATGATCTGCTTTAAAATTAGTCATGATCAAAGCTACATTTGTTATTGTTCCTGCTTTTTTTTTTTAATGAACTGACATCCATTTATCCCAGATAAATGCTTTTTCTACCACAATCGATCCAATTATTCGCTGTATTACGTTTCCAAGTTTTCTTGGCTTTTGAGAGTCTCAAACTATGTTGAGGAGATTCCTTGTATTTAAGGAGTAAACATCTTAGTGCAGCTGAAACCAAGCCGCACCAAATATCTTATCATCAAGCTGGTACCATTGTATTATGAGTTTAAACTTTGCGCTATAGCAGGTTATAAATGCTTGTTTAATGATGGATACGCCTCTAATTTACTGTATTTGCATCTTATTTAGATGGCTATGCTTTCACTGTGGTTTAGATTTACAGAACATGTAATGTTTTTGTTTGTCATTCACAACTTTAACACAGCTGACTTTATCTGAGTGTCAGTTGCTCCCTTTCTTAGTCCTGGTTGCATAAACCAAAACTCATACTGTACACGACCAAAAGTTAATAGTAATGTATAGAATCAAGTGTTAATATATTTTTTGTGATATTTTGCTTTTTACATATGTTTTACATAAACAAATTGCTTCTGATAAGAGCATTCTGGGATGTGTTTCCACTGCAAGGCGGTCACTCTTTCAAGTAATCAATGGGTGCAGAACAAATTTGTATTCTTTCTCTTATTGGCTCTTGGCCAGGAAATGCAAGATAGAAGTTTAATTCCCTAATTAAAGATTTTTTTTGTTTGTTATTTTTTGGTTGTTTTTTTTTTAGTAAATTCAACCTCAGCAATACTTTGTTTTACTTGTAGTGTTTGTGACATGAAATTTTGACAAATTTGAATGAGAAGTTTTGGAAATTGTCTTCAACAATTGTTGGGCAAGCAATTATAAATGAGAACCATTTGAGATTTGGCTTGAAAAAATGAGGGTCTGACATTGACGGAAAGGGAGCGGGGCTCCGACAAATGACCGGCGAAAAAAAAAAAAAAAGTAAGTTGCCCACCTCTGCTCAATGTAATTTACTCTTCAGATGTAACACATTTAAAATATTTTGGCTATGGTATGAAAGCCATTTCAACATCGCCAGGTACTTCCATAAACACTAACGTTAAGCACGCCCGCTGTATGTTGGGATGTCACGATGTCCTCGGTGTGCATTCCGGACAGTTTTGGGCCATTTATAGTTCACGCACATGGCACATATACGTCACATTTATTTGTCAATCAATCAATCCAATCAGAGATTTGATCAATCTAATCAAAGATTATTTGACATCTACATCAAGGCATTGCAAAATATCATATTTAGCATGACAAGCTTAAAAGGAGGCACAGAGTGTGGACGTAGACACCCCTCTGCCAATATTCCCATCACGTGCACATTTTCTGGGAAAAGACAAGGCATCCAAATGAATGTCTAGCCAAAGCTCGTGCACGAGAATGTGGTGAGCGGATGCTTTCATGATGAATCCACTGCTTAAGCCAGCGCAGCCAAAGAGACGCACGGGTAACCAATGCCCCCCGTTACCTCCCTTTGTTCCTTTGTTTAACGCAGCTCTCTCGGCGGCTCAGTCATTGAATGCAACATTGGACGCAGGCCGCCGCGTGTGCGCATTGTGTATGTGTGCGTGTAGGATCTGAAGTGGACTTTTCTATCCTCGAGCATCAAGTGAACGCCTCTGAAAGTAAACTGTCACTCAGTCCGTTAAACACTCCACCTGCATCCCGAGTACACAGACGGCGCTTCATATAGTATTTCTACGTGTGTGTTTTTGTGTGTGTGAAGCTGTCAATTTGTCATGCCTAGCTCCATCCAAAGAGACAGACAGCCCATTGAGGCGTTTGCTGCCGAGACAAAACAACACCCAAACAACGGCAACTGACAAACACGCTTTAGTCGGCGCTCCGACGCTGAAACACACGCACGCAAACACACCCTCGTGACAGACAGATGAGGTGTTGCATTTAAATTTGAAAGCCCCCGTTATACGTTGTAGACTTTGTTCAAGTGCCACTGCGAGTGTGATAATTGTTTATGCACACTTTTGATTAATGATGCAATGAGAATGACATGCGCTCCCTGATGAAGTGTCTGGAAATTAACTACACTTGTGCTAGAAGGAGATCCTTCTCACAGCTCTTTCATTAGAAGAAAAATGACTTTATTGACTCATTTCATTATGTTTGTGTATAGCCCCAACATATTTTTTTTTTAGTATTCCAAGTGAGTTTTTTGCTTTACACAGGTTTTTTCCCAGGGAGAGCAGGTATGAATATTAAACTCATCAGAGTATGGCAGCGTTTGTTGATTGTAAACACATCTGTCACTAGTATTTAATTGGTAAACAAGTCTGAACGCTCTCTGTTTGTCCGTAAATAACCATGTCCCCCGATGATATGAAAGGGCACCCGAAAAGGTCGCCCCTTCCTGTCTGAATTGTTTGCTCACCTCGTGGTGGTGTCTAACAAATTCCCTTTACGTTCAAACGTATACATCTGGATACGATTGGAGCCGAATATCTATCCTAATCTAATATTATTCTCGGTTAAATGTTCTGTTTTGTCCGTAATCGTTCAAAACATTTAATTTCTTCAGGATTGAATTTATAGGTTGGTGTGACAAAACATTGACTATCAAACTGATCTGGACATATGACTGACTAAACAGCTTCAGTACTCGTCAGTTTTATTATTATCCTCCTAAAATTACGGCTTTCTTTTCAATGGTTTTATACACGCAAGCTCACATTTTACCTGTAAAACCTATATTATTTTTGCTTGCTATATTGCTTTTCTCACAGCTTCAAAAATATTTCCGTAATCTCTTCATCGACTTTAGCCATCTTGGAATATGTTGTTATAAAATCTCTATGACGGGGGTGTCCAAACTTGTTCCTCCAGGTATCCTGCATGTTTTCTAGGTTTCTTTCCCTGACACATCCGATCTGTAACATTCTAGTTATAAATGCGTATTTTCAACGTGATGTGCGGTCCTGCACCACTAAAACAAAATCATTCTTTTCTCACGCCGTGACCCAAACAAACAGTAGAAGTGTAGTTTGCTCCCCCAGGGCCCAAGCCAATTTAAAACATATTAGTGCTGTTGTCATGTGGGGCCCCGATGTGAGAAAAGTGTCCACATCAAATATCCTGCAACAAACAGGATTAGGAGGCATCCATCAACCAGCAAAAAGCTGTTCTTTCCTCGCTGTTGCGTGCAGCCGAGTGTTACCACCCATACTGGATAGATACCGTATGCTCACTCTTTCTCACGTTATTGAAATGCAGTGTCACTTCTAATCCAGCTCAGTGGATGCAAAGAAGTGCTTTAGCACTGTTTGTATTTGTGTGTCAATGCACTGCAAAGGATCCATAATGAATAACAGCACCGAGGCGACACGACATGAGTGTGTCAACACCGAACTGTTTGAGAGTTTGACACTGTGTGCGCATGCAAAACTGACAGCATATTTTAGTAGCAGTGTATTGTTTCTCAATGTGCGTGTGTTTGTGTGTGTGCGAAAGTGGCAATGATCCACTGACCTGACAGCTCTTCCCCAGTGAGTGCACACAGCTCTGTCATTCCAGCTCCTGGACCGCTCTTAACCGTGCTCCCGAGATGATAGACTAAACGGTGATCGCCGCAATCACTTGGTCACGCTTAAGTACGTTTTATTATTGTTTAATCAACAGTTACATTGCCCTAATACTACATTGCTTACCTATTGAGTAGCGATAAACCGAAAGGAAGTTACAACAATAACGTGACACAGCAGATTAGCATAATTTAATATTATCACAGCCTTTTTAGTAAAGACTTGTTTGTTTTGATGTAAGGGCATATACTAATCCAGTGGTTATCAAACTTTTTTTTTCAGTGATGTATCCCCTGTGAAATATGTCTTCATCCAAGTACCCCTTAACCAGTGCAAATCGTTTTTGGGTTTAAAAAAACAAAGATTTAAACCATGCCATCAGTGTCTGATTTATTAAACGTTTCAAACTTCATTTGTATTGGTCCACCCGAAAAACAACCTTAAAGTGTCGTCTTCTGGATCATAGAAGAAATCTGATACAAAAAAGAAATAACTTAAATAATATAATAATTTTAATGAGTCAAACCTGTTCCCATAAAATTAAACAAATATTTGTCCACAGAAAAATATTAATCATAAAGCATCCTGTTTTGGGGTAAAGGTTCACAAAAATAAATCAATAACTTAATTATTGATACATATTCGTCCACAAAAATAATCAACATAGTGTACCTGTTCTCAAAAAGAAATAACTATGAATAAATATTTGTCCACAGATAAGTATTAAACTTAGTGTTTTGGGATCATCGTAGGGATCTGTTCACAAAAATCAATCATTAACTTGACAGGTAACGAGAGGTGGCACATGACAAGTTGGTTCCAATCATTTTAGTGTGGGGGAGAATCTGAGTTTTTATAATCATGAAATTGAATAACCTGCACATGAAGTTTGTTTTATGAACTTATATTTTCCTGAAACAATTAATTCAATCATATTTTTTAAAGGAATTTTGCGTGTTTGTTTGTATTAAAAAGTACCCCCTGAAGTTACTTCAAGTACCCCCAGGGACACTAGTAGCCCAGTTTGAAAACCACTGCACTAATCATTAGAATTTTTTACATTTACCATTGTTTTATGTAAATTCTTCAAAAGTCATTGATTTTCCTTTTTTTTTTTTTAATTAATTAAAAATGTATAAACAGTTACCTGGTCATTAACGTGCCTCGTGAAAAAGTAATCCGTAACCTAAACAATAATAATGATAATTTGTCGTTAAAAGCGAAATATGATTCGTTTATTGTGTACATTTGATTAATTTTAAGGCATGAAATGAGTAAGTGGTATTTATGATCATATTTTCAGCGCCATTTCAACATGAAAGTAAAGTATACTTTAAGAAAATTTTTCAATCAACAATTTCTTGTGCATTTGGATAAAACCGGAGAGTCCCACTCGCCACATACACACTTTGTGTGTGTTGTGAAGTGCGGCCTTGTAAAGGATTGTTCTGCTCAGCACCTTCACATCTGATTAATTGACTTGTCAGCACTGTATTTTTATCCTGCTCCCCTGTGTATGAATGTATGCGAGAAACGTGTGCATGTGTGTGTGATTGTGATTGTGTGTGTGCAGTCCTTCCCAGTGTCCTTTCACTACTGTTGTAACTCCCTGGGCGCTATGGCAACACAATCCATGTGCGTGTGTGTGCACACTGTGGGCAAAGCCACAGTGGTTCTGCTCTTACAGACTGACTGGCCAAATGCCTGTAGCCACATCCTGCTCTTCTTCCTGTGTGTGTTTGCGAATTATTCCAGCAAATACCATAACGCAAAACCTAGATACAAACTGACCTGCCTCAAACAAAATACTTTTCTCGACTACTGGATGTGTTCTCGTTGGAAGTCGGAAAACTCGTGTGCAGTATAGTTTATGATCATTTTGGGGTCATTTTCTTCCAGATCATCCTCACAGTGTTTTAACCAAGGGATGCCACACTATTGGTTTTGTGATAAGTGCTTGTGCCATCTTGAACTTTGGCGTTGTTGTTAACTTCTGGGTGAAATTTCAGCTCCCTCGTGTCTTCTTTCAATGCATTCCCTGTGATAACGGTTAATGTACATTCAAGATAGACAATCATTTGGAGGGTTAAAGGCTAAGGATGAAGTGGTTCTTCCTGTGAAATATTTTTTCATCCAAATATCCCCATTTGTGTCACTTATTAAACTTTGGAGCTACATTCACCGCCGTAGCTTCATATTTTCCTCATTAATATGCGAAGATGGACGTAGTCTATTTCATTTCTCGTTCCTGCCTACCTTATTATTTGGTCGATTGTGGAATGTAGTCTGGTTGGGGAAGTGAACAGAATAAGAATTTCATTGTGTGGTAATACTATGCATATGTCAATAAAACTCTTGAGTCACGAATGATGATGTGCTTTCAAATTAAAACTCAACAAAATAAAGTCATACAGTGTCTGTCAGGAGACATTATAACACAGTTTGGCAACAAGTTGATTCATGTTCTATTCAATTTGCTCTCAATTTGAAAAGAAACATATGCAGTTCATATCATGTCACCTGATATGACTTCACTTACTTCTAGCCCCATATGAGAACAGCTGACCCAATGTGTCTTTTTGGGAGCATGGGAAGAAGTCCAGCTACCAGGGAAATAAACAAACAAATAAAATCGTGTTTTGCTTTCCAGCTTGAGATTGTAAATACTCTGGACGGAATTCATAATTCATTTTTTTCATGAATATCAGCATCGCCGTTTTCCCTTTTTTTTTTCTTTGTAATTGTCAGCCGATAAGAGGTCAGTTTAAAATAGGGTTAACTTCAAAGAACTATTTATTTTAATTATAGTCACTTTACAAGATGCTACTGACCCTGAGAACTCTCTGCAGTCTGCACCTCTTTTTGGTTCCAAATTAAAACATGTTTGACATTTCATTTGATTCAGAATATTGAAAAGCGTCGTTTACTCTCGAAAACTTACTACTACTGCTTACTAGCTACTTTTTGCTTTAGTTTTAATGTAACTTTCTAAGACAGGCTAATGGCGCTGAGGGCCTTCCGAACTCTTTGTTAGAATATGAAAACAAACATGTCTATTGTCTTTGATTTGAAAAAAAAAGTTGATAAACATCTCCTCATAGATGTTCCAACAAAGTTAAAAGTTCGTATTTTGTTTGAACTTTTGACACCAATATTTTCCCTTTCACTGTTCCGTGGTCAGATCTGCTTGAGGTCATTTACACTGAGGCAGATAAAAGTGACATCATCATCACCATTTATGATACCTTTGTTGGTCGCAGCCTGTAAAAGAGTGTGACCTGCATAAGCAGTTATACATTGCAATAGTATCTTCTCAAGGCAATTAGTAGTGTATAAGTTCAAGTGGTATGCATAAGGACATGAATTCAAGTGTCTTGAGCACAGCGGCGAGCAAAAGCAAGAAGATGCGTCATTTGTGTAGTTGAGAGCGCAAACACAGTAGGCAACGCGCGGCACCAACGGAGATCTCCACCATTAAACTATTAAAAACAATAAACATCTGCTTTCTGTCTACCACACATTGCCACAATGTGTCACAGCATTTGCTAATTAAAAACTTCGCAGAAGCTTTTGCCGCATACACTCACACTCGCACACGCACACACACATTTAAGAGTTTGAGGACATTAACAGAAACATATAAAGAAGTTGAAAAGTGCCGTCTTCTAACCTCCCACTGGGGCAATTTCGGCTCTTTTCTTACCTCCAGAGCCAATCAGGAAAAAGCTAATTGAGCTTCAGTCATCAGAGGACTGACTTGATTGGTTTGGCCATTTGTGAATGTGATAGGCCCTCTCAGGAAACACATTGCTCTCGAAAGACAATGCAGTACTTTCCCCCCCGTTTTTTACAGTACTGCATGATTTTGTTTACAATGCCAAGTGGGTGAGGACATACAGTATTCCTTTTGACTTTTAAGTGAGTTGATATAATCGTGACTCAAACAGTAATATATAGTTGTGCATGTTACCGTGACGATCAACAGGACAAAAGCGTGTGTTCTTTTGGTCTTGACAATGGCACAGAGAAGGAAAACCAATTGCTTTTGTGTTTATTCAATCGATCAGCAAAGTAAAATACACTACCTTGTGCTTTTTCTTTGTGAATCCAGATGTTGATCACTTTTTTTTTCTGTTTGGTGCTTTCTGAACTGTGGAATTGACAGTGGCGGCAGAGCAGATCTTACAAGTTCTGCGTGAAGTTGGTGGACCGTGATGCAACTCGTACGCACATCTGGAACCACTCTCATTCATTAATATGCACGACACAGCCCAGCGGAGACGCAACACGCTATGATGAATCCACGGGTATAAAAAAAGCTAAGCATGCATGTCTCATGTCATCCTATTCTGAGGATATTTGTTTGTTTACTGAAGCGGCTTGGACTTGCTGTTGACGCTGTGTATCTTTCCTGTGAGAGTGTGAATGAGATCGTTTAAGTTGTCACTCTACAGTGACAAATAATTTACTTATGATTTCCTTGAAATCTTTAAACTGGGTGCTTGACAAACTGCGCAAACTACAACGCATAGACTTAAAAAACTTTTCGAGGTCGCAGGCTTGAATAATGCAACTGGCCGCGTGCGCACAGACAGTGCACTTAATGTGGGTGCGACGCTATAGAGGAAGACTTTTTAATGAAAGGGTGAGCACCAAACACGACGTGAAAAATTGTGTGCACTCCAGTTTATGAGTAAGAATACTGCAATGACAGCCTTATATGCGCTAGTTGCAGACACCATTACCAATTAAAATTGCAGACCCGTATGTAACATTGACTCCTGTTGGAACTGCGTTCATGTTTGTATGTCTCTCTGCCCTTGTACCATTAGCCATGCTCAATGCGTCTCCTGTTTTGAGGTGTTAGCAGGCAGACTTAAGAGCGGGGCCTCTCGTCATATCAGCGCCGCGAAGGCATCGCTGGGCCAAGTTGGAATGGATGTTTTCCCTCCCTGGGTGCTCCTGGGAGGATAAACAGGCCATCCATAATTAAGAACCACTCCGCCTGCATTCCGATCCGATTCGCTTTAAAAAGAACAGTTGTCACCGCTGGTTAGAGAGGCAGACGCGGGCGAGTTGGGCGGGTGCGGTGAGGGAGATGCGGAGATCACGCTCGGGCTTGTTGGATGTGACAGACACCTACACGCTCCCATAGTGTACAAACGCACGAAGACAAAGCGCAAGCACATGCAAACGTCACATCTCATGAAGGACAAGACATCACCTGACTGGAATGCACATCACATGTGCCTGACACGTTCTGTCTCTATTATGTGTCATTAAGAAGAACATGCAAATGAGTCGACTCATGGATATAGATTTGATGGTCTAATGTCCGTCCTATTTTGTTGTGAACTGACAAACAACAGTCGCATCAAACTAGTCTGAGTTCACAAAGATACACTGACAAAAGAGACAAATTGAGTGAACACAAAATTTCAAAGCAACAATGTTTGATAAAATTCAAAACTGGGCAAGATAAGCTTTGCTAATGTTCAAAATGGCTTTACCACATTTCCGAAGAAATATGAGTTTACAGAACTAATTGTCCCTTGTATTGTCTCCCAACTTAAAGATATAAGTAAAGCCGGGGAAACATTCTCAGAGACAGCTTATTTTTCAGATTATTATTATTATTATTATTACTATGCTCTGAATAACAAAATAAGAAAATAGCAAATGCATTCTGTAAAAATGTTTTGACTCTACATTATTTGCTCCATTTATTATTCATATTTACTGAATATACACCAATATTCTACTCTAAAAAACACTTAGCACATTGTTTTGCTAACAATCATTATTGACACACACATATTTTAAGCAATTATCTTTTAAAGGTGTTCCAACTTAAATTACTGTTTTTGCCACCTAAAAAGCCGTTTGTTTGTTTTTTTTACATTGTAGCGCCTCAAAATCATTGCCCAAAAACTTGCAATTTAAATCTTGTTTGAATCTTGTTTTCTTTTTTTTTTAATAATTAAAAAATTATTTGGGAATTCATTTATCAAATGTGTTTCATTTACATTTTATCTGAACTGCAAATGATACAACAATTTTAGATCCCCATGTTCGATTACCACTGTTTTAATTGAATGCTACATTGCTATTCATTTAGCCACGTTTTTTGCATTTTCCGGTGAACTGCAAAACAATTTTAAAAAACACTTTGTTTCAAAATCAAATAAATATAAATTAGAATTTTTACAAACAGCAAATAACAGAGGGAACTGGCTTGCTTTGAGCTCTTCCACTTTCTCCTTACTTTTATTCTGTACACATAGCACCATTCTCCACCAAGGAGGCTTTTTGACATGTTCTCACAGTACAAGCCATGTTCCACAGAACATCAAAAACATCGTATTGTTTAAAAGTCTCAGTCCAAATAGGAGTACAAAATTATTCATAAAGCATTAACCATACCATGCGACATTGTTAAGGTAAACATCATTAAGTGGAGAAAATATAGCACAAGAGTGACATTGCCAAGAACTAGACGTCCCTCTAAAGTGGATGAAAGGAAGATAAAGAAAAGATTCAGGGAGGCTGCCAAGAGGCCGACAGCAACGTTGAAGGAGCCATCAGGAATTTCTGGCATGACAACAATCTAGAGTTGGTGCATTATGGCCAAAAAATAAAATTGTGTTTTTCATCAATCATACTGGACATTACGATGTGAATCAATTTTAATGGAGGAAATAAACCCAACAAACATTCATCGTTTGATTTATTAAAAAAAAAAACATGGAAAATATTCAGACAAAAAATATGAATAAGGATTTAAAATTAGTTTTAATATTTTAATATTGATTTTTATGTTAACCTTCATAGCTGGTGCTAATCTTGCTTAAAGGGATAGTCCATTTACTTTGCCATTTTTAACAGTTACAAAGTTCGTATTTTGTCTGTAAATGAATTTTATAACTAAATTATTATCTGACTAAATTATTAGGATCATATGCAATTAATAAAATTTAAAATTTAAAGACACTTTTTTTTTTACTTCCTGTCGAATGTCCCAGGTACTTATTTATGTTTTTTTTTCAAAATAGTTACGTTTTACTAATAAAAATGACTAAACAAGTGGAATAACCTGTCTGCCACTTTCACAAAATCTAGAGTTACAGAATTTTTAAATCAGCAAAATTTCCATTTAATGAAATGCATTTTATTTATTGCCAAGTCCCACATTTTCCAATCTTCTCCATAAATCTGGTTTATGGATAGGGGTGGCGAGACATAAGCCTCAACTTACAAAATCAAAAAAAAACAAAAAAAAACAATCCAAGACAAAATAACACACCTGAAGTCTTCTAAACACATAAAAAAGATGTGATGATCTGGACATCACCTTTTTAGCACAAATTTCGTTTGCAAAATAAATGTTTTCAAGTGAGCAGCTAAGTTGAGAGTATAGGTAAAGCGTGAAACATCTGCCAGTCTGTTTACCTGTGAGCATATTTGAAGCATCAATAGTCACAATCAGCAGATGTGAGCATCAAAGGTCATTCGTTAGCATCGGAGTGAAACATTCAATTCACAATCGCGGCTAATTGACTTTCGTGCGTCACACCTGTTTCTATTTCCCTTGTCAGTGTCTTCTTGGTGCGTTTGTGTCCACCTGTTTGTGTCCTCATTAACTTGCTTCTTTTGTGTGTACCAATTAGCTTCCTGCCCCAGTTGTGTCTTGTCCAGGTGTTCCTCATTTTCATTTGACTTTTGAGTGTTTCCTTTCATTTCTTGTCGGGTCATTGTCGATGTTGCTGACAGTTCCTCGTTGCCCTTGTTGAGTGATATTCCTGTGTTTTTGACTGTGTTTCCTGTGGTTTAGACTGGTCTTTAGTAGGAAGTTTATTTTGGAATTTTTGTTACTTTGTATGCAGTATTCAAACTTGTTTTCTTCTTTTGGTCATCTTCATTTTCAATTATTATTTTTTAGCACAACCAGTCTCCCTGCTTCCCTGCATTTGGGTCCACATTCTCACACCTCTCCCCACCATGCTGAAACATGACGGACCAGGCTGGTTGAATTTCCTCCTTTGTTTGTTATTTTGTATCCTGATGCACAAGCTTGGCTTTCCAAAACGAGCTGCATGGCGACGTTATGACGTAGCTCACCTCCGACGTCGTATGGAAACCGACAGGAAGTGGATCGATTTCCTTTTAGGTATATCGATCTTGGGACATTTTCAATCAATTCTGAATCATAGCATCCTGATTCTTATGTGAATGGATTTTTTTGGCGCACCTCTAGTAGCACGTGTGAGCTGACTACAGTGCAACGCGGGTTTGAATGTGTTAAAACCGAAGACAGCCACGTTGAGTTGTACAGGTTATAGGTCACAATCCACTGTTGATATCTACTGCATTGTTATAGCTGTTATAGAACTTTACTGCATTGATTGCAATACTTCTGTTATTATCTGCTATATCGCTGGAGGCTAACACTACTGAGAAAAGTAAAGACAGACTGTAGCGTCTCTGCTATTTTCTTTCGAGGATATTGCAGCTATGTTGGAGACAAATGTGCTAAGTGTAAGACAGAATGAAAGTGAGAAAAACTTGGCAGAACACATGGCGAGTCGAGTTCATCTGTTATTTATTCTCCTAAAAAATCACCAATTTAACACACACAATAGAAACCATGAATCGGATTTTTTTCGCTTCAAGCTCGTGGAAATATAGTTTGGCTCACAGTGTACGAATGTGACACATTTGTTTTCATCTGCCCTGTTTTATGCCATGTCTGATTTTGAGTTGATTTAATATACATGCGTGTTGTTATAAGAGATTGCACGCATCGGAATCCAGGACAGTTGTCATGGGGACCAGTCTGATGGTGAAACAACAACACTTGATTGTGCTGAGTGTCTCTGGCAAGAAAAAGTAGTCCTGTTCCTTCGTGTCTTCTCTTCTGTCTCCTGTGCCTCCCCCCCTCTATTCTTCCTTTCCTTATTTTCACCCCATCTTTCCTGCGATGCAAGGAAATCGTCCCGCTGCAGCAGTCTAATTTAAATGCGGTTGTGACAAACTCAAACTGGATAGAGGGCTTCATCCCCCGTGTGAAAAGTGAATCATCCTGCTGATATGCAGTCATTAGGAGAAATGAACAAGGAGCTTCTTGAAATCTGACTTTTTAGTTTGTCTTTTATGAGGTGCAACAATGAATCGACTGATGTGATCAATACTCAAATTGATTGGTAATCATTTTTGGTGGTGGGCATTCCGTTAGTACTAATGGACGTTTGGCCAATGAACAGTATATTTCCCCCGTTACTTTTCTGTTGCTGTTATCGTCACCCCCTGTCACCGTAACGGTTTATCGCCTCCTCTAGTTAAATCTTCCAAATTTCTGAGAAATGTTCAAACTGCCATATACTTGAGAGCGTCGAAGCATAAACACAGTCGAAAAAGGCGGCAAGCTTACATACGTGTAGCCAGGAATGACTGGCTGTGCGCTCCAGCGTTAAGTGTGTGTATCATTAACGAATTGCACTAAACAACATTAGCTAGCACATCTGGTTTCATGGAAATATATACTGCATACATGCATACTAACAACGGAAATGGTGACGGAAGTGCCAAAAGAGATCGTTGCAACACCTGGCTAACGGCCTGATGGCTCCACATACTGGTGGGACTGTAAATGCAGAAAAAAAAATAAAGTAAAATGCCTGATCATTTTTGATAAATGATTAATCGTTAACTTTCTATTCCACTGAGGGACATCATGGTTTGTTCAAGGTGGCAAATAATCACAAACATTTACCACATTGTTTGCAACCATTTTGAACGTGTTCAAAATTTCCTTGCGATAAGAGCAGTATATCAAACATCTGTTGAATTTTTGTAAATCAATGCATCTTTGGCATTCTATTCAATTTTTGTTTACGCGGGGATAGAAATTAGCGCATTTTTTAACAGCTGACTCATGTCAAGTGACAAAATAATCAATTGATTAATTGATTATTAAAATAATTACCATTGATTACCATCTTTTCACAGACCTTGAACGCAATAATAACTTAAAATCCATTATCAGGAGAAATGTATGTTTCTTCACTTGAATACTACAGGTCGCTTGTTGATGAAGACTTATGACATGTCTTCATAATTTATATTACCTGAAGAATATATATATATATATATATATATATATATATATATATATATATATATATATATATATATATATATATATATATATATATATATATATATATATATATATATTGCACAATTACTGTATAGACTACAATGCTCTGTTCTTCATACATTCGCTCCATGATAATAGTGGTTAGTCATATTAGCTCAGCTTATTCTCATTACCGCTAGTCTCTAAAGATTCAAAGCAGAGCAGTACCCACAAGCTTGTAGATATCGAAACCAAACCATTAGCAAGTCTGTTTTAGACATTCACATGGAAAATAAAAACCAAAAACTGATTTTTTTTGGAACCTGTTGTCCAGTCTTAAACATGCCATGCAATGGAACACAAGATATGGCTCGCATTAAGGTAACTAACGTAATGTTAAGTTCTATTTCTAATGCCTGTTGGTTGAAATATCTGAACGTAAAAGTTTGATTTCGTCGTTAACGTTTTTGGGCGGGCAGGGATGACACACCCATCTTCGCTCAAACAGAGCTGAAAATCTTTTAGTGTACTTTTCTGGGTCATAAAAAAATGATGTAAAATGTTGGAATCAGAAAGACAATACTCTACTTAACTGACAGAAGTTCATGCAAAGTCTTCACTTTAGACAAATAGACAATTTGTGTTGTTAGTTCCAAGCCATTTTTTAATTTTTTTAGGTCATTCAGTGTGAATGTTCCAGATTGCAGCTTTTACAATAACAACACATCAATGTTTAATAGTCTGCAATGCGGAAAGGAAGCTTTTTGATAACCATACCAAAAGAATACGTTGAAACGGCAAGATGTAGAATTACACAGGAAGTCATTAGAGCACGTATGATAAATGAGTAAAAACGTCATAAAAATGCAGATTACGTCCAATTCCATTAATGATGTTTAACTTTACCAAACATCCTCCTAGTCAAGTTGCTATTTCTGTTCATCCCTGAGCTGATTGCCAATCCTGTTTCATAACAATATGATGCATCCTGCCAACAGGGACACTGATAAGACAACTGATGTGTGCTGCCAAGTCCTCATACAGCTCACAGGACCCAACATGAAACAATCAGCACAAATTGGCAAGTGCATTTTTTTTCTTTTTCTTTTTTTTTTCCACTTAAATAAATCAATTAGATATACAGTGCCAGGAATAAGGAAATCTTCCAAGGCTGTGGGCCTATTTTCTGGTTCAAGGCAGTTGACGCTGTTACAAAATATAGCTCATTTGGAGACAAAACCCAAACAAGGACGCTGCATTTCCATAAAAATGAATAATGTGCATAATCACCAGTGTTTTCAGTTCAGTCAGGTTAGGAGCAAATTGGGTGTTATTTCCTCTAAGTTCTGTAATCAACATTTTGACAGTGTCCTCTTTGGTTTGAAAAGATAAACAACCAACTAACAATTTTTTTTTGTTAAAATAGTATCAATTAGGAATGCCGACCCCTTTTAAAGTAGAATATATCTAAAAAGGATCAGTGTTGTTTGAAGTTCAATAGGGAGTCTATCTTCAGAATTAATCATATCTAATACATTAACGTTAAAGTGAAAGTCTCAATATTCTTCAATCATTCTAGATGATTACGATTTTAATAAACTTTAATCTGAGCAATAAACCCATCAATCAATGTCCATGTATTCAACCATTTTTGGCAGTAAATTTCATGTGTCTATAATTAATGTTATCCTTATTTTTCATTTAGAGTTAATACCTTTAAAATCATATTTTTTCAACATGCTCTCATGCTCTTGACTAAAACTTACATCACGTACTAAAGGCTCTTATGATGACCAATCAGGGTTCACCTGTTGGTCATGTGACATTCAGAAGCTGACTCGTGTTTGCATTTGTTACCTGAGCCTTGAGCAAATAAGATGTTATTTTAGGTCAACTACAAGTGGAAAATGTGTCTTTGAAATGATTATTTGTCAATTTGTCAAATTATTATTTATCAAATTCATGATTGTATTTTTTTTTCTTTTTACTTCTGAAAATGGCTAAATAAGTGAAGTGTATCCCTTCAATTTGAGAGACAATAAATGTACTTTGCTAGGTACTACTGTTTTGGTTAGCAACAGATTTGGGTTTGGGAGTTACCACGTTTACCTTTATAGAGCATAGTTACTTTAGCAATTATTTCATTTTTACAATATTTGTACATAAAGGGTGTACAAAAAAAAAAAAATATATATATATATATATATATATATATATATATATATATATATATATATATATATATATATATATATATATATATATGGATAGGACTGATTTCACTTAACATTTTAAGGGGTTTAAAGTAAATCTATATTTCTATTTAGTGATGTTATGAGCCTTTCAAAGTCAACCCAAGAGTTTGTCCTTTGCTCCAACAAGTGGCCTCGTGCTTGTCATTGTGAAGGTCGAGTTGTTAATAAAGCAAACGTAACGGACAAAGAAGGGTTGATATTTAGCAGGTCTCCCAATTGAAGTGTCCAATTAGGTTCTTAAACATAAAAGGTTATCGAACAGCGGCCTCTTTGAATTCATGCGGGCAGTTAGAAAACAAAGCACTTCCAAGCGCTCTCTCCTCCACAAGTGTTGGTTCCCACTTGAGAGGTAACCAGCGAGCAGCCTTCAGATGCGGTCCAGTCAAAGATCAGCATGAGCCAGCAAACCTTTTTGTGTCCTCCTCCGCTGCCCCCGACATCCTTCACCACTCCTCTCATCTCGCGGCCTCTTTTCACGTTTATACCGCCTTCCTCCTTCGCTCTGTCTGCCTTTCTTTCTTCTCACTTACAGCTCTGCCTCTTCCCTCCTCTTTCTCCTGCTTGTCTTCTAATCCCTCCTCTCCACCCTAATTTAAACTCTTTGAAGCCTTCAATAAGGCTCCATAATAAGCTTCTCCCTCTCCAGGCAAGACAAGGGAGAAGCCTCCCAGTTGCATTCTAACTGCTGCACGCGTGTGTATTTGCGCGCCTACGTGTGTCTGCGTGAGTGTTTATTCGCATCGCTGCTTGTCAGCTTTCATGCCCGTGTTTTGGGTGTAGCGTGCATGCGCGTGCCCGTCAACACAAATGCTGAGCAGAAAGCCGATAGGGGAGGCGAGGAGCTTATTGTGGAACTCATCAGAATTGGAGTCCGGTGCAAATTAAACTGCTTAAGTAGGTTATAGATGCAAAGTGCATAGCAACAGTTTGAGTGCATGCACTTATTATTGATTAGTTTAGTGGAGGTGAATTACACTGAATTGAAAATTTGCGTTTCAAATGATGTCATATGTTGACGACTCGGCAGGACAGAAAGATCAAGTGGTGAGGTGACATCATAGCATTCATTTACTATTGCTGAGGAGTCTATCCAAGCAGAATTACATCTCATTGTACCTTTAAGGCTAGTCCGTCTATAACGTTTTATGATAACTGTAATGGTGCCATAAAACGCTTTGATTTTGTACCCTTGCATTTTATAGCAGTAGAACACACTCCGCCTGTAACATTTTGGCCTTGATAAAGCTGCAAACTGCTCCCATGCATTAGCCGGATTGGTTACATTGAATTTTTCTGAACTTTATACTAATTCATGGTTTTTGTCAACTCCAAAAATGGAACATTTCCGAGGCGTTGTCGTTCAAATCTCATGTGAAGGAACAATACTCGACATTCATTCTCACACCAAATCACACCTAAGGACAATTTAGTATGTCCAATACACATGCCATGCATGTTTTCGGAGTGTGGGTGTATCGAAGCCGGAGTGCCTGGAAAGAACCCATGTGGGCTTGGGGAGAGCATGCAAACTCCACACAGGAAGCCCAAAGTGAGGTGTATATGAACTGGGGTCCCTGAACTGTTAGGCGGACGTGCTAATCACTGCTTCACTGAGCCTATCTATCTATCTATCTATCTATCTATCTATCTATCTATCTATCTATCTATCTATCTATCTATCTATCTATCTATCTATCTATCTATATCTATCTATCTATCTGTCCATCCATGCATCCATCCATCCATCCATCTATCGATTGAGATTAATTTGGAATAAAAACGCCTAGTTACATGTTAACATGCGACACCTTGCATGATATCACTTTTATAAGCCTTGCATTCTTGAACTTTTTAGTTCTTGGATAAAGCAGCAAGAAGACACCAGGCTACCTCCTATTCAGTGGTCTATCAAGCAAACCCAAATATGAGCTAGCTGAAGTGGATAAGCGCTTTAAACTTTCTATAACAGACACAAACAAAATACATGTAATAAAATGCAAAATACCCTTCCAGAGAGTTTTGTAATGGTATTTAAAGGCAACAGGCTGCAGTTTCTAATCTATTACCTCTCAAACAGAAACTCAAGCAAGTCCACCAAGATAAAAAAAAAAATCTATCCTTTATTCATCTTCTAGTGGAATAAACTGAAAATGGAGCATCAGTGAGCCTGAGGATATGAAAAAAAAAACATCCTGTGACACAGTTTGTCGTCTGATAACAGCGATAGTTCCGACTCCGTTTTAAGGGGGAAAAAAAAATTGGCAAAAGAAGCACCACATCTGTGCGGTGACATTTGGAGATCTCAAGATGGAGAGCTTGTTTACCGTCACTCTTTCAGGAATTTGTCAAGTCTGCACAGTGCACATTGTCATTCTTTTGGAGCTATTAAAGATTAGTGACTGTAACACACACAGATACCACATATATACACACACACACCGACAGTAAAGATACACATCACTGACCACATAACAAACAGCTCCATGGGTTTATTTTCATGATGATAGTAATCAGCAGAAGCCCACTGGCTACAACAGCAAGCTTCGTGCTAGTCATTACCGCTTGCTTAACTGATTGCACTGTTAATCAAATTAGTAAGACAGACCGACAGACACACACGTACAAATATGGGTATAATAATCCCCATACTTGCACATAAAACACAAACGCACACACACACTTTGTAAACACAGAGACAAGCTCCGAGTTGTGAATCATCTGTGTCGCTAAGAAGCGACACAGGTGGCAGGAGAAAAGCGCGAGGAGATCCGATGCCTCTCCAGGTAGACATATTTAAACTAGATAAACACGGCAACATGACAAGGTTGGAAGAAAAGGAAACGAGACAAGGGACACGAGGTGTGTGGCAGACAGCGAGGCGGTAAGGAATATACATGGCAGGAGTTTGAACTTCTTAAAATATGCATCAGGAAGGTAGTAACACTATCAAATATAAAAGAGATGAGCGGTGACAACCCGAATAGGAAGCCCAGAGGCTATAAGAAGAGCTTCCGGCGTCTAGATGTGTGCACGTGTTGTCTTGTGGCCGCCGTTTATTTGTTGCAATGGAGACAACAAGTTTTCTTTCCAGTTAGAGTTTCAGTAAATCGAAATATTGCCATACACGGGAGTATGTGGATCTAGATGGAAAATACAAACGTGTTGGAGGTATCAAGTATTTTAATGGAAAGATTGTTGAAAAGTAATGACTAGATTTTCATCAATATTCATGAAGTCAATATTTCAGTATAGCTGCATTATCATCCTGTGTAGTAGCAGTGAATGGAGATATCGCTTTTATTTCTGACATTTTCTCACTTAGGTGCAAATTGGTAAATATTTTAGACCTCCCAAGTAACAACCTGTCAGCTGCTTATCCATCCATCTGTTTTCTATACTGCTTATTTTTACTGTCTTGTACATAGAAGTCAACAATTTCCTTTGCATGTTGTTTGTGGTCACACTATAGTGTAACCTTAGATATTGTGTTTGTGGGAGTATGAATGAACTAGTTAGGCCTGCTCATTTTAAACCATCTTTTGCTACTTGCTGTTAACTGAAAAAGATATCATAGTTGCTCAGGTGTCAGGTATTGACCAATCACAAGCTAGGTAAAAGGTTGCCCTTGACATTGATAAAAATGGGTGGATTTTGCTGCGAGCAGCAAGGCGGAAGAGTGGTTGGCATGTCTGCCTCACAGTGCAGACGCCGTGGGTTTGCTTCTGGCTCCTGTGTGCCGCCTTCCTGTGTGGAATTTGCATCTTCTCCCTGTGCCTGTGTGGGTTTTCTGCGAGTACTCCGGTTTCCTTCCACAGTCCAAAAACATGTATGGTAGGTATATTGCACACTCTAAATGGTCCTTATATTGAATTGTTGATGTGAATGGTTGTTCGTCTTGTGTAATCAATATCTATGGTCATTTTGAATGATGTGATCTTTGAAAATATTATTAATTGTGTGGGGAAAAAATTCTCAAAATGATGATAAACATCCATCCCTACACCTATTTTCTATAGCCGCTTATCCTCACTAGGGTTGCTGGCTTGTTGGTGCCCATTGCGGCTGTCTACGGGCAGTAGATAGGGGACACCATGAACTGGTTGCCAGCCAATTGCAGGGCCCACAGGGACGAAAAAGCATTCATGTACCCAATCACACCCTCAGGACAATTTAGTCCAATACACCTACCATGCATGATTTTGGAAGTCAGAAGGAAGCCGAAGTGGCCGGAAAGAACTCACGTGGGCTCCGGAATAACATGCAAACCCCCCACAGAAAGGCTGGAGAGAGCTGGAATTGAACTTGGGACTCTGAACTGTGAGGCGGACGTGCTCAACAGTCCACCCCCAAGCCACCTTATAAACATTCAAGACACGGAAAATACACAAGAAAACGTCTGAATTATTTAAAAACTGGGGAAGACATTAAAAATCCATCTAGTTTATGATGTAATGTCCTATTATACCGATCTGATCAAGTACGTAATTGATGTGCAAACAATGACTTGATAAGCAATTTTGCATATTGTGCTGCCGATCCAATCCATCCAGAAGATTAGATCCATGTCATCTTGCTTTTCACTGTATTCTGTACTTTTACACCACACATTATCTCCTCCTTCTTGAAAGGAATAAAGCGCAGCGTTGGTGTTTCCCTGTGTTTGTTACATTCATAGAAAATATTGTCAGTCAGCGGAGTTATGACCTGTGAAGAGCAAGGGGCCCAGTGGGCTCCATAAAACAATTCCTAATGTGAACATTCCCCGGGCAAAGATTCCTGTAAAAAACGAAAGAAGGCACATGCGCAAATTGGCACTTTCAATCCAATCGTATTGTGTGTCTGTTTACCTATTGCTCGAGTTGGTGTGCAGCAACAGACGCATTATACTTTCCAGAGAATCTGCACGTCAGCACAATATGAGGAGGAATAAAAGCATCCGTCACAGCTTGTCAGCATCTTATCAGGAGCTTTGTACATCTCGCAAAGGGGAAACAATCAGTTTGGCGAGCGACTCAATCCAATAACAAAAACAGAATTTAAAGCGTTCTATATTTTCTTCAGCAATTGAGGGAAGGAAAAATGGATTTTAATTGTCTCGCAAAAAAAAAAAAAGGGAGAGAGAAACACAGACAGAGAAGGCATGGAAAAATAATTAGGCGCATCTCCAGTGTCATGCTGTCCAAGACGGTGACGCATCAGTTTACTGCCAATATTGGAAGTTGCTCAATAGAGGAACTCTGGCTGACTTCGACACATTTTCACTTTACATTGTAGATATTGACTGCAATAGGTGGCATTTTGTGTGTGTGTTGGCATTTTTACACGCAGGCCAAGTAAAGCTGCTAAAACTCAAGATTAGCAGGCAGATTTTTTCGCTGTGACTAAGAAGTTGATCATCATGTATTAGGAACACACACAAACTGACATCCAGGCATTCATTTGTGATGCAATCTGTTTACCCATTACTCCGTGCATTGATTTTCAATGACGCGGCCAGACTGCAAAATCGATTCCCTAAAATAATAGTAATCTATTATAAGCACTGGTATAATAGTACACAGGAAGAGACAGACACTGCAATGTATATGCTCTATGCTAACATTTTAATGTGCTTAGTCATCATACAAGTTGTTAAAAGGAAAGTCAGGTCAAAACTTTTTTTTTCAGTATCGCCTAAGCGCCTGACATTCTGATTAATATCGCGTTTGTAGAATATGAATTAAGCAGCAAAATCCACTTCTTCGTATTCATATCAGGTGAGGGCCGTTTTGCCACTTACTGTTGACTAAAAATGACATCACAATTGCTCAGGGCTCAAGCGACGACAAATTACTCCTCACGCGTTTTCAGAGTCATGTGATGCTCTCAAGGGTCGCATTTATGAATCTGACATGTTTTTATTTTTTTTTACCTAGGCACTGAGGCCGTTTTTAAGGTAGATACCCATTACTGTAAATATATTTTAAAAAGAAAAAAAAAAACATCCCTTTTCAGTTCGCTTAATTCATTGTGTGGGTCAATGCATTTCATTAATGAAGTTCCAAGCCCATTTATCCTTGTCATATGTATTTGTGACACCACAACACATTTATGCCAGAGTTATGCTGCACTATGTTTATTTGTTTTGTTTTTTAACAAACTGTGACTTTAGTTTGCGTGTAAAGTAGTGCCATCCAGGTCACTTCCTTGCACAAACTTGCATTGCTTGTCTAGATTACGATCAGCTTTGTTTTGAATGACAGGGCCACTGAATGACCTCAGCAGCAGCTTTCATGATATTTATTTAAGGGTGCAAGTGTTTGGTACGAAATATAAATAATAGTATAATATACAAATAGTATAATATACAAATATCGGCCATTTGGCCATACATCACCGATTTAATTGGCGATTAATTAAGCACATCATGCTCCGAACATTATAAAACAAATCCAAGAGTGTACTTGAAACATCAAAAGAAGGATTTCTTCCAAAGAGGAGCATAGCAAGTGCTTCCCGTGGTTACAGATGGTCACCGCTATCGTTCAAATAGGATGGCAGCGGCGGCGGTAGGTGGCGGTCACAGAGACAGAGACGTTTTGCTAATTGCGTTCCGCCCCTGCTGCGGCTGGAAATGAGATCCCGAAATAATGACTTCCTGGTTCTATTTTCAGCTGAGGTCAGCGGCGGAGGAGTACGCCACACCGAAAAGGTGTGACGTAGCTCGCTGGGTTTGACCCTCCACCTGCCGCGCGCTCTGCGCTCAATCTTTGGCACGTGTGTCCAAAAACTGTTAGGATGCAGACATCAGGTGTGTGTCTGCGTTTGTGTATGTATGACGATGACCTTGAGGAGGTGCATAAATGCATTGTGTTGAATGTACTCCTTTTCAACGTATACTTAAGTCGAGGTCAAACTATTTTGCTCTATGCTCACTATACAACTGAGTCATTACGGCGCTTTAAGTTCTTCCTCTAATAATTTATGCTCTTCCTGCTGTGTCTGTGCTCCTGCTTGTGAAGCTGCCACACATGCACACAATGACATAAATATGCAGTATGCGCCGGCAGAATAACCACGCTATGGACATAAAGAATATGCACAAGCATCCTCACAGTACTTTATTGTGTATGTAGATGACAATAAAGCATTATGTTTTTGCATCATTTATCTGACTGACAGCATATCTTCCGAAAGTGTGTGCGTGCATGTGCGTGTGTGGGTGTGGGTGTGTGTGTTGCTCTAAGGGGCCTGCTTTCTCCCCTGCAGGCTGGTTCAAATCAATAGAGCTGGAAAGTGCTGAAATAGCAGCCACACAGACACGCACGCACACACAGAAGGGTGACTCACTGGAGCTGAAAACATGAACCTGTGCTGACTTCTGAAATGAGGCTAAAAGAAAGATGGAGAATTGCAATCACCTTTAAAGGCAAACTAAACTTATTTAGACATTTTCAGCTGTTATTATTTTGTTGATATTTATTTTAAATGATTTTTCATGTAAAGTGAATGCCTTAAAAACCCGTGTTGCCACCTGCTGTTGACAGGAAATGACATCACATGTACCCAGGGCTCAACTATATACGGCTCAGCTTGCTAACGTCACATGACCAAGCCAGAAAACGCGTGAGCCGTGATTAGTTTTTACCTGAGGTTTGATCACATGTGACGTTTCATTTTCAGGTGACAAAAAGTGTGAAAAATAAAAAATAGTTTAGCTATCCATTTACCGTGTTTTCCGCACTATAAGGCGCACCGGATTGTAAGGCGCACCCTCAATTAATGACATATTTTAAAACTGTTCCCATATATAAGGCGCACCGCATTATAAGGTGCAACAGTAGAAGCAGTCAAACTTTATTAGTAGATTACAAACCAGCTCCATTCACTCCCAAAATGAATAAACAACTGTCTTATGTTTTATTTTATTAGTATTTCCGTGACAGTGTATCTTTTAACAGCAAGGTATAACATGTAGTGCAACATTCATATCAGGGAACATTTCCTCCAGTGCAATCACAATAAAGTAATACTCAAAATAATAACAACTATAACTCAAATAATAACTCTAAACTCTCAATAGCATAATAACTCAATGTCAATTTGACCAACCTTGTGCAACTGTAAACACACAAAAGAAACAGGTAAATCTACGAATCCCAATCTCAATATTGATCCATATGATAGGTGCAGATTATTAGATTATTGTAGTTAATAGAGAAAACTATACTCTAAGAAATTTATCGTGCACAAATGCAAAAATGAGTGTAAATTAGTGCTGCCAAACCATTACACTTTTTCAAGTAATTAATTGTAAAATGTTCTACAGTTAATTAGTTGTGTTTCAAATCCTGAAACCTCACTTTTTTGTAAGAAACAATTACAAATATTTAAATAACAAAACGGTCAACTTCAGCGAGTAAGGTTGAATGCTCGTGTCGTGTTTCAAGTCTTTTTTTCCTAATTGTCATCACTGTTAGAAGAAGCTAATCACAAAGCAACTTGGGTGAGTCGAGAGTTTGATTTTTTTTTTTTTTTCTGTACAGTCTGTATACTGCAAATGGGTTTGCAGGTGGAGGTATTTAACTCATAAATAGCATAACCTTAAAAAATAAGTAAATCTCTTTAACTTTTGAGGGTTCAGCATTTTCAGAATACTTTTGCAGGCTGTTTTTTTTTTTTACCTTTCTATAGATTATTTTTCACAGTTTAGATAGCAGAAAATGTATGCAATTTTTAATTGCATGGATTTGGGTCAAAATATGTATTAGCCCGGATACCAGAAAATATGATTAAATGCCTCAAGAAGAAGAAAAAAGAACATCTGCCTTCTTTAAACTAGGTGGCTAATTATCATGCTTTTGTGCCTGGCATATGCATATTTCTGTTGCAAAACAGATTAGTAGTTTTCTAATATTCCTGGAACACATCTTTTGTGCTGTATTTTTCGCCGTTCTGTGTAATAAGACAAAATAACGATAAGAAAACAGCTTCTCTCATAACCCAGGGAGTAAAACTTTCAAAATAGATTCATTAAAGAAAACCGCATGACAATTTCCTCTGTGTTCTATTCACCTTTGGATTATATGGAATCTCATTACGGTGCCTCGTTAAGCCGCGACTTGTTTTTCTATTGCCAATGTAATGATAATCGCGTCGCCATTACTGCAATTCAACAGGTTTGAACTGAACTCCAGCAACAAGAGTCCCAGTCAACAGTGTGTGTGCGTGCACGTATGCCTGCATGTGTGTGTGTGTGTGTGTCAAAGCTATTAAACATTCACCGGCTCACTCGGCTGCTGCTGCTGCTGCTGCTGCTGCTGCTGCTGCTGTTGCTGTTAGGCTTCCAATCTGGGTCAAGTCTCCTTCCTCTCCCCCCTGAGCTACCTCCATCCCTCCATCCTCCTCCTCTCTCCCTCGCTTGCCCATTTCTGTCGTTCTCTTTCGGCTCAACTCCCCAAGTGTTTTCTCTCCCTCGCTCACTTTCTATGTCGCTTGCCTTTTAATCTCATTTCCTATTCTCCTCCCACATTTTCTCTTTTCTTGCCTTCTCCCTCTGTGTCTGCCTCCCTCTCTCTCTCTCGCTTTCTCTCTCTCAGAGGGAGTATTTGCTTAGCTACACAGCTTGCAGGCAGACCCGTGCTCCCAACCATTCTCCAAGTCAAATAAAGAGGCCTATAAATTTTTGAGCGATGATGAATAATTACTGTTATTTTTAAGTGGGTGTGCGCGTATGCGTGCATGACCCCGATAGTCGGTAATCGTTCGTATTATGTTGTTTTCGTCTCCCGTCTTGAAAAGAAAGCCATCCTAGCACAAATGTATTATAATATTGGCAGCGTGGCTCAGGATTAGAGGGTCATCCATCACCTGCTTGGCCACCCGCTGACTTGCGTCCATACAGGTGTTCAAGGCAGTCATGCAGTACTCGCTATTACTCAAAATGACAACAACCAGTCTTTGTTTTTTTTTTCGTTTTTCTTCTCCTCAGTTCAATCTCCCAAACATATTGTGGGAAAATGTGTTAGGATGATCCAATGGAAGCCAGGTTAAACTTTTTGGCCATAATTCCAGATGTTATGTTCGGTGCAAAAACGAGACTTCGGAAAACAACACCTTCCCGGCTGTGAGGAACGGTGGTGGCAGGATCATGGTTGTATTTCTTGAGCTGGAACTGGAAGGAATTATGAACAGCTCCAAAGAGCAGTTGGTGTTTGCACAAAACCTTAAGGCTTCTGCTAGAAGACAAAAAAAAAAAAAAAAACCTTCAAGAAAAGCCTAATTGATTTTGATTTAGCGTGAATGAGTGGCACTTAAATTGCCACATTAATCCCTGGCATGAGAAAGATTAATTCCTTTTTATTTTTTCAATTGCGTTGTACACATTAGTGCCGGAAAACATTTTGAAAAGCTGTATCTTCCGCTATCACAAAAACCTGGCGGGGGTTTGTAGGCTTTTGTTATACGCAATATATGAACCCAATCCTCTTCACCTTTACATCAAAAGCGTTTCACATCAAGGAAAAAGCGTTAAAAGAAAATCATAGGGAGCTGAAATTTCACCCAGATGGAAACAACATGTCAAATTTCAACACGGTAGGACACTTAGTTATTACACTACCAGGCGTCTGCCATCCCTGGGTTAAAATACTGTGAGAATGATGTGGAAGAATACGACCCAAAAAATTGTCAAAATACTGCACAAGGGTTAACATTAAGCGGGGATAAGTATTGCCAATTCAGGATGTGCCAAGTTGAATGAATAGACGTTTGGGGGGAAATTGCGCAGGTTATATATTAAATTTCAGAGAAGTTGTTTTGACAAAACCGCGTTCACCATCCAAACAATGCTCAATTTATCCAGTCACTTGCTTAACCTCAGCAGAGTTCAAGTAGGGCCTGAGCGGTTAATCTGGCGGACAGTCAAATCGGCCGATTACGGCAATTCAAAAATAATAGTCCAATTGGCCAATTTTTGACAAACATTTGATCTTTTTACCATTATGTACTCTTGCTGTTCACAACATTTGTCAAGTGACTCTGGTATCGTTATTTAACCCTTACCATAACCTTGTATCCTAAAATGTATATGATACATTTTCTTAATGAGGTAATTGTACAAACCTGTCATTCAAGACAAAGCAAAGTATTACATTTTAAAAACAATGATAAAGAGAGCAGTTGAAGGAAGTTGTGTAAAGAACTGACCTGGATGTTATCACTTTGCACACAATTTAAAGTCACAGTTTTATTTGAAAGATAAAATAAAATTAAATATAATAAACTACATAGTGCAACATCAATGAAACATGAATAAATGTGTTAACTCATTCAGTGCCATGGATGAGAATTCTCATCTTTTAAAATAATAACAATAATAAATAAAAAAATACTGGTCAAATACGTTTTTTTTGTTTGTTTGTTTGTTTTTTTATGGAAAGGAGCTGATACCCTTGACTAATGCATGCCTAATATAAGCCCATTGAGCACTGTAGTGATAACTGTGACCATGGGACGGCAGTGTTTCCACACTTTAAACATAACTATTACATCCATGCAATTCAAATTAAGGAATGTAAATCAATCTTTCATATAATATCACCCATATTTACATAGGCATAGTACACAATATTCAGTTGGCCTTGAAAGGTGAGTGAAAACGCTAAAAAAATACTGGCCCACTAGAGGTTTCCTTTTCTAATAACGCTTGGCACTGAAATAGTTTTAAACATGGCACCCATTCAACTGCTAATAACACAAAAACATATGACAAGAGTTAATGCCTTTATAATTTGAATACGGTAATTGCAACATGCAATGCACTCTTTGAACAGAAAAGGCAAGTTTTTTTTTTTTATAACAATATACTTACTGTGACTGCTGCTATTTGTGGGGAGCAGGTATCAGATTGCCCCTTGAAAAGAGAGTATCCCCATATAATTGACACCTACCGAAACACATTCGGAGGAAACATTAAATTCATTTTATTGTATTATTTTAATGAACTGGCCAATTAATCGGTAATTAGCATGAGGCCCCAGGATTTAGTTCTTCACTTTCTCTGAAAAATGAGATTTTATTACATGGCTCATCTAATATAGGCATCTATGTACAAAACACAGTATTTTTTATAACATTTTGTCGACCGTGTTTACAGTGTAATGTACCTCCTCTCTTATCATAGCCGTAATTGCGTAGCCTTTTTCACAGAGGACACATTTATGGCATTTCCCTAAAGGCAAAACATTTAGCAACACTACACTCTCCATTGTCGAATTCCTAGGTTTGTTTGTATTTATGACGTGCTGTTTCAGTGTGTTGTAGCATTGATGAAAGGCAACTCCCGTTGTAATTGTTCCCTTGCTTATCAGAATGCATGAGAAAATCCCGCGGATGCCTATTGGGATGCATGCTGGTTCTCTAAGGCCATGCATTTCTAATTCCATCCCAAGGTAAAAGCTTGAAAATCATTTTGATGGCACACTCGGTTATAATAAGGAAAATCACATTTGTTGTGCGTGGCACCTAGGACACCTCTCGCAGTAGGGTCAACGCTAATGGTGCTCTTCCTACTGAGTTGTGTGGCTCCTGTACTAACTTTGAAATAAAAAGAATAAAAAATAAAAGAGTGTATTTATGTTAAGTACTGTACACTTACAAACGTGTCTCTGCTGATTTGACAACCGTGAGTAGAAGCAGCCGGATGTTGAAGATGTATGGCATTCCATCCTGGAGACTTCTCCAGTTCTAAATAAGGTTTCCTATCTTAAGCAAACTTGAGGTACAATCATTCACTGCACTAATCAACTCTGGATACCAACATCAGTTTCTTGCAGGAAGGTCTCCTAGAGAATCGATGTTTGGTTGTGTCTGTGGACATACAAGAATGCAAGTTCAGGTACATTCTCAAACCGAAATGTTTTTAAGCACTCTTCGAAGTGAGAATGCTACTTGGTTCCCCTTGAATGCCTACTTTGAAAACCGACATTAAGGTTGTAAACCCTAAATTGTAATTCTCCACTAAATTACTTAAAAACACAATTTCACTGACCCCAGGAAAATGCTTTGCTTTTGCCAGGTGAAGTGAATTGCAAAAAAATAAGGTTCGACATAGGGCTGCACAATTAATCGAATTTTAATCGTGATATCGGTGTCACGATTAATTAAGCTAATCCTCTGCGATGACATTTAAAAAGCCGGCTATGCTACATGTCAAATCAAGCACTTTGTCATCCTACCACAAGGGGGCAATGTTTCCCACATAATAAAAGCCTCTGCTTTTCTCTCCATAATATATCATTTACTAGTGTGAAATGGCATTGAGTTTCTCACCCGGTTCCCAACTATAAAAAGTGCTAGCTATCAATTGAGACCCATTTCAAAAAACCTGATTTTAAAAAAATTGAATAAATTTGGTCTGAAATGACCGAAAATGACATTTTGACTGCTAATTTATTAAAATTTCCATAAAACAATGTGCATTGTTCTAAGTAGGCTTCTTTTTTTTTCATTGGTTTACACTCAGCAAATAAGTTAGCTGTGTTGCCCTGTGTGCCATTTGTTTTAACATGATTTACTTTATTTTAATTTATCACCATTCTTTGTAAATGTCAAGCCTTGAAGCCTTGTTTATATATTGCTTGTTTAAAAAAGGCCAATAAATAGACATGTTCGACCAAACATGAGGAATAATCGTGATTTCAATATTGACTAAAATAATTGTGATTATTACTTCAGCCATCATCGTGCCACCTTAGTTTTTTTTTTTTTTCAAGCACTTTGGCGCACTTGGTTATTTTTTTCTGTTTCAGAATAACCTGCAAGGTGTATAAACGCTGTGAAAAAGTAGTTAACAGTTGTTGAAAGTTGAGTTACATTGTTTTTTTTTTTCTTTTTAAATAATGTTAAAAAGGATATAGTTTTGGCTGTACAACTTTTATACATAATGTTGTTTAGAGTTATGGTGGGAGGGGGGCACCTACGTGTTTTCCCTTTCTTAGGGGGCTTTGCCAAAAATAATTAAGAAGCACTACTCTAATCCAAGTTTCAAAGCCCATTTTGGAACCCTAACCCTAGACTGAAACTGTACTTTGAAACCCCAACCTTGTTTTGGAAGTGCAGTGTAGAGAGAAGTTCAGTGAGCACTTCATTGGGAGAGAGCCCAAGCAACCATTACGCAAATAAGAAAAGTGAACAAAGCCTGCAGTTCATTTTCACCTCAGAGAGAAAGAGCATTCTTTCATGGACCACAATGTCAAAATCTTGGACAAAGAAGACCTTCAAACCTGTGTTTGTTTATGTACAATAATTCCTTTAATTGACACAGTAGTCCTAGCAGCTTTCTTCAAAATATTTCTGTCAGGAAAAGGACTAAAATGGACCAGAGGAACCATATCTTTTAGCTGGGGAAAAAAAAAACAGTGAGCATTGTACAAATATGAATACAAGCAGGGATCACACACAATGAAAGCAGCGATCTCTCAGTGTGCCCTGCCTTGTTAGCGCTGCTGAAGAGCAAACCAGTTCCGCGAAACCAGTTCTCCAATATATCAGGCCTGTTGCCACCCAAACTAGAAGTGGCTGCTATTTTTAAAGTGCGACGTAGCTCTTTGCAGCTTTGACATCCTTTTCAACAAATCTCTTGCAGAAGAAGCAATGCTGTTGGGCTTTTGTTCAGCATCCATGCCCATTGCTCCTGAAAATATTCTCCTGTAAATGCTTTTCCCAGGGAACAAGGCTCTTTTCTGACAAGTAGGGCTGAAATTAGCATGCGCATCAGCCAGCCTACTGTGGTGGCCATTAGGGGGAACGTAAAAGTGGCATGTGCTTGCTGCAACAAAGTCAAAGGAATGCTTATTCTGAAATGATTAAATAACCAGACTGACAGAACAGTCCACACCTCCGCCAGAGCTGTGAACAGCACTTGTTGATGCTTCTGATGACAGCAGCCATCTCTACAAATAGCCTGGAATGTGGTAAAAAAAAAAAAAATGTTCACAGCCTTGTCCTTTATACCTCATTGCTCCCAACATCCTGCGCAGGAGTGGGAGCTGAAGATGTAGGAATAATGCTAATGCTTTAATGCTAAATGGCCTCAACGAGTCATATACTGGAGTGCACTATTTGACTGAGATTCATTTACCAATGTGTACCAGAAGCCAAGGATGCACCTAGCTGTGATCTTCTCGATGGTGCAGTAGTAAATTCCATTAAGCGGTTGCACTTTTACCTTAATTGGGGCATATCGTCATACCCTGCTAATGATACCGTAAAATCTGAATAATTAAAAAGCGGCTCCAGATGTTGAGCGGATGATTCTCTACGAATACAATACCAAAGCTGAAACGAGAAACCGATTCCGGTAATTGGGGCTTTTCGGATGTCAGCAACCTGTCATCGTGAAATCAATTTCAACGCCCCTTGGTAGGGTTTCTTTAACATATGTTCATGTCAGTGGCTCTCAAATTATTAATTACTGACATAACTGAATACTTTAGGTAATTAAATACTGAAGTAATTGTTCACTTTAAGTTCTATTCTAATCTAATACTTTTGGTACTAGACTTTACTCGGTAAATCAAACCCTAAAAAAAAAAACATTGAGAAGATACATAACAACTTTAAATGATACAATTCAAAACACTGTAGCGCTAGCTTTTACGTATTTGTTCATACCTATCTTTTTGGAAATATATAATTGTTTAATCGCGTCTAAAATGAACTCTAAGTCATTAGGATATACTTGTCAAAATGTGCATTCATAATCCTTTTTTTATGGATCATTGTGAGAATCAGATCTGAATTTATCCAGGGTGATTTCGGGGAAGCTTTACGAAGCCTCCCAAATGACGTCTCCAAAATGACGGACGTCTGGTCACGGTTACGGGAATACATTACTTGCAACTACCAATGTTACACTCATGTAAATGTAAAGTCCTTCAAACTGAGTGTTTGTTCAGATGAAAAATGAAAAGTGAGCTTGAGTGGATCCAAAAAAGGCAGAAGGGGTGGGAAAAGGTCACTTAGTCATTAGATTGCTGTTCCCTCATCCTGCACTGATCACATCCAAGTGGAGGTCATCACCATGACATCACATTATTACACGTCTTTGCCCTTTCACGCCCGACGTGACCCTGATTTAATATCATTTTCACTTGAGTGGCCACTTTTTTGCCTCTGCGTCCTCTTATTCATTAGTGATACTGCTGCATAAGTATTTGCTAAATTTGAGCCTTCGGAAAATTCTAGCGGCGGATGAATGCTGATGAGGCATCGGGTCATATCCAGCTATATAAATTCAACACCGACTAACTGTTTAATGAGACACCTGTGGAGCTGTTAAATGATACAGGTGTCCTCGCTATTGTTACTTAACCGTTACTTGTTGGATTTTATTTTGCACCCTTGGCGCTCCCTCAATCCTTGCTAATCACACACGCAGGCGCACACACACACGCACACACACACACAGTGTTAATTTGACTTGCCAGGAAGGAAATGGTGTGATTCGCTTGACTTGGTCCCTGGACAGGAATCTAAAGACAGTGGGGAGAGTGCAGAGCAATCAAGCGATAAAGCTTATTATCTGAGGGGAGCTATATTCTAAGACTTATTATCTCGCAGAGTTAAATGACTTGCAGGTCCTCAAAGGCCCCGTGGCCTGGTTCAACTTGGCAGCAGCGAGAGGAGAGGTTGGAGGCAGAAGAGTAAAAGAAGAGGTGGTGATGATGATGATGACGATGACGACGGTGATGGAAGGGAGCGAGAGAGATAGAGGGATGAAAAGAAGCTTGTGGTTGGTGGTGGGGGGTGATTCATAGGTGTGCACCGGCACCGCTGTGAAACCAATTTTCTAGTTGAAGTCGTGAGATGTACTCGACTTGATAAAGCTGCAAAGAGCTGCTGCATTGTGTCTTTTTGAAGCAGCGCAGCTCTTATAGATAGCCGAGATTGTTTCTACCGTCAAAAGCTACAACAGCAACAACAGTTTCATTTATTTGTTTTTTTATTTATTTGGGGGGAACTACAGTGGATCATTATGTCAAAAAAGAGAGAGGCCTGCAGCGCACTCAGGGTCAGCCTTTGGGAAATAATAAATATAATGAAAATTAACAAAGCAGAAAGCAACAAGACTCTCATCTCATTTCCTGTAACAAAGAGAGTATTGTGGTGGAAGTACTGTTGTCACAAAACAAGCTTTTTTAATCAAACTAGAGCATTTATTTAAAATAAATATAAGAGAATTCATTAAAGGGATGGATGGATGGATGTCTGTCCGCGAGGGCCGCTATCCTGCATGGTTTTTTTCTGTCCCCCAACACACTTGATTCAAAGGATCAGAATCATTATCAATCATTATCAGGCTTCCGCTAATCTTGCTGATGAGCTGATCATTTGAATCAGGTGTGTTGGAGGAAGGTAACATCAAAAGCATACAGGGTCGCTCCCCTCCCCTCGAGGACGGGGGTTGGACAGCCTCGGTTAAGTATACATGGCTCACCTGATTTCTTGTTTTGGTCCAACGATTTTTGCCAGCTGAGATTGTGATGTGTTGTTGCCATGTTTCTGCTCGGGGTTGGTGTTAGTTTTTCTGTTTCCTTTTGTTTTGTTTTGTTTTAGCTTTTTTTAGTTCTTGTGTCTTGTTCCTATTTGGTTTCTCTCGCGCCTGTCTTCGTAAGCGTGATTTGTTTCCACCTGTCCGTGTACCTGCCCTCTTTGTGTCATCCAATCAGGTTCCTCTCGCTTTTGTTCCTCTCGAGCTGTTTCGCGTTTCCTTCTTAAGTGTCCAGTGTATTTAAGCCCCAGTTTGCATTCAGTTAGTTTCGGGTCATTGTCTAATGTAGTAGTCTTGCTGTCTAACGTCGTTTATGTTTTTCTCACAAGTACATCCTTGTCACCGCTCACTGCTGTTACCTCGTGAGTTTGGATTCTGTTTTCATGTTTTGTCTGTTACTTGTACAGTTTCGTTCCAGCTTGTCCTGTTTAAGTTCCTTATTAAATCTTATTTTTTGAGCCAGTTTACCTGCTTTTTGGGTCGACTACCCTCATTCGCGTCACCCAGCATGTCCGATATCACAGCGGTTACGAGCCCTGAGGTTATATAATTTTCAGTCAACAGACATTAGCGAAAGGTGTTTAATGACATTCATTGTACATGAAAATGATTATCAAACAAATTGAACAAAATATTGACTTTTTACTGCTGAAAACAACAAAATAAGTACAGCATCTTTTGAAGAATCAGTACACAATGACAAAGGGAGGAAACAAAAAGTGATACCATATTTCAATGGTGATTTGCTGAGTCTCAACAAGCTTTCACAAATAACACCAGGAACACAAGTCGGACTAGCCCTAACTTTATTGTATCGGGGTGTTAGCTACAGCTTGAAGAACTCCCCCTGCCAGGCGAAGCAGTCTCATTGTCGCCCCTCCTCACCATTAGGCAATACACTCAACTTGAATCTTTTTTTTTTCCCAGTCCGTCCCTGATCCCTACGCTTAGCAAGTAAAATGTACTGTACAGTTTACAGTGCAAAAAAAGTTTACTAAAGTGTTTCACATCGATATTATCCTTGTTTTAATCTGTATTGAATTATGTGGATCCATTTTTACTGTCAGGAACATGAATTCACCGTTAAAACAATGGTTACCCTACTTTCTGGATGTATGATTTCACCAACGGTGAAAGAGTTAAACAACTTTTATTGGGTCAAAATGTTGAGGTGTAAAATTCCTGAAATTACATTAAACTCAGCGTTAACTCTTGACCCATTGCGGCTCAGCTCGTAAATGTCGCATGACCAAACTCCGAAAACAAGCAAGCCATGATGGGCTGTTACTTTAGGCCTGAGCCTGTGGTGACATTTTTAGTAGACAGCATGTGGCAAAATGTCTGCTCTAAGGTGAAATGTACAGAAACAGGGTCATTTTGATCTTAATTCCTAATCCACAAATGCAATATTAGTGTCAGAATGTCATTTTCTGACAAGTGGAAGGCGGAGGTGAGAGGAACATATCATAAAAAACAATTTGACTCAACTTCACACTATTAGGTTTACTCAAAAGGTTAAAATCACTCAAATTTGGTAAAAATTATAGATGAAATGATTTTTATACAAATGGAGCATGTGAAAAGATCACATTGACCACTTTCCCTCCCATAATATGACACCATAATAGCAGTCATCAATGATTGCGGAAAAACAATATAAACACATTTGTAATTTGTTCTTTTAATTTCATTTTTTCCTTTTTTTTTTTTTTTTTAAGCAGATGAGTGTTTGAAGGTCAAGCGTTCAACTGAGCTAACCGACAGGAAAACACGCTTGAAAGTGAAAGGGGACCCTGCGTCACTCCAGCTAACCGCCGCTAAATGTCCACATATTGATTTAGGAAACTGCAGTGTTTGTTTAAGCAAAGAAAAGCAGCCCATTACCGGCGGGCAGCTTGCAGCCTTAAGAGTGCTAATGAGCCCACTGTGCCCCCTCACTATCTCTCGGTATCTCTTTCAACATACAATATTAGCTCTGCTAACATTACCCGACATAGATGTGTCCGGAATGAGGGATTTTTCTAAGCGTGAATTCATTTAAATGTACCTATGTGGTTTAAATTGAATGAAAAGCTACGAAACGTGTTATTTCCACTCTCATTTTTCTATCTATAAAAAGGGAAATAAGGGAGCAAAGCATCTTTGTTGGTTAAGATAGTTCTTTATTATGAAGTGCCACAAAATGCTTTGTGTTCATTGTGCTTACATTGTCTAAATACTGGCTCAAAAGACCCAGGAGATTCTCCCTCTGCACCAGAGAGCTCCAAATCTCCTGAGATAAAGTGTGTCAGATATCACTGTACAGCGGTAAAAACGCCTCAGTCCTTTTACAAACCCTCGTCCAAGAAGTGATTAGTTCGGTCAACGTAGCGCCCTTCAGCTCAGAAATACAAAAAAGAAAAGAAAGAAGAGAGGTCAAGCTAGTACAAGTTTTCAATTCTTCTCTACCTGAATTCTAGTTAGTTTCATTGTGCTACTTTCTTTGTAGGTGGACATGATTCGGATGGAAGTGCTTGGAGAGCAAAAAGATCCTGGAGCTTACATGGAGACGCAACTGCAACCAATGACGCCGTCGCGAGCAAACACCGCAGGTCAGGTCAGTGGATTATTGCTTTTAAAGACCCTGTCAAGAGAATTCACTGATTCGTATCGAAATACTTATACTTGCTTAAAGATAATTGCCGGTCATGTTCAAAGACGAAATACATTGCACTCATTTTCGGAGATTTAGCACTAAGCTGTTTTTCACCGCTCTCCTAATTTTTGGGGTCAGGGATGGAGATAAAACTGTGTTATATGTAGAAGGAGAGAGATGCTCCAGTTTACAGGTCGTAGCAGTGGCAATTGATACCGAGTACGTCTTATTGTATATGCCCAACACACCCGCTGCTTTCAAAGAGCGACGATAACTTGAAGACTCATTTTAAATAATACTAGTCAAACGTTTTTACCCGCTGTTACCTCAATTCCATTCCATATCAAAAAGCTGACTGAGAAAATACCAAGATGTTTTATGTGGGTTAGAGATGCCTACTTTGAATCCAATTATAAAGCTTCTTCTGTTTTCATGTAAAAAAGAATATTGTTTGCCAAATTCTTCTATCAATATTTCTTCATAATGTCAATGACTTGAGGAATAAACTAAACTTCAGGAAATGTGTAAATAATAAAAGAGCACAGAATTAGTTTTTATGACTGGTTCTTTATATCAATTTTTTTTTCTTCATTTAATTCCAAACGACACGGTGTATCAAATTTAGAAGACATTTGTTTTCCCTTTACCTCATTTTGATTTGCAGTTTTGAAAATAATTTGAGGAAAGCAAATAGTGGTTAGGTTTGTCTGTATTTACCTTGTGACCAGTCTGGTGTGTATCTGGCCTCTTGCTTGTCAGCTCACCAACAAACCAATTGATAAAAAGCAACAAATGGCTATATATGATAAAGAATTTAAAATAAAAGTTCATGTCAAAGATTTCCAGTGTTTTTTATAGCATCTTCATCATGCTCTCATAGTTTGATTTTCCCTTGTAAATGCTCATGACCGCTACCTACAGGACGGGAGTGAAACAATACCTATGGGGATTTTTCCAATCAAATAGAGGTGTGCATTCTGCTGAGTTGCATTCTAATTATTCCTGTGCACTTTCTTCTCTTAATTCTCTAACTTCTCTGCTATTAAGCTCCTTTATGGTATCGCATCGATTTCACAGTCGATAAATATCCCAACCTTATCTTCATCCCTGTTGATTTTGTGCTGTTATTCTTTTTATGTTTTACTTTGCTTTCACTACACTCTTTTATTTTTTTCTAAATTCCTGGATAAAAATACTTCTGCTTTTGAGACTCACTTTTCAAAGACGTCAAGATTAGATCGGCGGCTGCAACATAACACCTTCATACAAAAGTGCTGCCTCGCAACATTCTCAGAAGTGTTTGTCTTCGTACAAGAGCTGTTAGTTTATATCTGAGATGAAGGTAAAAGTAGGGCGCGAGTGCATGTTCGGTGCAAACGCTCCTTTCTTTCCTTATAACCCTAGAATATTGCGTCGTGAAAGGCAAATCACTAATTGAATAATCTCCTTATTAAACTCGGAATCTTCATCTTAAAATGTGATTAAATAAAGGTTACGCACGCCTGAGGAACTGCCGCAATTATCACAAGTCCTTTGTAAAAGAATCACTTGTTCATATTAAACCTATTATTTCCGATTGTTGGAAGCTTGACTGGGGTGTGGAGTTTAATCAGACGGCGCAGATGTTCTCTCCTTGTCGCTCCGAGCGCGTCTTTGCGAGATTACGCAACACCAATCGTCATTACCCAGCACAATCGTTTTTGCGCAGTTGCGTGTGTCCTCCGAGTTTTCTCCAGGGAAGCTCCAGGAATCTGCAGCGGATGTTTTTGGGGCTTACAGAGCTGGGTTCAGCCACGCCGCTATCAGCCATGTGGATCAACACTCATGTATTGTTCGGGGCTCTTATACGACTTGCGGGTTAATCCTGTTGGAAGAAATGATGCCTGCTGCGGAATAAGCGGGACTAATGTATACGGGGAAGGCTGTAACCGTGAAGGTGCTAGGCCATCCAGCCGTAAGTGCACGCTTTTTGCGCGGCCTAAGAATCTACACTATGTACGCTTGAATAATGCATTGCCTTTCAAGTTGACCACAGCGCAATTTTAACCGCGGCGTGCGTCAGCCTTCACTTCAGGTGGATGCACCTGCACGTCAGCGCTCGACTTGTTTTTGAATTTTTCAAAAGGCGTGTTAAACGTTGATTTGTCCGCCACTGCAGGAACAACAGGCATCGAAGCCGGCGAGCCGCTGATCCCAGCTCCTTCTCCCCAAAATCCTACATTAGTACTACTCACTAAGAGGCAGGCAGTGCATAACGAGAGAGGAAAGACTTTTTTGTTTCTTTTTGTTTTGCTAACACTACATTGGCATGTTCCCTGATGTCTGCAATATTTTTCTGTTTATGACTATAGGTGAAGTAAAACATACCTGATTTTTAAAACTGCTATACAGTAGTAGGTAATACTTCGTTAGTTCATCATAAAATACCATGCATTAGTGTGATTATTGCTTTGAAAAAAGTCCTACGGAGGCTCCAAGAGAAAAATATTGCCCTCGTCTATTCAATTTTGGCAACAAAAATAAAAGAAAAAGAAAAAGATTTGTATGTTGGCATAGATTCAATTTCCTTTTTTGCATGCAAAGAACCATCTTAAAAGATGAACAACATAATTTAAAAAAATAGCACTTAAAAAGTGGCAGATGCTTTGGCCTTTTGTGGTAGGAATAGGAAGTAAACAAAAAGTAAAATCCAACATAAAAAACTCATGGCAATAAGTAAAAAATAAATAGTTAAATAAATAAATGAATAAATAAATAAATAAATAAATAAATATATTTCTACCTCAGTAGTCTAGAGAATATGGTCACTTGGTGCAGAAGAACATTAGCGTTATTATCATTGTTATTACTATAATTATTACTATTATTCCTGCGAAAGCAAAAGAAAAAACTCTTTCTACGCGTTGTAGTGCAGAGAGGAAGCCAGCAGTCATCATCCTTGCGAAAGTCCGACCCGAGTCGGGATATCCGACAGAAGCCGCGTTTGTTTTTGTTGTCTCTATCCAGAACAGGAAGAAGAAGTCGACAGTTTGTTTTTGCAGGGAAGTGCATGCGTAAAACAGTTCAATCCTTCAAATTGTGCTCTGGTCGTCACCATGAATTGGCCGCGGGGGGAAGCGAGGTGCAGAATGTGAGCGAGGAAGAGGAAGCCGGGTCAGAAAGCAAAATGGACGCCTGGTGTCTGTGGGGAGAGCGGCGACTGAGTTTGCGGGTGGCGGGGTCATGCATCCAGGGGCCCGAGAGGCGAGAAAGGGCCTTTGAAGCAAGCCGACTCGTAATGCTTGTTCAGGTAACTCTTGAGCGCGAAGGTCTTGTTGCAGCGTTTGCACTTGAAGTGCTTGAAGGCCGAGTGCGTCTGCATGTGCGCGCGCAGGTTCGAGCGGTCGGCGAAGGCTTTCCCGCAGTGGGCGCAGCCGAAGGGCTTCTCGCCCGTGTGCGAGCGCATGTGGCCCTGCAAGAGCCACGGCCGGCTGAAGGCTTTGCCGCACACCTCGCACTTGTGCTTGAGGTCGTGCGTCAGAAGGTGCATGGCCATGGCGGGCATGGACACGTACACCTTGCCGCAGGTGGGGCATTTTTTGGCCAGCTTGCTGTCCAGCGAGCGATGCGTCTGTTTGTGCCGGCTCAGGTTGGACGAGGTGGCGTAGGTCTTGCCGCACTCGTTGCACGTGTGCCTCTGGATGCTGCGAGGGCCGCCCAGGGCTTTCCGCCTGGAGCGTCCGTCCGTGATGTAAAAGGCGTCCACCGAGTAGCCGTCGCTGACCGCCGCGTCCCCGTTGATGTAGCCGTCGGTGAGCTCGGAGCCCGGGCTGTCGGGAGACTCCGAGTCCGGGGCGCCGTAGTCGCTGTGGATGCCGTCGTAGAGGGGGTCCGGCGAGGGCACCTTGATCCCGCCGTCGCTCTCGCCGTCGTACACGGACGGGCTGATGTAGTCGCTGATGTAACCGGCTGTGAGGCAACGAGAAAACAACGCGGTTAGGCTTTCTGCTTTGTTTTGTCTCATCCGAGTTAAATCCATGACGTTTTGGATTTTTTTCATTTGAGACTTGCTTTAGTGACGAGACAAACAAAGTAATGGCAAGAAATGTGCTAAGCCCTGGCTGGAGTCTGCCCCTTCTTTTCACAGCTCCCCTGTTTTCTGAGTTCAGACATGCGATGTTCGCAACCTGAGCCATGATCGGACGCTACCTGATTCTTGAGCAGCTGTGATTTGATTTTCACTGCACAGCAACTGACAACATGGCCACCCCTAGAGATGGATTGAAAAATGGAATGATTTTGCTACTTAGTTCACATTACGCCCATTCAATATGAGTCAGAATGCCGTGTGACTAGTGGTGCTGCATATAATAGATTATTGTGAAGAACATGTTAGACTTTTTTTTTAAATCAAACTGTCCTTATTACCTGACCTACTTGTGATCAATTCTTGTGCAGTATTTATCCTTTTTTTTGTTTTTTCTGCCACAACATTCTCGCTAAATTTTAGCCCAGGGATGGCACACTCATGCTAATGGTTGTGCACGTTGAAATTTGGAATGTGATCACCATCTGGGTGAAATTTCAGCTCCCTATTGACATCTTTCAATGCTTTTCCTTTGAGGTGAAATGCCTTTTGAAGAAATGATCAAAGGTTTGGATAAAATGCAACTGTTAAGTGTATTTAGTGTTCGTATATTCTACAGAAAGGTTGAAACAAATATTAACTACTCGGATTTTTTTTTTGCTTGGTGATAAATCATTTTAATCACAGGAGACCAAATAACACATTTCCATCTAAATATAAATGGCCAACTTTCAGATTTTTTAAGATCAACATTTCTTTGACTTTTGAACTGTGCTAAGCAACACCCTACATTCCTGTCTACAAACATTTAATTTTAGACAAACCTCCCCCCGTACATTTTAGCCTACAAGATGAATTTGATGGCTGGAAAAGCATGATTGGTCCAAATGCATTCCTTGCAAACAACAGCTGTGTCAAAGTGTACAGAGGCATTTACACCTATCACGCCAGCCTATATAGAGCACTCAAGCGCTGCTGTTGACGGCTAATTTATGCTGGCCGCTACTATAACAGAGTCTGAGCCACCAGTAAAGACTAGCAACAGGTGCCTATGTCAGCATAATCATTCCCTTCGTTAGCGCCATGAATTGGTGATTGAACAAAATTCCAGAACAGGGTAGTGTTGTTTGTATCGGGTGGAAGGAACAAAAGCTGCAGCAGAAAGACTGGACATCACTACTTTACACAAAACCTAAAGACAGTTTATTGAGAAAAATAATACAATATCCCATTCAACTACTAATAAGACAAACACATAAGACAAGTAAGAATGCCTTTTGACTTTAGTTCATTAATTGACATTAATTGCAAAGCATTCTGTGAACCAAAAATATATTTTTTAAACAATATACTATACAATATTATTGTTGAACCAATGCTATTCGTGAGGAGTAGCAATCAGACCATCTCATGAATAGTAGAACTACACATATAATAGAAACCTATTGAAATGCATTTTGGAGAAAACAAATGCTATTTTTTTCATTGTTTTTTAAATTAATCAACTGATTAATCTGTAATTTGTATTTTTTTCTGTAAAACAATTGTCATCAGTTTAGAGAAAAATATATATATATTCATATTGTAGGGACACTAGTTAGAATTGACACCATCCACTGCACATCTGATTGAAAACAATTGCAAAATAAGTCAAAAAATATGGCCCACATGCCACAGTTTAGTTCTTATTAGTTTATTTCATTGATGAGGGCCAAAAATGCTCACGGTATTGTTCCTGAAAAAAATCCGGATTTTCAAAGGGGCAGTTATCCCATGATTACAGGGTGAACAGCAATTTCAGTGATGCATGCAAAATCTTGCCTCTTCTTCACTGTCGTTACAAAGTAGACCACTCTAAAATCTCAATGAACATAATATTGCAGTGATCCAAATATGATTGTTTTTTTTTTTAATTCATAAGAACAAAAATTGTTGTGTTTTTCTTTTGTTTTGTTCCAAAATAAAAGAAATATTCCTTGAGCATTTTTTTTTAACTGGGGTAGTCAAATTACTCGGACGCATTTCACCATCTACATGGTAAATATGATCTGCAAAACAACATCAGCCATCTCTGACTTCATCTTGTGTCTCTTATTTGCCCGAGAAGGAATAACCAGAGACAGAAGTCATCTCAATCAATTCACTGGCGTCCGACAGGATCGTTGTATCTCCAAAATCAATACTTTTCAGGAGACCCCAAAAATGGTCAAGTTTTTCAAACATTAACATTAGCATAGAGATAATTAGCAAGCGATTTTCAGAACTTTGGATTGGTGGATAATTTGTAAAAATAACCCACGCATATCTAGACCAATAGTATGCTCTTTTAAAAAATGATGAAGTTCATCAAAATGTGTCTTTTGAGGTTTTGGCCTGACTACAGCGATTTGTCAAATACTCAGGGACACCTTCAAACAGATAACCAACTTCAAACATATAATAGTCCCACTGTCTTGTGAATAAGGTGCTTATCAAGGGTCAAGATGAGTCCACCAGCAAGCACAGTACAAATGAATGACATCTCAGGAGTCTGTCAGATTGGTTATTTCTCCTTGGCCTTGGTGGTTTCTTGTCTCTCGAATCAGAAGCACAAGATGGGGCTAGAATGGAACTTTTTCATCCGTCACATACTTGATATCACTAATGTCAAGTCATAATTGCAAACTCCCCTTTTAGTCTGATCTTTTTTTTTTTTTTTTAGCAAATATAGGTTGTTTTTACACAAATGCGCATACGCACAAAGTTTGTAAAAAAGTTGTAAGTAAATAGTATTGATTTAGTTTGTGTGGTTTTTGTTAGTTAAATTGCCATGAGCTCCTTTGATAAAATGTCTCTGTGTGGGCTGATTAAAGGTAGGGAAATGAATGTTCACCGCTACTGGACACTAACTTGTTTAGCGGATTCGCAATTGCATAATGTTGTAAGCCACCGTCTCAATTTCGCTGCACCAGTCCATTTTCTTGCTGTTGACATTCCCCCTGTGATTGGAATCAATCACCTTACTGGGGCCAACAGGCACAAGCCACATCCAGCGTTGCTATTTGTTAGCACATTGTGTTCCGCCTAATGCATTTAATGCTGCATAGCTTTTCCTCCATACTTTATTAAAGTGAAAAAAAACGAACACACTCATAGCAAAAGAGCTGAGATGAAGCTGAGCAATTGAAAATGTGCATTTGATGTCATAAACCTTGCACCGGCACCCTCATCTGATGAGGATTTTCACTGTATTGAGTCCGACTGATACAAGCAGTTCCAAAACTGAAGCCTTTACAGTAGGAATTATTCGGAGTGCTTCGGTGTCCTCTCTCCATGCATCCATCCATGGAAATACTCTTATGAGTCGAGAGAAGCGTGAGCAGGCATTATTCGAATAACACATCATAGCGAGACACAGACATCCGTGTCCTCTTAAACATACTGTAAGGAAACATTAAATGTACAGCATATTGACTGATGACTGTGCACTTAACCTGTGTGGCTGTCATTTGTCTACCCACCATTAGCACTAAAGCATCGCGTCTTTTAAATGCTTAGTGATGTAATACGTGAAAGTGGATGTGTATAAATTAGATATATTAGATAGATAGATAGACAGACAGACAGACAGACAGACAGACAGACAGACAGACAGACAGACAGACAGACAGACAGACAGACAGATAGATAGATAGATAGATAGATAGATAGATAGATGGATGGATGGATGGATGGATGGATGGATGGATGGATGGATGGATGGATGGATGGATGGATAGATAGATAGATAGATAGATAGATAGATAGATAGATAGATAGATAGATAGATAGATAGATAGATAGATAGATAGATAGATAGATAGATAGATAGATAGATAGATAGATGGAAAGAAAATAATTCATTTGAGATCCCATGTTGTGTGTGATTAGCATTCACTGTGAGACCAAACAGTAGTCAACTTGATCATAAACATGTTTGCCAGTAGACAGCAATGCTAGCAAATTTGGATAGCATCGAAGTTGAGGACCGTGATCTATATTTGTGTGAGCATGCAACCTCCAACGCCACTCTAGCAACAAATAGTGACTACTTTTGCTCGATTCTAACAAAAACTGAAAAGCCTCCAGGAAGTGAGTATGAAAACAAAACACAACTGTATCCTTAGATATAATTTAACGCCTGAATATACCTCCTCTGGGTCTTGAAAATTCTTTCCCCTAATGACGTTTTAAAGCCGTGAAGGGTTCTATCGTATTTTCAGGGCTCTGGCTTGACTTTCCACACATAAAACCTCAGTTAAATGAATGGTGACCAGTGTATGCCATAACATTGCAAGCACTCGCACAACTTGCTGAGATCCAACACAAACTTTTTTTCTTTACAAGGATGGTGATGTTCACTTTTGATTAACACCATCTGAGAGCTGTAAATAGAACAATACTGTTTATAATTGCAGTTGAGTAGCAGTCTACTCTCTAATCGGAAGAGCGGTTCCCAAATATTTGATTTGCTCATGTAATTAACTGAGGCTACAAAAATATTTGACTCTGTTCAGAAGACTTGTACATAATGATGAGACTGCTGGTTTAGACCCAACATTTGATTTCTTGTTTTAGGAATGCTATGTCAGTGTATCTCGATAATGGAATGCTTTTTTTTTTTTTTTTTTGCCAGAATATGACAATAAATAACTTAAAAACCTTTCCTGGCCAAGATTATGGTCCATTCTAGCATTTTAACTTCACCTTTAACCATTTAGTTTCCCCCACCATATGTAGTTTTTCTAGTGTAAGCATTCTTAGCACATTATTAGTATTAGATATAATTAGTATTGTAAAGTCGAACATTCATTTATTACTATTTATTTAGTTCAGTGTCGTGGGTGAACTGTTGCTCACATTTAAGTAGGACCTGAGTGACTACTTTTGCAACAATATTAACTCTTTTAAAATCTGTTTTTATCTTGAAAAAATAGCGACAATGACAAAACAAAGATATTCACACATCTGCCCACCAATCAAATACAGCAGATTTTTCTCTGTTGGAAAAGTAAAAAAAAATATACAAAAGAACATCCATCCATTTTATAGAGCTTATCCTCACAAGGGTCACAAGGGCATCTATCCCAGCTGATGTTGGGCCAAGGTGGAGGACACGCTGAACTGGTTCCCAGCCATTTGAAGGGCACACAGACGAACATCCATCCAGGCAACCAATCACACCTTAGGACAATTTAGTATGTCCAATACAACTGCCATGCATGTTTTTAGCGCGTTGGAGTTGGGAGTGTGCCCGGAGAGTAACAAAACAGGCTCGGGGAGAACATGCAAACCCCACACAGGAAGTTTCCGAGCCAGCTGTATTCGAACTCGAGTCCCTTAGCTGTGAGGCGGACTTGCTAACCAGTGCACGACCGATCCGCACTTACTAAAGAAAAAAGAAAAATGTCCGGCTTGTATCTTTTTTTTCCCTGTTGTAAGATGTAAGGAACCCTTAAATAAGTTGGTGTTTTTTTCAATACATAGTTTTTAACTCATTCACGGCCATTGATGGGTCTAGACATCCAACATTCTTTTAATTTGGGCTTCACTACCATTGACTGCTATGCAAGTCAATATTCCATTTTAACTCAGCTGGGAATCAATGAATGATTTAATTCAGTGGCCGATTAATCTGTAATGGTATTTCTTCAAATATCTGAGTCAGCACCGGCTTTAAAAATCCAAAATCAGTCAGGCTCTTAGAGTGAAAAGTAGAACCCAAGAATGATCACCTTGTCAGCCACCGAGTTCATAGACAAAGAATCATTTATATTTATAAATCCTTTTTACGATTCAGAAAGAATTTAGACAGATGTAAGAAACCAGTAAAAAAAAAAAAAAACACAAAATACCAACTTACAGTATATAAAGGGCTACAGCAACCAAGTTAGTTATTGGCTAAACCATTGCACTTCCTCATAATTCTAAAGTTCGTTTCGAGTTCCGCGTTTCTACCCCGCACAAAGTCGTCGTGGTTTTGTGTTGCTGTTATTGAGCTGACGAGACAACCTCTCCATGACTATCCGCAGGGCGTCCCTTCAATCCGAGCAGTCCCATTCCGCACAAGGCAACACAAGTGGGATATCAATTATTCCCAACTCTGCTTCATCCGAGCAGAAAGTTGACGCTAACGCGCGGCGGCTCAGCGAGGCTAAATCCTGCACTGCGGTGAGCGTTACGGCCAGGATTGGAGGGAGGGGAAGAATTAGAAAAAGGTAGCGGAGGACTGCGGGTCGCATGTGAAACCACACAGGGCTTGTTAGCCTCGACATGATGAGTCCGCCACTGACAGTTTTTTTTTTTTTTTCTATCTTGGCCGACGCGCAAACACAAGTGAGGGTCAGGAGCGGGAAGCGCTCGCTGATGCAACAATGTGTCAGTGGCGCCCGGGTGGAGGCATGGAGAGGAAGCACGGAGACGTCTGTATAAGGGTGTATTGAAGTTCACAGAGCACAGCAATGAGTCACGCTGCTGTTGGAGGATGTACAGCAATGAGCCTGACTAAAGAGCACAAGCACAAATAACATTATCTGCATTCAAGTGTGACTCATTACACTATCATCAATCGCAAATCAAACTTGTTGAGTCGGTGGAGATCCTTCTGTATCATCATCTTATCGGGCTAACTAACTCAGGCTATAATTATACATTATTAAAAGTAAATTAATGCCAATAAAAGGCTTGGGAAGAAGTTTAAGGTATTTGTCCATGAATGTACAAAAAAAAAAAAAGACACATTTCTAATCATGCCTTACGTTTCTGGTTGGTTGTTTTTCCTCAGACATGGTGGTTTCTTCTAAATCAGATTAAAGCAAGGGTGTCCAAACCCTGTCCTCAAGGGCCCGTATCCTGCATGGTTTTCAGGTTTCTTTCCCTGACACACCTGAATAATCAGCTCATCAGCAAGCTCAGCAGAAGCCTGATAACAATCCTTAACATTTAAATCAGGTGAAAGCTGGGAAGCATGCAGGATATTGGCCATCAAGGACTGAGTTTAGACAATCCTGCATTAAAGGCACAGAATGCATCCACAAAAAAGTAATCTTTTTTTTCTAATAGATCATATTTTTAATGTCAAGTCATAATAAGTGTTTTAACAAATATTGCAATCAAGGTGCATTCTATTATTATCATCAAATGTTTTAGTGAATTTCAATTAGATTTGGGATTTTGAGACAGTTTTTGCATGGGAAATAAAAGAACCTGTTTGGGTCAGACTGTCTGCATCATTAAATCTACTGGAAAGGTTTTAAGTTACCTTTTCACTATATTAATGGCAATACAAGTCTATAAATGAGTTAAAATTATTGTATTCACATTTGCAAGTGTCATACTTATAGTTTTTTGCAAAAGTGTGTTGAATTCCACACAGATTGCGCACATATTGCAAAGATACCCACACTGCAATCTTGACATGTTGCCAGTAACCCGTCAGTGGCAGAACACACACAGACTGTAAGCAAACGTGTCACTGCGCTAAGAGTGACTTGACTAAAATATGTTATCCTTCCAATTTTAGTGTCTTTGAGATTTCAGTGATTTACGTATTTCACAATTGTTGCATAACAGCTATTCATTCGCAAGGTAGGAGTGGGGGTGGGGGGTGTCAGTGGTTTGGAGTCATTTTATTTAAAAGCTATTTTACATAATTGAAAAACCAACAACTTATCTGGCACATAAACACTTCTTGAAGCTTTAATTGCCCAAGGACGAAAGATGTTAATAAATTCTAAGGTTATACTGCTATTAAAATGTTACGATAATAATAATCGCAGCACTTGGTCAAGACATAAAAGTGAGGTGCTCTATGAATAATCTCAATTAAAGGAAGATAACCAATATAAAAAGTGCAAACAACAATAACATATAACAATTACAACAGCTGTATTTCATTCTTCATCGTTATTTCTATTCTTCCTCACTTAACACCCTTTGAGTCTGCTTTCAGACTTAGTAAATTTAATCTTCAAACACTCACTAAAACGAGCTCCTGCATGATATGCTGAGGTTTCGTGTGACGTCATGCACAATGTTGTTTCAAAACAAATTAAGCCATTTTTTTCCCTTAAAATGTTCACATTATGTAGATGCACGGGAAAGCTTCTACTGTTATACCTTGCAATCATCGTGCTACAATCACACATAACATTAATATCAGTGGCAAAAACTTGTTGAGTATTTTTTTAACTTAAATGTCCCACGGTGTAGATAGTTGAAAGGTTTGTCGCCACCTGTTCTTTATTTATCTTCTTTAACCTTACTTAGCCTGTGTAGCAGGAAGTGCATCGGGGAGATGCAGTGTTGACTATGAGCTAAAAATCAATAAAACATGGGACGGATTGAGTTCATGCGACCTTCTCGCTAACATCCACTTCAAAATAGCTCTGCTGGGAGAGTGTATAAAGGACAGCTGTGGCAGAGGGAGTGATCAAGAAGTTGAGGTATCCCAGTTTGAGCAAGGCAGCCTTTCCGTCAAATTGGAAAATTGTTTCCTGCTCTGTTATGCTGACTACTGTCATGAGTGACTTATCTATCGGCAGGGTCCGATAAAAACAAAAAACAAGCACTTGAGATGCTTGGAAATCAGCCATGCATCCTCAGCACATTCCAGCACTGGCTGTGGTTGCAGCGGACCAACAGCCACACACCTGTTCAAGATGAGCCCGACCTACCTTTGTCATGTAGCCGCAGGCTGAGCTCCGTCCTGGGCCGGTAGGCGCTTTCCAAATCATCCCCGGTGGAGAAATCATCCAGTTTCACCTTTTTCACCAGGAAAGACCTCGGCATGGTGGTGCAACACACACACACTCACACACACACACACACACACACACGCACTCACGCGCACACGCCCACACACACTCTCAGGCTAGGAGCAAGCTTGGTAAATAGTTGCAGAGGTCTTGAATTTCTGGATTTCTTTCTTAAATTCCACCAGTGGCTCCTCCTTGGCAGAGCGGGAGCAAGTTCAGCACCGGACAGCTCCCCTCAGCTCAGCTTCCTGTGCAGCAGACAAACGGAAGTCCACTCGCCGCCAGCCTCACGTGCGGCGAAGAAGAAATAGATCAGCCTTGGAAGACGGGGAGAGGAGAAAGAGGGAGGGGAGAGTGGGAGCTTTGCCGAGGAAACCTCCAGTCCCGGTTCCCGTGCAAGTAGTCCTCAAGTCCGCCCGGCGAATCGTCGTTGCATGCCCCCTCCCCTCCCTCCTTGCAGCTCCTCGTCTTTCTGCCGCTTCCCTCTCTCTTCTCTCCTCTCCCGCTTAGTGCAGCGAGCTACTCCGTGCCTGTGTTGTCTGACGATCAGCTGGCGGCATTTATAAGCGAGAGGGGGGGAGAGAGAGAGATGTACATAAAGACAGGGGTGAGAGAGTGAGAGAGAGACAAACAGAGAGCTAGAGAGAGAGAGATAGTCCATGGAGTGCTTAATTTAATCCATCCCACCTCTCCAGGGAGCAGTGACTGGCCCGGATGATTTATTGAAGCTGTTAACACCCCCCCACCCCCACCCCCCACACACACACACACACACACACACTCACCCTTCTTTTTGTCTTTTTTCCATCTTTCATCACTCTTTTTCTGTCTGGAAAAAAATTGGCATATTTGGAAGTGATGGGAAAAAAGTACAATGTTGGTATCAGCACCATTGTGTTAAGCACTGAAATCGAGCAACAATCCGAATTCATGCACCTTTGTCAAGGTCAATTACAAACGCAGACAAGTTCATATTTCCAAGTGTTTGTGACGGCAGCTGAAGACATACATTTTCTGTAATGCTTGTCCTGATTTGGGTCGAGGGGGGCACAGCTGACTTGTCAATTCTGTCGGCAAGGTTATCATAGGTAACATAAATGAAAATTTAAAAAGTAAAAAATGATTTCGATGAAATAAAAAATGCTTTAAAAAAATTGGGACGTCATCCTACATTTAGAAAAGTAATTAAAAAGGAATATAATTAACAAGAAAATGCTTTCTGCATCCCTTTTAATTGTATTTATTGTATAGCGCCCATGGTTTGCCTTGCACTCAACAACATGAGATATATTTAAAAACAAATTCTAATACTAAAACAAAACTAAAACAAAAATAAAACATTTAAAAAAAGAATGAATACTTTTCTCTAAAAACTATGAAAGCGTGGTGCTGCCAACATTTTTGCCTGGCAGAGCCGTTCAACCGCACTTGGAAGTACATTTGAATGCATTCACAAGTAAGTCAACAACAAATGCATTAAAATGTTCTTGCAATACGGTCGAACGTATTTGCGCATTTTTCTGAATGTAATTGTTGGCTAAATGCTAAAGACATAGCATACGTGCTCATAACGCCACAAGGGTTTTGACAATCATAGCCCATAGCATTACAGGGAAAAATGCTTTTTTTAATATTTAGCTTTCGAGTATGTTCAAGTGTATTCACAAATATGTTCAAACGTTTTGAGAATACATACTTTTTTGCAAGTATGTTTGAATGTGCTTGCAAGTACATTCAATCTAGTTGAAAATATTTTTGCCACTGTGGCACCGCCATGCAAAAGCTAAATCAAAACACAATGAAAAGGAACCATAATGTCACACTTGACTAACAACATATTTACAAATACATTCAAATGGATAGTCAAAAATGTATTACCCCACATTGGCAGCGTCACACTTCTGTAAAAAATTAAACAAATTAAAACTAACTTTTGAAAAATCTAAATGAAGTAAAAGCTAACTTGAATGAAAACTATTTCACCAAAACCCCAAGTTAGGCCTGAGACAAAATCCAAACCCAGACTCTAACAGGTACTTTTTGCTGGTACACATATATGCTCACATAAGTGTGATGAAGGCATGGTGAAAAGATACAAATGACCTCTAATTTTGTTTTCCCACAAAAAATTGTAAAAGGGATAAGAAAAATATATACTTTTTTTTTTTTTAATTGCCTAGTAATTGAATGATGTAGTCCAAAGTCCTGATTTAGATACATCAAGCCATCATTGAAAATTGAGAGTTCTTCCCAGGGCTCTTCTGTCCTTTCCTTGCTTACATTCACAGTGACACCAATTTAGCAGGCCAATCCAAGCAATCATGCTGGAGTGCCTCGTAATTCTCATTACGGCGCATGAATGTGGCCCCTCAAGGCAAATGGATGTGGACTAAATGGAGTGTTGCTCAGCGGCATGCGTGTGAACAATCCGGGGTCACTTTTGCAAAAACGAGGACCGTCTCGCCTCTGCGTCCATCTTATGTAACAACAGCGATGAGGAGAAACAACGAGGAATCAGTGACAAGAACAAAAGAAGAACGGGACTCTTCATTTTCCATTTCATTTCACAGCTATCACTCAATTTCATCATCATCATCATATGTTGCTTGATGAGTATGTTTGAGGACCTTTTTATCTTCAAGGTCTGTTGGGCTTATGTGTCTTGCATAATAATGACATAAAAAAGCATGCGCACTATTAAAAAACAAACATTTTAGGTGATATCCATCTAATAAACTCTAATATAGGTAAATCTTGCTGTAGCTTTAACGAGGCTGCGCTCATAATTGCAGACGGAAAAGTTGGTGTTCATCTGTTAAGGCTTAGATTAATTTCAGTGCACGCCTTTGATCTGCAAGGAAACCACTTAAAGATGAAGAATTTGCAGTAATGTGAAACTTGCTGCATAGGAACCAAGTTGAGCTAAAAAGTTTGGGTTGTCGTGTCCCTCTCCTCACTTAATGTCACCATCAAATATGACCTATTTTTCTCAACTTCATACCGGCCCCTTAGCTTTGGGCAGACACTTTCAAGGTATAAAGGCTTCTTGTTTCAATGATTGACTTTAAATTCATCAGTAAGTCAAAAAAAAAAAAAGAATCAAGGCCATTGGACTGTGAGGCAGATGTGCTGCCTGTTAGCAGGGCTATCAAAACACAACAAAAAACTTTTTTTTTTATCCAATAATTTAGCTACTTTTAACACGTGTGTGTGTGTGTGTGTGTGTGTGTGTGTGTGTGTGTGTGTGTGTGTGCCTGTTTGTGTGTTGCTACCAGTACATCTGTTGTCCTTAATCAGGGAAAGAGCAGATGAGGTTCATCACCTGGAGACTAGCTCAGGGAGGTCCAATTAAACACACATGCACACACATACACAGAAGGGGGTTTTTCAGTCACAGTGGGGACCCATTGCTATAATGCACTTCCTAGCCCCTAACCTTAACTATCACAACGGCTTCCCTAACCTTTACCCTGACCAACCAAAATCCAAATCAAACCTACATTGTAAAAGCAAGTCTTGACCCTCAAGGAAAGGTCTAAACTTGTGGGGTCCACCTAAATGGTCCCCACAAGTACACAAGGTCCCTACAAAGACAATAGAACCCAGGATTTGGTCCCCACGAAGCAGCAAAAACCAAGGCCGTACTCAAACACACACGCACATGTGCATGCCTCTAAATCACCTGTCAGCTGACTAAAATAACTTGGAACATTAGCAGCATATTTCACCATTAGAGGTCACGTGAGCATGAACAAACTGTATACTGTACACAGCTACAATATATCTAGTACATGGCGAATAGCTGAAAATCTAAACGTATATCCTCTTGTGACCCAACCTATACATTTGTGCCCACTGTTTCATCCGTTTTGTCTCAGCAAAACAGCAGTTAATTGCATCCCACCCTGACACATGAGAAATCATTGGAAAAGCTAGGATGCCACCACCTCCACACCCACCCTGTCGATTACCTTCCGAGGGGCAAATATTAGTAGGGCTGGGTGATTATATGATTGTGAATCATGATATGATGTGACCAGCTGCGAGCTGTGAGCATGTTTACTCAATCAGGTGCTGTGGTAATGTGCGCGACTGCAGTCAATCAGAGTCCTGCTTTTCCTTTTGATTTTGTGTTTGCAAGTTAAAGTAAATAGAAGAAGTCAATAAATGCAAGAAGCAGTAAACAGAACAATAATAATAACAGCAATGACCGTATGCGTAGTAAAACCCGCAGCTGATGGTCAGCCATGACTTTTGACAAGAGTTTTTTCCCTTTACTTGTGTGGCAGTATTTTCAGAGTGACGTGAAAAAATGCTGCCGTTGTGCAAGGTATGTCGGCAAGACTACATATCTGTTAAACAATTTAATAAGTAGCACCCATGTGATGTGGAAAGCATGAAAATGCGAGCAGAGTTTGCACATCCTGCCCATGTAAACATTAGCGAGCCGTTTAGCCTCCAATCAATAGCCTTTCGGTCCCCAGATCAAAGCAATATTGTGATTTTTTTTTTTTTTTTTTTTTGCAAGTAGCATTTATATTAAATCTGTAGGTAGGACCATAACTTTGAAATTATTTTTCAATTGCATTTTAAGATGTATCCATTCTTGAGTCCATTTTTTTGTTCTACATGTGTTGTATTAAAGAATGACTTTGATACAAAAAGTAAAAACTTTTTATTTGTTTGCAAAAAATGTAATGCTTATCTCAATAAAACATAAATATATATATATATATATATATATATATATATATATATATATATATATATATATATATATATATATATATAGAGAGAGAGAGAGAGAGAGAGAGAGAGAGAGAGAAAGAGAGAGAGTGTAATCGAGCGAGAGGGATACAGACACCACACTATATAAAATGTATGTTAGAAACACAGTGAGGATAAACCTTTGTTTTTTTACATGAGTAATATGTTTTTCCATAGTTTAAATTCTGTTTTCGTCACTGTACTGTATCAAATGTAAAGCGTTAGGTTTCATTGCAAAAGACAGATCACATAACTTTCATCTACCGCCAAACATCAGTAGGCGGTTCACTTCCGCATTAATTCAAGTCAAGTTTATTTGCAAAGCCCTGAATCACAGCTGTCTCAAAGGGCTTCACAGGTGAAAAATAAGTCATACAGAACATCATAAATACACAATAGCATCCCCTGAACAAAGCTCCCAGAAGGGGAAGGAAAAACTCAAAACCCCATCCGGGGAAAATAAGAAACCTTCAAAAGGGGCCGCAAGTGGGAGGAACCACCTACCAGGTTCAACAGGTTGCACTAGATACCGAGTGCTAAAATAATGCATCGTGCCATATTAGGCAGGAAGTGTCCAGTGCAAAGATGCCTTGATAACAGGCAAGGCGATCCAAGGGTAAGATCCACCTCACAGTCTGGCCCTAGTTGGTCCATCCTAGCAAAACCTCAAAACCGGCATTACCTTGAATGGCTCATGAATATTCAGTATGAGGGCAAACTGTGACGTGTTTGGTATTTTCATTGGTTGCCTGTGACAAGACAAGACTAAGTTTACTAACGACATGAAGTGCCTGCGAAAAAAACAATCATAAGTTCAAAACGTATCAAATTGAAAGCCACAGAATTCAAAGTGCGGGGAAATAGTCGTGCTTTATCATCTTTTATATGTATTCGTGCTGTTGAAATGTTTACTCTGTTTAAATACAAACGGGCGAGAGCAATCACTTGACATTTTCACTGTCTTCAAAGAAAAGCAGAGACAATCAGACAAATGTTTAATGCTGACTTATAGTAACAATTGGCAATATGTGTGAGAGGAGGATGTTCTCGGCGCTCTTTGGATCTGACGGATCCCTGCACATGTGTTCCATGCCGTACAGCCGCTGTCCAGCTGGTCTGTATCTGCGTGACGTGTATGTGCGCGCGTGTGTGTGTGTGTGTAGGTGGATAAGGGTTTGAATGCAGCGTATGGCGTATATGACAGCACAACAGCTGCTGCGGGCCAGCTTTGACCCAAACTAACGGCGCCCATTGTTTTGAACAGCTTATGTCATATTGTCATGCAAACACAAACATGCATTGACAAAGCGGAAAGTAAATCACAGTTCATCAATGTCATTGGAATCCTCATGGAATGAATAATTCAACTTTCGTTTCCCATCTGCCTTTGATAGTTTTTCTATTTGATCTATTTGTTTTGATGGCTTGCGTTTCGTCAATAAGCAGCCAAATACATCGCACCATCTCTTGTGCTTTTTGCTCTTTTGTAGTGAGCCGCGCTATGTTGTGATAAAGCTGCACAGTTCTGCGGCAATGCTAAATATTGCTGAGCTGCTCTTCTCATCAGGCACAGCAACAACACACAAAGGTAGTTGCGCACACACACACATACGCACACAATACAAAAATGCTGGTCTAGGGGAGAAATGTGGCCTGTTTCTTTGCCGTTTTGATGACTCGTGCTGTACTGGTGAAGCAAAATGTAGCGTACGTTAGCACAGCAAAGTGATGATGATTTGATAAAAGACCTTGAGTTGAAATATTTGGGTGTGCAGCTGCAGTGGCATCAAGGTGAGCAACTCAAAAGAAGGCGGCGCCCTAGCGCCCTCTATTGACCGACCGCCATTGTCCAGATCTTGACTCAAAAGCACTTTTAAAGACGCACTATTACGTGCAATCAAGTTTACGCCCGTTCCTGCAAGCCTTTAGTGAGTCTCCGAGCGGATTTGACCCGCCTGAGCGGCCTTCAAACAAATGAATATGTTCATTTTCCACATGGTGGAAGTTGTAATCGCTGTCACTGTCTGACCCAGTGGACACGCTGCATTATTCACCTTGTGATGATGAATCATAAGATTTATTGGTCGTTTAAAAGGGGATCCGCTCCGGTTAAGAGTGGATAATCAAAATGTATCATCTTTGTAATAAATCCTTTGCAGGGGAATTCATTGGCTCCCTTTCCATTAAATGGACCACTTTGGTTCACTTTGGTACAGAATGCAGATGACTTTTTGGGTATAGAATCAAATACCCTATTTGGTCAGATAAAGCTTCCAACTATTGCATAGGTTCCATTCTTGCGTTGGTAAGTTTCTTAGTCCATCACAAATTTAGCCAGAACAAGATGGATCATTTTGAGCCTTCATTCAGGGAATCTAAGATTCAACTTTGGACGAGACATTTGCTCTTTTCTTATCCAATGTGACTGGACACAAATGAGCTGGACAAGCGGGAAGTAATTACAGCCAGCAAATCACCTGCGCGCCTGCCATTTAACTCATACACAAACTAACTCGATGTAAAAAACTGAAACCCCTGCTGTTGTTTTCACAAAACGTTTTATCTAACCACAAAAACATGGTGCGATTGTCAATGAAAACCACATTTCTCTGCAAGCTTTTTGCCAAATTTTAGAGGCCCTTTTAATGCCGTGTGCACTCCCACACTCCTCTCATTGTTTTGTATGTACAATTTATGCCTTTTAAAACATTTTGCCACTTACTGTCAACTGGAAATGACACCACATATGTTCAAGACTCAGGTAATGACCAATTAGGGCTCAGCTGTTTTCTGGATTTGGTCATGTAATATTCACAAGCTGAGCTGTGATTCCTACCTATGTCCTGAGTATTTGGGATGCTTTTCATTTGGCAGCAAGAGGCAAAAATGGTACACGATGTTCAAATTCATAATCAAAGATTTGAAAATTAACTTAACCGGGAAACTGATTTTTTTGCAAAACGGTGGCGTAATACTGGGGGAATGGTTTCCAAGACTTGTTTACAATATTTACCAACCACTTAATTCATTCAGTGCCATTCATTTTTACCCTCCTTTACCCAAACACTTGAAAATAAATGGAATCAGTTGGCTGTTAGCGCCAGAACAGTTGATTACAGCAGCTTTTGGTAACCATGGTTGCACCACATAATTTTCATTAAAAAAACAAAAACAAAAACCAAAACAAGCAGCCTGAACCAACGTTTGAATCTATCCGTGTTCATAGGGGCATTAAGATGAGTTTTATTTTGTTAAGAATTCTTCAAGCTCTCCAGTTTTATCGTTCTCTTAACTGTGTTACCATATTTTGAAATATCTGCTTTTAATCTGGAAGGCTACAGTATATTTCCTTTTAACTAACCTGTAAGCTAACCCTAACCCTGTTTTCCGTTCGTCTTTTAGCTCTGTGTTCATGTTAACAAAGGTTGTTATGTTTGTGGTTTCAAGAAAAGAACCTAGCAGACTGACCCAACGTTTGAGTCCATCCTTGCTCACATGCAGGGGCATTAAGGGGACATTTATTTTGTGTTTAGAATTCTTCAAGCACTTTAACTTTGAATGTTCAGTTACTTTTACTCTGACAATGTGTGCTTTTATTCTGGAAGGCTGTGCGATATTTCTGTTTCACTTTTTTATGCGTTTTGTGTCCCGTCCCACCAAACACGTTCAATAGATGTTGCCCTATCACGCAATCACACATCATTGACTGCAATTCAAATCCCCCTGGCCTAGACTCATGGAAGATATGTAAAAATACGTCTTTGGAATTGAATGTTATGCACAAGATATGAATGTTAAGCTTAACATTGAAACTGACTTTAAATCATCACACATTATCATTGTCTGAATATTTTAAAGAAAAAATAACTTATAAATTAAACCTTGAAGTAAAATATTGTTGTTGTTTCTTACTTCATTGAAAATGGATAAAATTATAATTGCTCAGAATGACTTGTGAAAATTGAGATTTGATTCTTGGGCCATATCACGCAGCCATAAATGAAAGTGTGCAGACCTTGTGTGGTTAATGTCTTCAATAGCAATCATGATTCCATCAGTGTTGGTTTTCTGTTATATTCCGATCCCTCTAGTAAGTGTGATCCTTTACTGAACTATACAACTTAATGAAAATAAATAGCCTATTGACCAAAACCTCTATCTGTTACATATGTTGTAACGACGGCGAATATCTATTCCTTTTCGCTTGTACACCTCAAGCAAGTGGCTGGCTGATTTGGCAACGCACTGAGGTGTCTTTGTGTATTTCCTTAAACTCCCGGTGACCCACGGTGAGAGGGCTATTCCTCTTCCTCTCGCCATCTTGGGGTAATTGTGTGAATCAGGGCAGATTGCATTTAGTCAGACAGCTGAGTGGTGAGCTGGCAGGGTAATAAATGGCCCGATAACCAGCACCGCGCGGATCCCCCTCAACGCTGAAATAAGAACAAAAAAAATCATTACCTGGCCCGGACAGGCCTATCCCGCCATGTCACATGCGATAAAGAGGGACATATTTCGGAGGGAAACGCGGAGAGGGGGCGGGCTTGCGACTGAAAGGGGGGAAGAAAAATGAAGGAAGGGATAAAAGAGTGATGGAGTAAGTAAGAGACTTGTGGAAACATTCCAGGTGACATTTTTATTTGTCTTCTAGATTGATCCATTTATTCGTTCTTCCTGGAGGATAACGCAGAAATGAGGCAGATAGAGCCCGCTTAAACATTACAATGGAATTCTATCAGAGAAATGAGGAAAACGCTGAGGCTCACAACAGCACTGCATCACATGGAAAGTCGCTCTATTATTTTGCTTGCTTTAGCTGACTGAGTACTTCTGTTGTTTTCATAAGAAGCAATATGTTTAGTGTACTGTATATGCGCGTGGGGCCAGACTTTGCATTTTAGGATATTACGGTACTCTTTTTCAGGCTTGATTGACGATGCCATAGATTTTATCATTGACAATATCAAACATTTGCATGGCGAAGAAGCAAAAGAATGTTTAGGCAATTAATAAATTGCATGTTCAATTTGACTGTACTAACTTTGAAATAGTGTACCATAAACACACACACACTTACATGAGGTTTTAATAGCAGACAACCTCAGAGTTGTTACAAAATCACTAGATTAATCAGTACCTATTTTGTTATTTTTTTGCCTCACAGGAAAAGGGACCCGAGTTTGAATCCACCTGGCTCTGGCCTTCCTGTGTGGAATTGGCATGTTCACCCTTACATGTCCCCTTTGCATGTTCTGGACATACTAAATTGTCCTTTGGTGTAATTGGGTGCGTGAATGGTTGTTGGTCTCTGCGTGCCCTGCATTTGGCCGGCAACCAGTTCAGGATGTCCTCGACTACTGCCCGAAGTCTGCTGGGATAGGCACCAGCAAGCCCGCGACCCTTGTAAGGATAAGCGGCTACAGAAAATGGATGGATGGATAGATTTTTTTTTTTTACCTTAAAAATCTATTCTTTTATCTTTTTCTTGTATATCTTTTTGGTGCGGCCATTGTATAATTCACTGACTATAAATCAGGAATGAGAGCAGATTACAAATGGGTCAAAGTGGGGTAAAAAAAAAAAAAAAAAGAATACAGTCTTCCCTCCCTCCTCTCCATCAGTTCTGAGCGCATCCATTATTATCTGAGATTTTATTGCATCCACGTGTTATTGCTTTGTTTCATTTCACACACTAACAATCTTTCTTGCACACTCTTCTGTCTCTCTTTCTCACATGCACATACATGCACCCGCACACACACATGAGTTTTTTCACCACTTCAGAGGACATTTCAGTTATTTATATTTCTTTCCAAGAGCTTAACTCTTCTCTCCACCCTAAAGCTTTAAGTCTTTATCATAAAAAAACGTGCCTGTAGAAAAGAGTTTTTGTCTCCAAAAATGGGACAAACCGCAACAATACAAACTATCTCTAGTGATTTATGTCCCCACAATAAGTTAAAAAAGACACACACACGCACAGCCTGGATGTATGCAACCCTGCGGCAGCCCTTTAGCACAGGTCGCGATGTTCCATCAGCAGAACAAACCATAACTATTCCAAAACGCCTCTATGGAAACGTTGTCATCTTTTGTCAATATCGCTAAATCAGCTTTATTAACCCCCAGAGGACAAAGAGCTTCCAAACACACTTTTGATTTGAAGTGATGACATGAACCTCCAATGAACCCATTACTTGATCCTATATATATATTTTTTTTTACGTTCATTGAATGCACTTTTAAAATAAAGCGATAAGCTGTTTCAGTTTCGGCGTATTTATGTATTCTCTGATGTACACAAGACTGAAGAGATAGGAGAGTTTGTGCACTTGAGCCCCCTGAAGCATTTTCAGCCTCTTATGTTTTATTTATCCATCTATAAAGAATAAAAGCATGTGATATAGTCGTAGAAATTATCTTCAGCAGTGCAGATTTTATACACTGGACAAAAATGGGGTCACCACTCTGTGGTCCAAGTGGATTTTGAGTTGAAATTGGTTGAGAAATTTCAAATCACTAAAACAGTTTTAGTGTTGGTGCTACATTGCAATCACTTACCTGGACTTGTGGAAGAAATTTCAAGTCAAACCCTGAGTAAAAAGTGAGAGCTCTGTTCTCTCAAATATCTGGACTGAACAACGCCAAAACCCATTTTGCCAACTTTTGTGCTTTTTTAAGAAGACATTGAGCTTGCATCAGAAATTTCTGGATAATTAAAAAAAAAAAAAAATAGGTGATTCCATGCAGGGGTCAACAAGGCAATCGTCCACATGCAATGAAGGTCCAAATTTGTAACATTAGGGCTTCACAACAGCATATCCAACTGGCAAACATTTTAATTTGTCTGTGATTTTTCAGTCAGACTAGTTTTCAAGTCACTAGTAAAATTTTGCTATCAATATTATTATCAGCATACAGTATTTTGACACTTCCTGTTGGACAAGTCTTACAATTGTATGGCCACTTCTTGTCATGCAGGGATCATAATATAACGAGATCATTGTCTTAAAATTATTCACCCAGAGTTATTTGTGATTTTCATCACGGATATGTTTGTATATCTTAAAAATACTTGAAAATCGCAATGGTATATCTGTGAATAATTTTTTGACCAACCTCTTCATATCATAGGGCTCAATCATTACATTATTATTGATTCATTTGAAAAATGGATTTAGTTGTTTGGATTGAGCAACAGCTTGCACACCCATTGACACATTTGTGAAATGATTGCAAGTGAGCCACCGTCCTGAATCAAATATAATATAGACGTTGGTAAAACTGTTCAAGTTTACCTGGCTGCTTAAATGAGGTAAATGAACAAGTTGAATGTGGCTTTTTAATGGAGAGATACTGTTCATGCAGCGAGGCTGTCTCCAGGGTTTCTGCTTATGTTTGTTGTGTGAAAATGTTGCTGCCGTACGTTTTACTTGGGCCTGACCTTTTACAGATGTCGGGGATGCGGGAGTTGCGCAGGCACATGGGAATTTCTCTGTTGCAAGTAAATCATCTTTAGGTTTAAGCCACCAAGAAATGGCATGCTAACCTATGCAAAGGTCATTCCTTCTGCTTCTTCTCGAAGGTAGGAGTAAAAAAATATATATATTATCATGGAATGTCATACAAACAAGGATGACAAAAGCGCAAACCAGTAATTATTACATTTTGATCTGTAAGACTGCTATGAGTAGTCAAATAGGTCGTTTCGATCTGTTGAATTTGATATGTAGGATACAGTGTTGGGAGTAATGCATTACTTTACAGTAGTATACAGTAGTGTAATATATTACACACAAAAAAATAGTAATATTGTAGTCGTTTCAAATGAGGGTAACGCAATGCATTACAATGCATTTTTGTGGTGTTTTTTTCCCCCAAATTCAAAATATGTTCTTGCTGTTGCTAGTATCTACTAGAGCAGCAGACGACAGGTTGAATATGGACAATACTTACACAAGATGGACATACGTCCATGACTTTCACTTTGTCAGAGATAAAGACACGAAGAAGAAAATTGTCAGGTGCACTTTGTGCACGACACCTAAAGAACTGTCCACTACTCCAAATAGGACCAGTAATTTGACAAACCATTTAGAGCGGTGCCATAGTAACATGAAGTTAGCAAAAAGGAAACATGTGGAGGATTTGGTTCTTTTTTATCTTTTATTGCAATAAATAATACTTGATTTTTTTTTTTTTTAATTAATATAGCCTTTAAATATTGGTTAGCAGCCTTCTTGGCTACCAATAATCGGTATCGGCCCTGAAAAATCATATCGGTTGCATATCGGTTGATCTCTAGTAGCTATACTAGTGGTGTTTCAGATAAATACATCATATTAAAATTCTTCTGTGAGAGTTTTTGTTTTGTTTTGTTTTGTTTTAAGGCTATTTGGCATTTGGTACTCCAGAATAAATGGTACATCAGACACAATAAAAGCTATAAAAAAAACCACAGTAAAAATTCCTGTGTAAAGTCTATTTAACATACAGACCCCCAAAAAGGCCCCAGGACAGTGCTTTGTGGGACCCCGAAATAGTTTGTAACTAAATGTTGTATGTCAAATTCTGGTGAAATGAAAAATAATGGAAGCGATTTCACTGGAGCTGAACTTGAGAACCCTTCATTCTATTTCCACAACAGAAAACCACCTACTGTATCAGAAATAAGAAACAAATATAATATTTAAAAGCGGGGAAAAAAAACTGATACATATCTTCTGTGTATTTGATGAATAGCAACGTCCTGGAGGCACTACTGTGAATTATTCATCTTAATGGAATCATTGTTTACCTTAACGAGAGCTGATTGGATCTACTCTCTTTCTTCAGTTTTCTTGTTTATCTATGATTCACTGACTTTGATAAATAGATGAGAGGAATGGCATAGAAGAATAAAATGCTCCCAAACAACAGGGATGATAATTGGAGTCATACTGCAGATTCTATAACTTGCTCACATAAAATGTGTTAATTACATTTTTATTGCTACCTAAACAAAAGAGCGGTTCTTCATCTCAGTGGTGTGGGAATGAGTTTATTTTCTTCAAACGTTAACACAACAGTAGGTAAGACAAATCGTTGATGAGCCATGCTGGAAAAAAAGAAAAAAAACAAAACTCGTTTGTGTTGTTTGCATCCTGGAGAAATAATCCTTTTGAGTATTTGACATGCCAAATGAACTAGATATAAGCCAACGGTTAGATTAGGTCGTAATTACACGAAGGTAGTGAACTGAAAGCCGCTTTATAAATTGTAATTTACTTTATATTATCATTAAATGCATTCAAATCACTCTTTAAAACCCATTTGTGAACAACTAACATTGTGTTTACATTCATTCTCTTGTTTTATGTAAGTGTTCTATTTTAAAACGCTGCTAATTATAACATTACCATATGATCATCCATATGGTCTGTTCTAATTGCTTCTCATCTGTCATTCCACACTGATAACAAGCTGTTTCTAGACTTTTGTTTTTCTTTTTTTGGTCTCCACAGTCCACTGTGCGTGCTCAAACCTGAATGGAACAAACACAATTAGACAAATAAAAATATCACCTGGACTTATTCCATCATCACACACACACCCGCCCTCCACTTCATGGTTGCCAATTTAATCAGTGTGTCTCCTTTCAAGCATGTTTATAGACTTAGTTTGCCCAAGATTCTGTAGTTAATCTGCCAAGACAACATTATTATCACATCAAATGAATGCCAGGAACCTGTAGAGATTAATTGTTGCATTAATGTTGAAACTAACTAACTTTAAGAGCGTGTGGCAGGATGTAACAGCTTGGCCCATGCCTAAAGCTAAGCTAATTGCTAAACTAAATTTGGCAAAAAGGGTATACAATGTTGAAATAGTTTACATATACTTGCTACATTTATTCCAAGTATGCTGGGGAACACATTTTAAAATGAAATATAATCACGCTTTGTTGACGTCCGGCACAATTAAGTATATTGAGATGATTCCTGTCACTTGCAATCCCTTTGTTCATCCTTCATACGATAACGCGCACAATTTTTAAAATATTACATTTTTATAACACAAAAGCAATCACTAAAATGTAGTTAAACTCAAATATGTGTCAGTATAAACCACCCTTTCACCACTTACCAAAATGGTTTTGCCCGTTTTTTATGAAAACTGGTTTCGAATTTAAAATGATCTTCATCTTTCAATGGTGCGTATCAGCTATTAATCCCTTATGTTCATCCTCCATGATTATAATTTGAACCTTTTGGCTGATGGGAAATTAAAATCAAGAACTTCAGGCGGTTGTTTCTATAGAAATCCCAAAATGGATCTCTGTCGATAATTTTCGTCTCCGCCACATGAGCCTGCTTTTACCATTTGTTTTATTCAGTTGGTATTGTTGTATTGTAAATTGTGCAGCGATACCAAAGATTGCATCTGATGACTGTATGCCACATAGGAAGCACATTTGCTGATCAATATTTCCTACAACAATCCCCCAAAATCCTGGTGAGTTGTGATATGAGCAATATAATATTACAAGCCTGTCCTCTAATGTATTTACGTAGTCGTTACGTAGCGCGAGGCAACACTCAAGTGACATGGGATTCCATGTTAGGTGAACGCGTGCGTGAAGTACTTACAAACCTGTCTGTTTGTAAGTGCCAAAGGATAATCCTGTTCGCGCCTCTTTGCATGCACTCCAACTTTGTCCCCTCGTGTTGCCCTTCCCCACTCACTGTGCGCGTACCTCGCTCGCCTCCCATCTGTCGCTCCCTTGAAGATGGATGGCCGCGTGTCCGTCAGCAGTAGTATCGCACAATGAGAATGCATCGTCTGCTGTCGCCCATAATAAATGCTTCTATCTGCGCGACTCTTTCCACTCATAATAGATGGCCCGTATCTCCACAGCTTCTGTTTATGAGATTATCGCAGCCCTCCGTCAGCCCCGAACCCCCCCTACTCCGACAGGAGATGAAGAAATTACTTTATCGCTGGGGGGCCTGAAAGTTATCATTTGCGGGGGAATTTGAGGAGTGGAAGCTTTGTGAATTGGCAGCGGCACCGCCACTCGTGCGGTTATGTGAGCGTAAGAGGAGAGGTTAAATTGTTGGCTGATTGCTCAGTTATGCTCTTTGAATGGCTGATGTGTTATTGAGAGAGGCCACCTGAAGGAAGGAGAACAAGATAAGCATCAAACACTTCTCCCTCGTCCTCATACCGCATCTCCGTTCATCATCTTTTATCTTCTTTTGATTTATGTGAGCATGCGCAAGTCATCACTTGGACCTTTGTTTCACATTGTGGGGTTTTAGTCTGGATGGGCTGATGCCAATCCTACGTATAGACTCGCAGCACGTCCACAAAATATTCACAGCACTTCACTTTTTCTACATTTTGTCATGTTACAGTCTCATTCTAAACTATTCGTCTCTCATCTCAATGTGAAAAACTTTTTGAAAATGACAAGCTTAGAACTCCTATCTTTAGGCAGTCTGCCTTTTTTTCTCATAGTGTAGTACAGTCATTTTCAAGCGCCATCAGGTTAGAATGAAGATGTCTGTACACAGTCGTTTTCTGGTCTCTCCAGAGATTTTCAATCAGAATCTAGTCTGGGTTCTGGTTGGACCACTCCAGGACATTCGCAGAGTTGTTCGGAAGTGAATCTTTTGAGATCTTGGCTGTACGCTTCGGTTCGTTGTTCTGTTGAGAAATGAACTTTTGCACCTGGTCTGAGGTCAAGCGCGTTCAGGAGCAGGTTTTATTCTAGGATATTTTTGTATATTACAGCATTCATTTTTACGTTAACCTGACTAGTCTGCCGGTCCATGCTGCTGAAAAGCATCCCCATAGCATTATGCCACCACCATGCTTCACTATAGGGATGGTATTGGCCTGGTTTCCTCCAAACACAATGCTTAGTATTCAAACTGAAGAGTTCAATCTTTGTGTCATGATACCAGAGAATTTTGTTTCTCATGGTCTAGAGTTGCAAGCTATATATTTCACACTACCGAATTAGTGCAAATCTCGGTATATGCCATGCTCATTGACATCTCAGTCTTGGCAATCAAAATGAGTCAGTTTAGTAACAGACTAAAGACTCAGAGCTTGTTGTGTGATAAATGAAGCTCTGACCCAACAGAGAGAATCAGTCACAGTCACAGTTCACCATTGGACAGCCATGACAGTCATTAAGGGGGTGTGCTTGCCTTGATGACATTTATTACTGCTAGTCGCAGAGGGAGTCTGTTGACATTTGACCTCCGACATGACCGCCTGACCTTAACCTGACCTCGCTGTCTGGCTCAAGCGGTGGAGCAGAGGGTCTCATTGGCTCGGACCAATGACTGATGTCCCTCCTCTGCTGGCTTGGCTAAAAGCCTCGACCCGCTCCCTCCAAACAGGATGAGGCGACGAGAGGCGCCACATGAATGCAATCGTAAACAGACGTTTGCAGCCCACTTACAGGTTTTTGCACGCTACTGTTATTTTATGAGCGTTACCAGGCAGGCACTACTCAGCATAATTCCAGAAAATGCATGATATAAAACACAGTCATCTGTTTTGAGAGCAGAGGGCCAGCAGCTGAGCAACCATGCATTCACCGTTGTGCGATTTTGGCAAAAAAAAAAAAAGGGACCAATATCTCATTCTTGTCCAGCGTTCTGCCCAATGGCTCTAATTGGCCCACAACCTGAACACGGCTTAAATTGGCTGTTGGACTCGGCTGTATGAGCAGAAGGGACACTTGGCTCTAGGCCATGCCGCCTGCTCTGCTGCACTTGTCTATTAATGTCAACCACTGTAGAGGTTCGCAGGAAATTCACGCTGAGCATCTTGAGATGTATTACATGAGATATTACTAATGTTGTTGAGTTAAGGAACATGATGACATTTTTGTGTTCTACCACAGTTAAATTAAATAAGCATCAGATTACATACAAATCTAATACTATAAATTTATTAACTTCTATCTTGCATGTCCTGGCCAATAGCCAATCAGAGTAAGCTTGTTCCTCATCGGTTACTTGAATGAGAATGTTTTGCCTGAGCAAAGTAAGTATGTAAATCATATTTAAGAAGGCAAGTTTATTTGTATAGCCCTGAATCATCACAGTCTAAAAGGTCTTCACAGGTGAAAAAGAAGTCATACAGAACATCATGAATACACAACAGCATCCCCTGAACAAACATGCAAGGCAGACGACTTGGTTTCTGTCAACAAGTGGGGCGCACTGGACTGACCGACATCTGATGGAATGTCTAATCTGACGATTACAACAACAAAAAACACCCTCACCAGGCAGGCGTTGCAAATTTGCAACCATAATATGGGGGTCCCCTAGGTATTCCACATATTGATTCAGGCATTTTTTTTTAGAAGTTTGAAAAAAAAAAAGAAACTTAATTTGGGTTAACATTCTTAATCTGTTGTTTTTTTTATTAAGCATTCCTGTCATTTGACGGTCCGTAGGCTAAACAGGCGCCCGTAATGACGGACTGATGGACAGCCCGTCAGTGCTGACGGACTGCCCACCTCTGCCGTACACACATTAAGAATGTGATGATGTTGTGTATCGTAAAAAGAAAAGAGAAACCAATGAACACCACAAAGGTGAATCAATCTTAGCACTGGCACAGTGTAAAGATGATGTTTTGCCTCTGTTCCAACCAATAATACATTTTCCGTCATTTCACTACATACCACGACACTTAGTCAATGTTTGTCCTTGACCTGTCTGATGGTACCCTCTTTTCTACTTACTGGAGTGAAGTGAAGCTGCCAGCTCACCCCATAAATCCTACAAGGTGTCACCACGTTCTTTTTCTGTCTCAAAGTCTTTGCTAGCCTCAGGCGAGATGGGCTAAACTAACATGGTGGGCAGCGAGGCTCTTCTATTTGACATCCCACACCTCTCCAAAGACGTTTTCGCCTCAACTTTTTGTTACGACATTAGTTTGACCTATAAATTGCTTTTTATCTTTCTACATCTATTTGTTGCATGCTCATTAAGAGAATTATGACATAAATACAGGCTTGTTGCAAATGTATTTTGCATTAGGCAGTGAAGAAAATATTTGGGAGGTTACTTCAACAAACCAAACCATTGCCTTTTCTTCCATTGACATTCATGGAGTCTTCTGCTGTTTAAGGAAAATATTCAGTTCAGTAACAATTATTGTATTGGTAATCTTACCTTAGTTTTGTACAGACAATGTAAAGAAACTCTACTTTAATATGGGGCAGAGTATAGACCCCTGTTGAACACATTTTTCTTTTTTAAAATTTTGAATCAAATTGTCCCTAAATGCTACTTGTTAGAGACCAAAAGTAGTAGTAGCAGTATTGTGACACATAAATCATTTCAAACGCATGTATAATTAATGCATTCAAGAACATGATTTGAAAAATGATCAAATTTGAGTCCCCCTGCAGCTGCCTCGCAAGCTCTGATCTAAATGTCTAAATATGGATGAACTAAACTAAACTAAAAAAGATAAAAATAAAAAAAAAACTCTTTCACAGTCATCTTAATTCACACAGGTTAAAACACCAAATTTTCATGGTATTCTGATTAATATTGCAGTTGTGTATAGAGCAGCAAACTCCACCTTTTTCATCCTTCTTAGGGGCGGCCATTTTGTCGCTTTCTGTCGACTGAAAATTAGATTAGAGTTCATTGGGGTTTAGCCTGCAAATGTCAGATGAGCAGAAAGCTGGTGACCTGTGATTATTTGTTACCTGAGCAACTGTGATGCCATTTTCGGTTAAGAGTCAGTGGCCAAATGGCCGCCGGCTCTCTGGGATTGAAGTGAATTTTGCTACTTGATTTTTACCCTGCGAATGCAAGTTTATTCAGAAAGCTGTGTTTGAACGTGTGGGGATGCATAGAGCATATTATCGCACCAAATTCTTTTTAAGTTGATGTCCCCTCTAAATTAAAATCTGAAATCATTCTAATTGAAATCATTCCTTCAGCGCATCCACGCTTCATTAAGAAAGACGTGTAATAGATACAAATGATTTCCATGCCAGTATGCTCAACTGGTGGCAAGTTGGGTTTTGTGAACACAGCACAGCTGCAGCTCTTCTCTTTCTGAGACGCTGACGAGCCGGCGTAATGAAACGTCTGCGTAAAGCGTTCCAGGGAAGCCCTGCCTCCCGCCATCCTGGCATTTTCCCCCTGTGAATGACGCTCTTTTCAGACAGAAATCACTCTTCCAAGCAGCCGTGCATTCTGAAGTGTTCCCCTGATCAAGGTCATTGTGTTGCGGTTGCGAAGGCCGCCTCCCCTCCACGAGCTAAGCGCTCTCCCGCCTCGAGGCGGCACTAAATTGAAGACATGTTGGCGTGGCTTTCCGAGCAAAGCAAACTTTTAGTGTCTGTTAACCGCTCATATTGAGTGTTATGCTTTTAATGCTCTGCCAGACTGCCACTAGTGTCTCATTCCAACTAGAGGTAATGCTACCAGGGGACCCTTTACTGCCAGTTTCCGTAAAAAAAACACATCTTGTATGATGTTTCTGCATCTGTGGGAGCTTGAATGATTTTATTTAAGTCTTTGTTTTTAAGGTGAACTTTAATCAATGACCGATACTAGCTGTTTTTGTTCCATACATTTTGAATCTTGCTATCAATTAAAAATGACACCGTAGTTGCTAATGGCTCACCTTGCAAACATCACATGATCTAATTCAGAAAGTGGCTGTGCCGTGATTGGTTGTTAACTGAGCCCTGAGATCCTCTAATGTCATTGTTCGGCGACAACCGTTGACAAAATGGTTGCCTTGTGAGATGGTGAAAAAAAAAAAGAGCTGATTTTGCTGCTGAATCCATATACACTTTTTCACAAACGCAAATTGTATCTTAATGTTTTTGTTTTGACAAAACAGGGTGCAGAACATATTTTTGTAGCGAAACGTTTCTGATTGGTTTCCACTTTATAACTTTTTTTGTAACTATAATTAGGGGTGCAAGAAAATACTATAGTTTGGGGTGCAAGAAAATACTATACAGACCCCTTTGTGGTCAACTTTCCCTTTCTAACATTTTTCATAACAATAGATTGGTTTAGATAGGACTGAAAAAAAAAAAATCTATCAACATCATGATTGAGAAATTGAAGCATTTGGACAATTTGAGTTAAAGTATCCGAATAATTAATTGGTTATCAAAAGTATCCAAATGATTAATTGGTTATCAAAAATAATGTATTCATTTGGCAATTGATTAGTTATCACTCAAGTAACTATTGCATCGCTAATTGATTTTACCCAATGTAAAAAATGTCTTTGAAAGGGCCGTTTCATGGGAGTTCAACATTTTGGAGATTTTAACCATGCTATAATATTGATTTCTCACCCTAAACACCCCTAAGTGTTATTTCCTATCATTGATTCATTTCTGAGCATTCCTTGCTTGTTCTGCGCTCTCACACCTGCCCCGCCAAAGCAGGTAAACTTCAGGAAAACTCATGATGACAGAAGAAATTTGTCCTTCACCTACACCGCCTCCTGTATCTCCCGCGCAAGAGTAAACACTCGTCGACCACGTCTTTTCATTTCGTTTTAGTTCCGTAGTTGAGGAGGAGAGATTTTGCCCTGAGTAGGCAAAGGAAACGGCAACATTTCATTTATTAGTTACAATGTTTTCCTGTAGAAAATGCCAAAGCGGTGAAAATGTGTGTTTGGGACCACACAGCTGGACAATCAACGACAGTAGTAAATGTGTTAGCGAGAGCGGTTTATTGACATTGTTTTGCATTTTAATGTCAATAAAACACCTGTTTTTGGCTTGTTTATTCACTCTGTCGGGATAGGCTCCAACACCTGCGACCCTCGCGAGGATGAGCGGTCAAGATGATGCATCGATGTATGTTGTGAAGTTTGCAAGGTTGAAAATATCATGAAATGGTCCCTTTAAAAAATACATGTGAACAAAGCATTTCATATGTCCAAAAATTGTTCCCGTTTGTTGTTTTTTCTCCCGTCTCAAGCAAAATTGGCGGACACCCGGCGTGATACACGGCGGTCGGCCACATCCATGCGTTTCTTATTTCCTGTAAGTATCTTCAAATGTTCACAAAAACAAAGAATCAAATGAAATAGTTGATTCGTCAGCTGTGCACCATCCCCCCAAAAGCTTCTTTATTTATATGTATATTTGCTTCCCCGAATTGAAACATTACCTTCCTTCTCACATGTGCACACAAACACACCTCCAAGCTTGTAACCGAGACAGGAACACAGGTGTGAGATGTAGGCTGTGATTATGTTTGTAATGAACACATAAACCCGTGTGGTGTGTGTGTGTGTGTGTGTGTGTTGAAGCATGCGGGGGAGGTAGTTGTGTGTTTTGAGAGAACCCCCTTTGCGTCTCAACATGCTCCCGCACTCTCTCTCCTATATACCCCAGATGGTGTTGGTGACTCACTGAAACACGCACACACACACTCGAACTACCAGACATATACATAGTAAGCAGCGCACCGCAGTGATGTAAATGCTTACAGATTGCTGACAGCATTTGATTAATTACGCCTGATGACGGGGGCGCTTCTGCATTGATGTTCAACAAAATGCATGATGGCAGAGCTTGAATGGAAGTTATTTTTGTCCTGGTCCAATCAACTCAACATTGACTCACCAGTAAAAGTCAGGGTAGACATGAATTTTATTACGACTCGATGCAATTCATGCTGCTGGGCCCTGTTAGTGCACAATGAAGAATTCAATTAGGGGCGCAGAGAGGAAATGTTTGCAAAAGTGAAGAAAATGTATTTATCTGACAACACTGTGGTGAGCAATGCTTACTGCTCCCAGCAGTGTGCGCTCTGACAAGAACCAGGCAGTAGAAGAATTATTAGCACTGATTTAAAAACAGGAAAAAGATCATCAAAGATGCACTGCTGGTTTAATCACATTCAAATTTTTTGTACATTATATTTATTTATTTGATTCTATCATATGAGATTAAACAAAATAAAACCACAGTAAAGTAACTTGCCGTCTGTATTGCTCAGCTGCTAGAGGAAAGTAATAATTTGACTTCTGAGTGACTCAACTTGTAAATTATTATAAATCTGTTCAACCGTCATGTCATAGACAGGCTAATTACATGAGAATTAGTGCAATTATAACCCTACAAGCAACAGATACAATATTTGAACAAAAATGGTGCAGCAACACATGTAGACCAATAGTTTTGCAAATTAGAGGTGCAACAACTCATTGAAAAATTGACAACTAATCCATCATTAAATGACCCATCGATCCACTTTATTAACTGCTTATAGTTGCCAATATTTTTTTTATAATTAATAAGACATTTAGAGACATGAAATTCTCCATATTATGTGAATTTCACGTTCTCAACAATAAATATTTTGTTATTTATTGAGCCTTAACTGAAAGCAGATGGATTATCTTTGTGTTAAATTATGATACTTACAAACATCTGCTTTTACTGTGAAAACAATAATCGATATTTTAGATTATTTTCTGATCAAAGCATTCATCAAACAATAAAACCAATTATTTGTTTGTATTGTAGAGAATTATTGTCACATGTACGAAACCACACAGTGATATGAATAAAGAGATGAAAATCAAAGCATTTTTTAAATCAGATTTGCTGACTATTTAAAAACTTTAATTAGCACATTAACTGGTTGATAAAATATTAAGCCCTAATAATTACAGGCATATATTCTTTATCCTCCCAAAAAAAAAAACAATACAATTGTGTACAATTGTGTACGTTGATGTGCCTGTTCTGCCCCCTGTTGGCCATGCCACAAACACTAGAATGCGCACAATGTCAAAGGGCAACATTATAATTCTTTACAATCCATTTAAGCTTTATTTATTGCTTTGATGGCTATCTAGACTGTCCTGGCTACTGCATAATTACAACATAACAGTCAACATTTTAGTGTTTAATCAAAGTCTAATAAACAATTTGATGCAGTGTTTCAAAATGTTTTACCATTCTAATTGACTGTTGGTACCATGATGTTCAACTTAAAAGCCTGAGGGGATTTTTTTTTTAAAGATTGTGCCTTTAACAAGCCATCATGTTTTGTTGGTTATTTGCTCAGCACAGACAGTGTGAAAGCAGCAGCGTATAACTGAAAACAGGCAATCTGAAGGTACGCTTTTAACAAGGCCGAGGCAACAGCCTATAACACTTCCTGTTCAACAGACCAAGCGTGTGAGATTCCTGGGGTCTTACAGAAAGCAGAAACTCTGACGGCGGGGCTCTAAAAAAGTTTCTTCCCCATTACGCCGTCCAATATATTTCAGTGAAAATCCAACAATTGTGCTCAAAGTAAGAATTACTGTGGCCTCTATTTGTTGGGCCGAGTGAGTAAATGGCTCCCCAAAGGCCGGGCGATGCCACTGCGGAGACAATGGAGTATTTTACAACTCCCTCCAGCCATTCGCACGGCTATTTCTAAAGCAGTGGCAGCCACTTTAGCCCACCGGCTCCCACATGGCTCCGTGGGCGGATATGGATGGACAAGGCAATTACAGTGTAATTCCTTTCCCCCCTTTTCTTTACACACACATGCTTACATGCATTCTAATAGCTTGGACCTGCTAGCGCAAACACATCTGCTGGCCTTTGTCTCGACTTAATCTATCGTGTCATTAACCTCACGTAATTAAGACATTGTTACTAAACGCCTTGTTTACCTTTGGATATCTTGGGCCTTTCGATTGGTCAGCGGCTCCTGTGGAATGAGGACTTTCATAGCAAATGTGATCTGACTGTCGGGGAGGGGGGGGGGGGGGGGGGGGGGGTTATATTTGAAAATGGTGAGTAAAGATGACATTGTGGCTGTCAGGGGCTTTCTGGGTGAGTATCTGTGGGTGGTTTAGATCATCCCCGGACCCCCGCCGTTACAGACTGCAGCCTGATAATGATTGTGTTGAATAGCTGCATGATTATACCTCTTTCTGGGATATGTGGGCCCCTCGCCTCCCCTCCGCTTTTTGTCTCCGTAGAGCTCTTTCTTTCATTTGTTCTCCTATTTTTTATGCTTCTTCTCTCAGTTGGACCTCCAATCATCGGCGTCTTCACACTTTAACTGCACTTTAACGCCGGATTTACATTGCAGCTCTTTCCACGCAGTTTAATCTCTATATTCAATTTATGTGCACTGTTCTATTTATGCCTACCACAAGTGGTCGTTTTATGAGATCACTGTTTACATTTACCGGGCGCCTAAAATAACCCCCGCTTACTTGCTTGAAGAAAATATGGTCATTCATATCAATAAAGGAATAAATAATACACTTTAAAAATATGAATTCAGGCTTGCAGATTAAATTACATTATAACAGGGAATTATGTCATTGGGGAACAAAATATTTTACACTGCACATACCTTTTTCATGTACTATGTGTGTTTTTTTCAGCCAAATACACCCTCACCAGCGTAAAGCATGTTTGTATTGAAAAACAAAAAGACGTCAAAGGGTGTGGTGTGCCATCCATATCTGATTTATTCAACTACATTTTTAGTGATTTAGCCAAAGTTATTTTATCGGTGACTCCAGAAGACAGATCATCAATCTAAAGCGGAGGCGCCCATAGGCACCCGTTTTGCTGACATACTGACCAACTGAAGGAAAAGCTTACAAAAACACTGGAATAAGGATGTCAGAAAGTAGGCTTTTTTTCTGACATTATAACTCTCGCGGACACATTCCAACACACAAGTGTTGTTTGCTTCCAATGACTATAATATGGAATCTCTCTGTGTTGCCAGTAAAATAAGCGTCAAGCTTTGCTCAGTAAAGTTCAGTTCACTGCTTTCACAGTACTTTCATAGTAAGAAGCTCGCCGGCCTCTTGTGGCATGAACATCAAGTAATACAGGGACAGCACAAAAATAACCGGAGGTTTTATGCAGGCTCCCTCCCTATCTAGTTGCCCATACACGTTATACACCATTAAAACACTGAAATTCTGGATATCTGAATAATAACTAGGATTTTAACCTCACAATTGGGTCCTCAACAAAGGCCCAGTAAAAGAAAAGCATTGCAGTAAAATTGTACCAATGGACTCTTAGGTATGCACAATCTAATTGCAACAAATGGTTTTGTGCGTCTGAATAGCGTATCTGAAAGGCAGGTGCAAAACATCGCTTTGTGATGACTACGGTTATTATAGCAAGGAGGAGGTGTTTTCAAAAGGTCAAAGACTTACAAAGACCTATCATCAAATTCGAGTTTCTGATTAATCCAAGTGTTGCCATGATGCAAGTCAAAAGAAGGAGTCATGCCGCATCACCTGTGTTAAGACCCCTTTCAACTGTGGATTTCTTTGTATGTGATCGGTGCTGGTCTCTCACAGAACACTTTTATATTATGCTGTCGCAAGTTTTGAACACATTCTTTACACAGGAGTGGCAGATACCTCTAATTGCCCCGCAGTCCGGTAACACATTGAAAAGCACATTGAAATAATAGCTGTCCACGTTCAGTTTTTGGAGTGTTCCTTTTTTTTTTTTTTTTTTCATTGGTTGACCTTGTTATGGCTCTTAACACAGTGATAGATACTGTTTGGTGAGCTCCGCTTTAACAAATGCATGGCGCATGCTGTGGCAAAGCCCTCACCTGACGGGACCTTCATTGTCCTTTGTCTAACGTCTGCTGTAACCTTCTATTGTGGCGCTATGATCTAATGCCTGGTGCCTCACACACACGCACGCACGCACGCACACGCAGGTAGTGATCACAGGTTTTAAAGCGTGTATACCTCTGCTGCATTGTCCTCAAAGTCCTGCATAATGCATGCTAGGGTATTGAAATAAGGCAATGCTAATCTTACAGCATCGCATTATTAGTTGTTAATGTATTCGGGGACACTATGAGCTGCTAACACTAATGCCCGGCCACTATTAATGCTTAATGCTAATGCAGTAACAGTGAGAATCCTGAGCCAGCCCGCCCATCCAGGATTACGTGAAGCTTTATAATCCCTTGTTAGCAAGCGGTGGAGGCATACATCACACCTCCAAGATAATCTGTGTGACAGCTACACACCTCGACGTGTCCTCATCTACTCCTCTAAATCTACTCCTTCGGGATGGGTAGATGCTCTGTCAGCTACTTTCTTCATGATATGTACACACCAAGATTCATTTCAACCACTGCACTTCCAATGCATGCTGTTTTTGCCAGAAGTCTGCAGCTATTACCGAGGCAACGCGTACTTGATGTTTGACTAGCGATTACTGTAAATTCTCTGAACTGTTTTAGTGCGGTCAAGACAAATGGAGCCTTTCATTACTGAGTTTTATTGAACTGGGCTCATTTATGCAGTTACACTCTGTTGTTGTGCAGCTGATCAGATACTGTCTCGACTTGACACTAAATCTAGACGCGGTCTAATGAGAGTCCATTACAAGGACTGCCTCAAAACTAGACTTGGGAGAAAACTGTTATAAATAATAGGGGGAAATGTTTAGAACCAACATTGTGTTGATTTATCTGTTCAAATGATGTAGCAATCCATTGAGACTGCCTAGGCGTTTTGGATTTTGCAATTGTGAGCTCAACGACAAAAAGATGATATAGATTATTACGTTTAGTGAACATTTTTCGACAAAAGTTAAGACAACATTTCAAAAGACTGTCTGTGTACCATGTCTATAAGATATCTAACAGAAAGAAGTTACAGTTTTGTGTGGTATGGAGAATGCTTTATTTTGACTCAGAAATACATTTTGAATAAGGACAGAGTAATCCACAAAATGTTTATAACAGTGCACCATTTCTTTTTTTTTATTATGCGTTTGCCCAATCATTTGCTTGCTAGCTTACCACCAGGTTCACAGACAGGGTAATGTAAGTTGACAGGGCCATGATATTTTTTATTCAAGGGCAGTTTTATCATGCATTGAATCAAGAAAAAACTAAGACTTCTAAAGTAAGGCTTCATATTTGGGTCTTTTCCGCCCTTTTACTGCTTGGTTGGCTGATTGACATGGGACAACAGAAGATGCTTGGGCTGTAAGATATTTTTGGGGCAAAAGTGAATGGAGGGCTTCCATTGTGTCTCAAATGACAAAAATGAACACTTCAAACATAGGCCACCTGTAGTATTTTGTTAAGTTTGTTAGCTTGCATGCTACTTCCTCGTCACAGAAGGATTGCGTAAAATCACAAGATGGTACAGGTTTTGATTACAAAGCTGATAACGGTTCTATTGGGACTCAATTGGCAAAAATGTACATTTATTTCTTCAAACTTTAGGAATTGTGGTGCCTTTGTTTTTGTATCTGTGCATTTGTTAGGTAACAGACTACTTCCTGGTTCATGGAAGTTCACATGACTGGACCTTGCTTATGTAAAACAGGGATTGTTCTTTGGATGGCAAGCAAAAACAACAGATCCAAAGTTAGACTGATGAAAGAAATCTTGCCATAGTATTATTGCAACGTATTTAATATGCTAGTTCTAAAGGGATTTCTTTCCGCACGCCACCAAAACCCGCCTGTTTACAAAATTTAATTAGTAAGCATCCCGAATTATTGTTTTTTTCCAGTTTCATCAGGTCTTGGCTTGCAATTTAGTTTCTTGCAAGTACAAATATTCAGATACTGTAATTCCTTTTCAATAGAATCGTCCTGGATGACCCAGCTATATGTATATTCATGAACGGTCACGCTAAATTTATAGATCCCATTTGTGACTGGACACAAACGCGCAGGTTTCTTAGTCGTGATAACAAATCAGTGCATGGAAAGCTGAGGGGGGTGATAGGAAGGGAGGGGAGGAGAGGTGAAAGAGGGGTGATGGTAGGGATGAGAGGAGGTAAAAAGGAGGGAGAGGAGCGATAATGTACTGTAGGCTGATTAATGTCAAAGGCACTGAGCGCTGAATACTTATGAAGCAGATGTCAATGGAGCTTTACCCCGCAAGGTTATACTGGGGGAGGCTCATGAGGGAAGGCGGGTCACAAGCAGAAAGAAGGGGATGGCGAATGACGAAGACGGGCATCCTTGGTGTCTCCATCTGGACATATGTCACAAAGACAGGCAATAAAGCAAAGTCTAATAAGCAAGGGAGGAATATTCCAAATCTGAGAGCGCAGGTGCTCGAGTCTTCAATTCGTCTTCATCAAGTAACGTTTTCGGTAATGGCTGTTTATATGTGTCAGCGGGGTTATGTAAATATTACATCATTTATGTTGAGAAATCCTTTGGAAGGGCTGTGACAAAGAGAAATCAATTTATTGTCTATCAGCAGTACATTTGCATTACGATTGTTTCAGATTTAAATCTTGGCTTCCTTCCACAAACTAAAAACACATGTTATCTTACTGAAAATTGTTTGAGATGTTCAATTTGCTGATGGTCAGTGAATGGACCTTGTAAGCAGTCGTAAGCAGTCAAACGTGAAAGTCAAGGTTTTTTTTGCACTTCTCTCATGATGTGGCTGTTCATGATGAATGGTGTGGTGTACATTTGTTGGTAAAATTTCCATATATTCCCAGACTAATTGATTACCGTGCGTAAATGCCAAAAGTCGAGTCTGATGTCCTACGGCCGTTTGTGCAAAGTGCACATGCCCTTATTTGTTTACCCATGTGTAATGTCACGCCAGTTTGGGATTCTTTTTATTACTGTGGCTACTACTCAGTGAACCTCATGTGAAGATGGTAGCTTTGTGTTGAAAAATTAACCTAGTGAATCCAGTTTTAATCCCAAAATTGATCCCAAACCTGCCACCATTTGAAAACTGCAAAGATTCTGTAAGAAAGGTTCAATTAGAAAATCATGGCGCATCCATGGTTCTGGCACAGCTTCGAGGTGACTATTTTCAGTCACCCTATTTTGAAGTGGTCTTCCCCAACTTGATCGAATTTTCATCCGGCCCTAATTTGAATCCAAAACCTGAGAACTGTGAGGCAGTCTTTTCCACAATCTGAAGACAAGTTAATAAATACTGTTCCAACATGCAGTTTGATGTGCTAAAATAGAAAAGCCTACTATCTCCACTAGCCCTATGCTTTTTGTATGTATGTTACGTCTCCCCTGAAAGGCATGTCTTTTTTCGGCACCCGAGCAGGACAACATAGCCCAGGGCGGTACAACACTGTATGCAGCTTTGCGCTGCTTCTGAAGCCTCTTACTTTACACAGAGCGAGTGAGCTGGAATAGCAAACTGTGCCAGTGAGACGTTTTGGATGTCTGACTGAACCCTGCATCACCTGAGATCAAACGGTACCCATGTGTCAGCACTTTTCAAAAGCTCTGTTGCTCCATCCAAATAAAGACATGTGTGTGTGTGTGTGTGTGCATTATTGTGCGTGTGTCCTTTAAAAAAACATGAAACCTGTGGATTGAGTCAGTGCGTGTCTGAAAAACAAGCGAGTGAACGGCTCACGAGGTGAGCGTTCATCATAAGTGAGTGCATTCGACTCCCAAAGGGCGTTCTCGAGTCAGATCAGGACAAAACAAAAAAATAGACCTTACCGCGCTCTTTGTTATTGATGACAGTCACAACCTTTCATCCCTTGACCCGATTAGACCTTTCATCGAATGACGGCAGTTCATTGATTCAATGTTCAACACACATGAGAAAAACAGGGTTTGGTAATTAGGTTATTTGAGGCGTCTGTTTGTAGCGAGCGTGCATGCTCTGATTGTTTTTTTTTTTTTAAATGAAATATTACATGGTCCACATGGATTATTTTTCCTCAAGAGGAATGTCATCAATCACCATTATTTGTTAAATATATGCCTTGACCATCACTGACACCTGATCACGCAGCCAACACAAAAGTTGTTTTTTTTCCACATAAACTAATGAAAATAGAATCAACTCATACCAGGAAACAAACCTTTGCCCCTCCAAAAATAAATGAATAAACAGTGTAAGATGACGTTTTTGGGTAGCATTTTAGAATTTGTTTTTTTAAGTTAGAGATAATACTCCTTTTCAATAAAGGGAATAAATATTGGCTTTCGAAGTTTGGATGGATGGATGGATGGATGGATGGATGGATGGATGGATGGATGGATGGATGGATGGATGGATAGATAGATAGATAGATAGATAGATAGATAGATAGATAGATAGATAGATAGATAGATAGATAGATAGATAGATAGATAGATAGATAGATATGAATTCTAACTTTTAGCTCAGATGTTTTTTTTCAGACAATAAGCATCTTTGTTTTAAATGTTTAACAAAAAGTTCAGGGAGCTCTTTGTGTCATCTGTATGTATTGGTATAGTTTTTTACAAAACACTTTTCTAAAATTTAAAAAAAAAAATGGAATGTTGAACTTTCACATACAGTATCCCTCACCCCTCCCAAAAAAAAGTCCAGTGAATATAGGCCTGGCTGATAATTGGTCTATCCTAGTTTGCTTGTTATACTGCCAAATTCACAGGAAAAGATTCAGCCATTTCACACAATTTGTTTTAGTATGGTAGTAACCATACCTACGAGCACAATAGCCTGCACCACATTTCACACCTCAGAGTATTATCCCACACAAACTTATGAAGAACAATTACCAAAGTCCAAGAGAAAGTTTGCTGCAACAGGTGCGCCTTTGTGGCAGCTCCCCAATGTTCCGATGACATTGTGAGATAAAGCGCGGCTCCGTTGACATTACTAGTCATCTCACATCTTCTCTTTTGGTATCTCTCCTCTACTGTCCTCCTCCTCGCCACTCCTCTAATCTCTGGCTCTATTAGTAGTCTATTTACAGCCTATTCAGTCTGGAGCCTGCCAACGCGTACTCCTCTCCAGAGCTTTATCAAGCCATTGATAAACTACAACGTGCGCACACATTTGCATACAGGCGCGCTCATATGGAGTCATGGGGTGTGCGTGTACAGGATGTGTTTGCAGGCATGCGGCTATGTGAGCATGTTTAGAGGTTGCTAAGTGTATGTGGCCTATGCTGGGATAGGTTGCGAGGATATACTCTAAGTAAGCGTGCGTGTGTGTTTTGACGCTTGCATTTGTGCGTGTGTCAGTGCACACGGGTATATGTTATCAGCGGTGTCCCAGTGTGCTCGCCGAGGGCCAGTCTATTTAGTGTTCATAACAAAGCCTTTTACTCAGGCTCCAATCAGGATTAAACCCTTATCAGCGCTCACAGACCACAGGACACAGCCAGCCGGCATCCGTGTGAGCGTGTGTGTATGTACGTGCGCGCATGTGGCCGGCAGACGAGCTCGTGGGTGTATATGGGATTAGTTTGCATGTTTGGCTTCTATCATTCATTTTGTTTATAAATTTTGTTTCTTAATTTAACTGTATTTTTTTTTCATGCAAACACAGGTACAGTAGACGAGCGCGTGCAATTTTGTAAGTATCGAGTTGATATGTGTGTGTGTTTTCGGCAGAGGGGAAATTGTGAAGCGGTATTAAATGCAGATCCAAAGCTGTAAACCCCCCTGCGGGTTTGATAATTATCATCACTGTATGTGAGATTGTTTGTTTGAGCACACTATGAATCATATCTTTGCCTCATTGAACCTTTTGCACTCTGAGGTGAAGAGGTGCAACGATGGAGAGAAGAAGGGGGAAAAGTGAGGGGTATTTTAAGGAGGGAACAAAGTAAAGGGGAGATGAAAGGTTCAATTATAGGAACTGCAGTCAAGGCACAATAAAAACTGAAAGGCGGAAAAAAGAATGGCAGGAAAATTAATAAACAAGGAATAAAGAATGAAAGACTTGTCAAACTGTGAAATAAAGCAAGTAAGCAGGCAGCAATGGAGTTATGGAATGAAAGAAAAAAGAGAAAAACGCTTGCCTTCTGCCAAGTCACTCATCAACAACACCACACTCTCAAATAAACCAATTATGGGCCCACAAAGAACCCACCCAATATTTGCATCAATTTGACCCAACCTTTTGGGTTGTTTTTGCAGAGAACACCCCCCCAATTATGAGTTCATCAACTCATAATTGAGTTATCTTTGACCCGGTGGTTTTTAGAATGTGACGTGGACCAGCAGTAGAAAACTTAAGGTAAAGTGGAAAGTGGACTAGCAGTAGAAAACTTAAGGTAAAGAAGAAAGGAAAGACTGAAAGAATCCAAAATAAAGAGGAATGAGTGAAGGAACAAGAAAAAAAGAGGCAAACATTTTAAGGAAATATTTATAGAGTAGCTGTAGAAGTATGTAGTACATAAAGATAAGAATAAAGTTAGTTTAGCACAACAATGAAGTGTCCAATCATCTTTGTTCTTATTTTTCTTGTTCAAACTCAAAAATGGGATTGACTGACGAGGCCTCTTTAAGTGATAGCATATCCAGTAGACCTTTGTTGTTATGATAACGGCGCAACTAATTATGCAGATCGGGCTCATTCATATTAATGGTAACGCCGCCGCCAGGGAGGAGTCACCACAACAGACACAACAATGAGCCGGCAAAATGAAGACCACACTGAATCCATGAATACAAAGCGGGAGGCCACATCCATCTGTCTACTGTAACGCGTGTCACCCAAAATCATACGCACTCATCATCATTTGCGTAAATGGTGCATTGCTCCTTGCCAATAATATTGCCTCTGTTCATCAAAGTTATGCAAAACTATGATTGAATTTGAGTCTGTTTTCTGGATGAAGTTATGAAGATTTAATTTCATCACAAAACCAGATAAACAAAATTATCATCCTAATTTTGTACCAAAAAGTTAAACAATTATATATATGAATGCTTAATGCAAATTAACAAATTAATGGGTGACTTTATTTTTTTTTATTCATTGTTTTGTTAAATCAGCTCATATTCTCAAATCATTTGGCAATATGAAAGGATTGCGTAAAATATAAACATTTCCGTGGTAATAGATGGTCTGTAGTTGATCTTAATTCAGAACATATACTTTGTCTTAAGTTTTATTCTCATTTTGATTTGCACTCATCTGACACTTAAGCGCAGGGATGGGAAAATGGTGACTGCACTTTAGTGGCATTTGGAATAATCCCCCATCAATCACCCTTTACTTTAGAAAAACAAAAATATGGCAAACCCCCAAACTCTTCAGAAATTGCTGATAAAGAATCATTATATGTTCCCCATGGAAAATGGGGTTAAACATGGAAGAAAATTCCCCCCAAAAGTCCAAAAATGTCCAAAAGAAACAAAGTCGTTGCACAGTTTACGTGAACAATATTTGGAACTGTACAACATTTCCATGTGTAAGAAAAAAGGCTCTTCTTGTGGGTGGGAGGGCAAGTTCTGAAAGAGTAGAAGGAAAACGGGAACATAGAAGAGCATGTGAGAGATGTTGGTCCCATGAATGGTAAAAAAAAAAAAAAAAAAATACTCTGCAGCTCCTTTGATGAAGAGCGTGATGTACATTCTTTGTACGATTGAGCTTGCTTACTGCAGAAGCTGCTCAAGTTTAGCCTACCCCATAAATGCAAAGCATCTAAATAATTGCAAAAGCGATTTGCCAAAATGAATTCAAGAACACCCCAGGGCTTGAGCAAGTTGGATAGAATGAACGATGATTTATTTTAATGTTATTTTCTAAACATTTTGGGATTGATAAAAGAAAATTTGGGACTATTCTCAAAAATAACAGAAGAGAAATGGTTGCAAATTCATCTGTTAAAGAAAATTAATGGCTGGAATCACATTTTTGTTGTATTCCATCTGCTATGATAACATAATGAATTTCAATTAACAATAATTCTGGTTGAGAGTATTAACCCATTTAAGCCCAAATTTTTCCTGGACATGAAAACATATGCCATTGAAAACCCTTTGAAATAATCAAGAACTTTTTTTTTTTTTTTTAAGTGAAATAGTTGATGAAACGGTGTGTTTTATGACTGGTCACAACAATGTAATGACTATTGTGCAAACACTACAAACCAATTTGAGTAAGTGCAAAAGCATATATCATCTTAAAGATCATTTGTACAAAAAAATCAATGTTCTATGTTTATTTTAACATGCTTTACTAACCTTTTGTTTGGGAACTTTGAGGCTGTCATCTTTCTCTCGATGCGCAACCGCAAGATAAACAACTTAGGTCATGTGACAATATTCTCTAAACATGTGACATTGCTCACATTTCATCTACAAATTGTAGTATTTCAGTGTTTCATGAAAAATGACTGAAAAATCATTTATAGATCATCATAAATAGAATTTTCTTTACAGTAACTTTTGTGACCGATGGGTTGAAATGGGTTAAAAACAGAAATGTTTAAGGGAGATTAAATTGAGATTGATTAGAACAATTAATTGCAGATTTTACAGCATACACATCATGACTTGTGAGTGACACAAAATTTTTTAGCATATCATCAGCCTGGGCACAAGACCTGGTATATACAACAAGCTGCCCCAAACACAACGCACAATGAAAAAAATAACATTTCAGAATAACAACAAAAAAAAATTCTGGATCCACACAATCATGTCATGGGTTCTTCTTTTGCCCATGGACTACGTTCCTTTTAGCGGACAGCAAACATCCTTGAATGAGTGCGACTATGCAATAAAGTGATGGAAAAAAAATTCTGAAAACATGACAAAACACAATTGAATTCAAAAGATCAATGATGAGCTAAATCTTTCAGCGTCCCTCCTTAGCAGACAAACAATCAAGACAGGAGCCTCCCCATGAGAAACGATGATGGAAATTTCACATGACACCTTGTGTCTGCTCACGCTACCTGACGAACAATAAAGCTACATCAAAACTGAGCGGCCCATCACCGCACATTTGGATGGAAGGCGGGAAATTAGGCTGAAGTGAATCCATGAATAAATATGGGAGTCCTCGGAGGATCATTAACAACCGTCTGACTCCTCGCGACCACTATTCTATGCTAATGCTTACAGCAGTATAACCTGCCACGAGCTTTTCCAAATTCACTGTGACAAAACTCATGTCAGACCTGGGATACGGTTTGGAGAACCGCCCCAAAAAAAGCAGTTTTTAAGTTTTCCCATATATATATATATATATATATATATATATATATATATATATATATATATATATATATATATATATATATATATATATATATATATATATATATATATATATATATATATATATATATATATATATATGTGTATATATATATATATATATATATATATATATATATATATATATATATATATATATGTGTATATATATATATATATATATATATGTGTGTGTGTGTGTATGTGTGTGTGTGCGTGCGTGTGTGTGTGTGTGTGTGTGTGTGTGTGGTTAGAGTATAATGGGTATAATGTGGCAATTACCAGCATTAGCATATCAACTTTGCTTTGAAAATAGTCGCGTTCTCCACATACCGTGAAAGAATAACTTTTGACACTACGCGAAGCCGACGGTCTAAAAAAATGTGTTATAGATCTGACTCTAGCAGAGCAGAAGTCGAACTTTTCTTCTGAGAAGAACCTATTATCAGCTGTGAATGTGTGTTTGTGTGCCTGTTTGTTCTAATGAGCATCTGTCAGTACAGACCTGATAACCATGGTAACACCCCAGGGTTATTTTCAGCCCGTTGTCAGAGCAGCTGTAGGGCTGTTAAGCAAGGTCAACATCTGGACTTAAAAGAACAACTCTCACACCCGGCAACACTTTTATCTCGGTGGTCATTAAATTGTTCTATCTGTAATGTCCGTCCAGCAATACAATTTTCTAGTTTCTGATAGCCGGCGCTCTTTGGGTAAAGTAAATAGTTATTTAGTTGGAGACCTTTACACTTGAGTCGCACTGCCGCTGTTGTGACTGGGGCGCAATGATAACATTCTACCACTGGCATTAACATTTGTCATCGAATGTCTGACTCTTTCATTTTTGTCCAAAGCGAAACGGTATTTAAATTGGAGTTGCTCAGTGACTCATTGCAAGAATGCCGAGGGTTGAAGCTGTCAAGTTGTTTTCCTGATCTCTTTTAAAGTCACGTTTGCTGTGTCTCGTTTCTGAGTCTGCTTTTCAAGTCCAGTTTTCCAAATCCAGTTTCTGAGTTAAATATTCTATTTTCTTTTTTTCTGTTAGAAAACAAAAAAAGTGTCAGGAAAGCCTACTAGAACAGTGGCTTTTAGCCTTGCTTGTGAACTAGTTTTTATCCAAGTACCCCTTATCCAGCGCATAGCATTTTTGCTTAGAATTTAAAAAAAAATACCGAAATAAAGTGCTGTGCCATTCATGTCTGGTTTATTAAACTTTAAAACTGCATTTTTTGTGATATCACTAGGCATATTATATACAGCATCTCCAAAAGTCCGATTTTGATTTGTTTTTGACTCATCTGCTAAATGACAAATGACAATGCACGTTCGTCCAACACTCAAAGGCAAACAACGTTTTGCAAAACACCATAACACAATTTAGTAAAAATTCATTCATCTTCCAATTAATGTGCTCTTAGTTTGAAAGGAACACTTTATTGCTCCAGCAATTGTATTAAAAAGCATTAAATTAAATTTGAGAATATCTGCAGGAACTGTTAAAATCTCACAGAGGCTAAAGTGTGTTCACCTACTGCGCTTTGACATCCAAACTTTGCTTGAAGTTAGTTAGATGCACTTTGAATGGTGGCGGCTGTAGACTTTTTATGTGCTTTCTAACAATGGTGCTCAACACCATTTTTTTTTTAATTCTATCCCAAAGTTGTGTGCAAATCCAAACATTTATGTCTGCTTAACATAACCTTGAAATGAGTGGAAGATGTCTTCAAAATAATGGCCATAAGCTGCATGAGAGCAGTATAATATGCGCTCAGTATTGACAAAAAAGCGCAAAACTCACATTAAGTACCTCTTACAGTTTTTTAGGTGAAGATAGTGTCCTCTGAAGTGAATTGTGTGTATGAAGTAAAAGAATGTGGTAATAGTTTCTTCTGTGTATTCATGGGTATAAATTTTCTAGTTTACGGTTATAGTGGCACATTAGAGTGAACAACACACAACATCTGTCAGTTGGAAACATCACAGGGGACATGGTGTGTGTGTGTGCTCCCCCCCCCCCACCGCCGCCACCAAAGGTACGTCATTTGGAATGTGCTTTGAGAGGCAGGGGAAGGTCACCTCACGCGCACGGCTCAGTGTAACAGCGCCTGGCAATCGTGCACGAGCAGCCAAGCACCAGCAGTCTCCCAAGGACAACAAAGTGCTTATCCGTCAGAAAAAAAAAGGTGGCTTTTCAATTCGGTGAACACACACACACATTTTAGTGACACGCTGACAAGTGGCTGTAAAGAGTAAAACAAACCTTTTAGGTTTAATGCACACAAGTGAATTACGCGGCTTTGTTGAGCCTTTCTCATTCTCAATATTCTCACCAGTTGCTATGACTTTTGCTTTTTTGTTGCGATCGAAAAGATTCAGCTAGACACTCAGATAGGAGACTATATTCTCAGATATTTGTTTTAAATTTGGAAGCGGGACTATTTGTTGTCCCTGCACAGCACAATATCCTATTTGTTTTTTTGTTTTGTTTTGTTTGTTTGTTTTTTTGGGGGGCGGGCTCATAAGTGCAATGGAAAACACAGGAGAATGTGCTGCATGACAGTAGAACACGCCACCAAAAGCTGTGAAAAGGGCAGCTTCAAAGTAAATCTTACTATAGCAAACAATGATGTATGAACACCTTGATACGCTTTTATTTTGAATTTGTTCCCAGGAGCATGTCACGTTAACGGCTAAGATGACTTTCCACTGCGCAAACCTTTTCTCCCTCTCTGAATCGCGAGTTGTGACTGCCGATAAAAACAAATCGCCAATTTGGGGAATGTAGAAATGACTTAAATATGCTGACATTTGATTGTTTAGTGCAGTGTCTAGCATAAATTAGCCACTAGCTAGCAGCGCTAGAAAGCAGTCAGATTAATTTGCAGAGGTAATTTAACAGAAATAAATCAAAAACTGCACACTTTGATGCATGATTGGTCATTGCATGAGCCATGAGCACATGTGATAACATTTTCACTCTATGGCAAGTTGAAGGATGTGTTTTTAAACATATTATTTATATGCAAAAAAATAATAGCATTATCAATTTGATTATTGACAAATTAACGTCTTACTGCAGACTAAAGTATCCCTTTAACATTGTGTAATTTCTTATTTTATTTGTTTATTTGTTATTTTAAGTTTCAGTATCCCAATAACTAATTATTTTAGTTTTGTGCCATTAGAATAAAGTATATACAATATAATTCAATACATATGCAATATAATAGTGTATAGTGTTTAAATTATTTCTAATACTATCTCCTGTGTTTCTGAACCGTCGGATTATGCAGAAGTGGTAAAAACTTTGGACCTTGACCTTCACAGGTTAACCTTTAACTTACGTTTACACTTGACAAATAAGATTCCATTATTTCCTTTGGGGGACAGTAGATTTGGAAATTAGAACAAGAGAAACAGATTGTGTTTGACTTAAGAGTCTTTAATGGAATGTATGCCAGCTAAGGAGGCCTTCCCCAGAAAAGTCAAACAATGTTTACATAACGGTACGAACAATACATAGCCATCATCCATTGCACCCCAGCTTTGGTCAGGGCTGCATTAAACAGCGCCATCTGTTACTTTCTTTTATTAAGTATCGCATAGCAACCTTCTAATTCAGTGCAGAGCTTTGTTTAGTACAGTAAGTGGAGCTCTCCATTGCCTCCAACCCCCCTCATTCTCTCCTCCGCCATGGGTGCTTCAGCTGTTGTTTCTCATTAGAAAAACGGTGTGTTTCTTATTATCCCAAGATGCTCCAAGCCACTTGCGCGTGCATGCGCGTGTTTGTGAGTGTGTGTATACAGTAGCTGCCAAACGCAGCCTTTGTCTTTGCTGTTTGTCTCTTCTGTCCCCTCATTATAAAAGACACCTTACCTTGCTCTTTCCTCCCCATTCCCTATCGCTCCCTCTCCGCCTCTGCCTCGCTGTCACTCATTATCCAACAGCTTGAAGCAACCAGTCAGCCATATAAAAATGAAACCTGACGCCTCGCGCACCCGTTAGCTTGTATCGCCGAATATCGGCTTGGCTCCTCGCGCCTTAAACTTTGCCCTAAACCTTTGGCTACTTTTGCTTCTTTTCAACACTCGAGCTAATTAACCAAGCCGCTTGCAGCCAGTAACCTGCCATGTGTGAAGACTAGCTCAGGATTGGGGCTTCTTTTCGCGTTATGCTTTTGACTGTGTGCTGCGAGTTGGCCTCTGTAAGACTAATTAAAAAAGGAGTTCATCATCAGCGCTGCGTGAGGCGTATGCGGTTGCTTTGTTTGCAGTGCAAGCTGATGATGAAAGGCTTTCTTGTGAGGAAAAACTGTGTCTTATCCGTACAGCCACGCATATGTTCGTTTAGCTTGGATACGTGCATGCTGTCGCTCGCTAAACAATAGCCATAGATCACAATGCGCCTAGAATGTTACCTATCTTGTCAAAACATTATTAAACTTTTTATAAGATGATAGAATGGACAAAAATTGAGCTCATATGTATATACCAGGACTGGTCAAAAGTTTTGAAACACAAACATCATTTTCGAATGGTCTCACACATATTAAGAGGTCAAGAAATTCAAGCTATTAGCTTGATAAGTTCACATCTGTGAATTGAAGGTTGTTCTACGTACATAGAGCTGCATCCACATCATAAAGTTGACAGAGAAAATACAGAGGTACAAAGCTGTCATTCAGCAAAAGGTGCCTACATTGAAGAATCTCAATTATAAAGCAAACAAGTGGGCTTAAAAAAAAAAGGGTCAGTGTCGCAATGGTTAGCATGTCTGCCGCACAATTCAGGAACCCGAGTTCAAAACCACCTCACTCCGGCCATCCTGTGTAGCATGTTCTCCCCGAGCCCACGTGGGTTTCCCCGGGCACTCCGGCTTCTTCCCACACTCCAACTGGAATGGAAGAGAATAGAATAGAATTGTTGTCATCATGCACAGATATACAACAACAACAAAATAATTACACACCAAACAGCCACAATGATATCTAAAGCAGCATCATTGCTTTGTCCCTGATATGGGCATTTGGCAGTCATGTCGCGAGGCCCCCTTCAGCTCGGGGCCGTCAGCAAATGCCCAAGTTGCTCGCCCTGTTGCGGCATCTCTGCTCACGCTGTGTAAGGTCCAAACGCTCTTTAATTCACTTTGTCCTCTGACAGACTCACTCAAGCAAAACTACGATTCAATTTACTGCGGCGCGGGTTAACGAGATGATACGTTTTATTAAACAAGCGAGTCAGCATTCCTCTTCAACGTCCTTCCTACAACCACGACAGGGCAATAATTCACCTTCTCCGTCCCAGAGGTCCCAGTTCAGAAAGCGTGCCAATTAGACGCCTCGACTGGCACTTAATTGCCACTCGGAAGAGGCTGATGGGCCATTAATTAGCAGGACATTAACGAGACTGATTATTCATTAACAGCAGAGCATATTAGAGCAGATAAGAAGCGATTGTCATGGACTCTATTGGTGGAAAGAAAGGCAATGGCTGTCTTCTGAAGTATTATGTGACCTGCTATGGCACTCAAGGCCAGGATAATAGTGTTAGGTCATCATAACAGTGCTGGTCATTAAAGGGGGGAAGAAAAAAAAAAACCCCATTTTAGTGTTGGACTATGCTCCTCGTTGCTCAGTCCATATTACATCTCTTCAGATGAACATTACCGTCATAAAATAGTGTTTGAGTGTGTTAAAAGATGCTTAACACAAGAACGATAAAAACAAAATGCCAGAGGTGGGACCAGAAAGTAAAAGATGTATTTTATTTCCGTCCAGGGCGGGAAGCTTTGTCATCTCATGATATGTTCTACTGTCATCACATTTTTCCTGTGTGCAATCACCGGTACCCCTTTGAGGGAACATTTGGAATAGAGTTCTAAAAATCCATCGGTCAGCTTTGTAAAGCACTCATTGGGATTCCAGGGGATCTGGGGCCTAACACAGCTGATTTTGAGAAACAAGCGGGGTACACCCTGCACTGTATATGCATGTTGGGTTTACGATTTTTAAGTGCAGGAATACAGCTGGATTTTTAAGACCTAATTTTTCAAGGGTAAGAGGAGCAGAAAAGGCAATGCAACAAAAGACCAACTGCCAAAAGAAAGTCTAAGAAGGAATACGGGGACAAGATATTGTTCGTATGTTTACACTGCCTCACTTAAAAAAGACAATGGCCCTTGTCAAACAAATTACATTCTGAATATAAACTAGCAGCCCTGAATTAGGCTGAATGAATGAGATGAAAATTGTGCCTTTAATGTGTCTTGTTTTCATGGAAACTAGCAACACGAGATTTGCTAGTTGAACTGCATTGGAGAGAAGAGCTATCGTAAAATAAATCTTACTTTTCTACTCAAATTGCGTTCTTTCTGCACACTTTGACGTTTCAACCAGCAATTAAACCTTTTGTGCGACTCTGTGCTTATTGACCAGTGTTGAAATTACATGCTTGGGACGTCATCCTCGTCCAAAATGTCGCATACGGATGTCCCTTCGTAAGCATTTGTCCAAACTTTTGACCCTGGTGTAGATTCACATGGAAATGTGATGTCATTTGCCATCTAGCCCGTTATTGTTCGATGCCAAGTATGAGTTGCGCAGTTTGGAAAACCATGTTTGTCCACTAGAGGGTGCATCAATGCAGTGAGCTTTATTTCTGATCGTCTTGATCTGCAATGTGTTGACCTGGCTGCTGTCAGTCTTCTGTGGAGGTTCCCCAGCGATCTTCAATTCGCACACCTCCGGCTCCTCATTTCACGCTTCATTTACCATCCCTCTGCCCCCAAAACACCCAACTGTATTGATGTGTGTGTATTTGAGGTCAATTTCCCCCCTCCACTCAGTCTTATTACCTAACAAAATCATAAACTCTTTCGTATATATGCTAAATGAGAAAGCGTCTTGTGTTGTTCGGCAAGGACAATGATACTGTTGTTCCTACACTGACACAGACAAACTTGTTTTACTTGCAAAGCCAATGCAATTACCTCTTTAATGCGGGGAGCATTATGCATCGTATTAGGATGTCTACTTGTAGTTATTGGAGATACAGTATAGCTCATAAAGCCTCGGCGGTATCAATATAAGCATTCTCCACGGTCACACAATGGATTTTACTGCAAGGCCTCTTCTTTTTCACTCTGCAAACAAACTTCTCTTTGAAATATATTGATAGAAATGCAGGTTGAGATCAAATGTTATGGAGAAAATGGAAAGTACAGGAAAAAAAACTAAATTCATCACTTACTTGAATTTGTTCTCTCATCTGAGACTGGAATTGACATTTATAGCTACATCAGATACCAAACTGGCTGGCCAAGTAGGTGGCAAAATTTTTAGGTCGGGCACACACACACACACACACACACACACACACTTGGAAGAGCATAAATCCACTTGTGACACGTAATACCTTTTAACCACAGAGACATTGAGCTGCATCTGTAGCAGCAGTAGCTATCATTACACACAGACACACTCACACAAAAACACACACACACAAGGACAGTCGGTAAGTATGAATAGATGGTGTGTCTGGGAATGGCGAGATTGGTTCCATCTGTCCTGTAGATCGTTCGGTCACAGGCCTCTGTGTGGCAGAGATGATGGATAGATAGATAGATAGATAGATAGATAGATAGATAGATAGATAGATAGATAGATAGATAGATAGATAGATAGATAGATAGATAGATAGATAGATAGATAGATAGATAGATAGATAGATAGATAGATAGATAGATAGATAGATAGATAGATAGATAGATAGATAGATAGATAGATAGATAGATAGATAGATAGATAGATAGATAGATAGATAGATAGATAGATAGATAGATAGATAGATAGATAGATAGATAGATAGATAGATAGATAGATAGATAGATAGATAGATAGATAGATAGATAGATAGATAGATAGATGGATTTGGGTAGGCGGGCGGACGGACTGGGCGGGCGGACGAGGTTTTGTTAGACAGTGGTGGTGGCAAAAAAATGTATTTAAAGGGAATAGAAAAGACACTAAATCTGGAAACACAGCAAGACAGCGAGTGTGACAATCGGCTGCTATTAAGTAAGTGCTATAGCTGTAAGTCTTTGTCCTTTGTTTTATGGCGGAAGATAGTCTGAGATTTATTAGGTGGGCATAATGTTACATTTCGATAATTTAAAGGACTACATTAATAATAAGTACTTCAAACTATTTTTTTCTGGCACTTTTACACACGTTATCTATTTTATGATGAAATATTGGTACAATATATGAAATAGAAATAAGGATTTTATATACCTTGCTTTTTTTTTTTTTTACTTTTACTATATTTTAGATAACTGCTTTTACAAATTGTCTTTTTACTTGACTTATTTGTGCTGTGATACATGGATGTCCCAAATAAAGTTTCTGATTAACTGGTTTATTAACTGATTTAATCATAATATGATCCAGAATCAAACTGCTGCAAATCATAATATTAACTTTAGACACGATGTTGTAAGAAATATTTTCATAACAGTCATAGAAATGTGTTAAGTAGTCTAACCACAGTTAAGATTAACAAAAACAAACCAAGAAAAAAAAAGGTAGAGCAAAGAGGGACGGACTGACAGATGTGTTATCAATCAAAGCCCAAAGCAGAATGTTAATCCCCAAGCCAGCAGCAATGGCAGGCAGGAGGGCAAAAAGTCTTTCACAGGAGAGAGAGAAGAGAGGACAGCTCACGAGAATGAAGAGAAGGACAGAGAGAGGAGACACCAAATGTGGTCATGTGGTTGAAGGACAATCGTTGTCTATCAACATGAAGAATTACTTTTCTGGCCTGTCCGTATGCCCACATGTGATTGCCCGTGTGTGTGTGCGCGCGCACACACACACGCTCTCACGCAAACACACACACACACACACATACACACACACACACTCACAAGGAACAAGTCAACCTGTGTGAGAAGACATTTATTGGATCTTCAATGGGATTAGCAGGGTTTTATCCCTTCAGTGTAATGATATGTGAATGACTTGATTATAGCTATCTGATGACACTTTGTTAGTTGACCTCCAAAGCCCAACAATAACAACTGGTCACCTGCCCCGTTGACTTTACAGCTTGATTGAACCAGCAATTATTCAGGAGTCGCTCGTTTTATAAAAATAATAATAAATGCGCTCACTAGCACATCTATAGAAATGAGGTCCAATTTACCCATTAATGACCCATTTGACCAACAGCAGACTCACATTCAAAAAGCAAATTATCCATTTTAAGTAACATGGAGGACTGTACCATAAATACCAGCTCAAGCATTTGGTAGTTTCTAAAGGTATTGTTGACCATGCATAACATATGTTGTTACTGTAGAACATAATGATAAAATCAAGACTGTTAGAGTTATCAATAAGAGAGACCAGAGAGAAAGAACACCACCGGAGTCAAAATGTGTCTTTTATAAAAGGAAAAGTGTTTTTACTTTGCAGACCAAACCGTTCTAAAGAGATTTTCTCTCTTTTGGCTTTTATATCTTTTGGTTTACAAACTTACAAAAAAAAGAAAATCTGCTTGAGTGCAAGTAACTCAACACACCCAATCGGCTGGAGATTGGCCACTGTCCATCATGCAGAAGTGGTTCAATCAGCTCGGCTCCTTATCTGAGAAGAACTTGTTCAACTAGCTCTGTTCACCTTGCAAGCATCTGTCCCCATCAACAAATATAGTAAACATTCCAATACCTTCTTACCAACACCCTGAGCAAATACTGATTTTGTTTGCATGGATTATTGATTAGATACAGTACATTTTTACCTCCAAAGACCGAAATTATGATAGCGATATTATGGCATGACATGAAATGAATGAATGAATGAATGCATGCATGAATGAATGATGTCAGTCTTTTGTGCCTTTCATGGTTGGATGGATGGATGGATGGATGGATGGATGGATGGATGGATGGATGTTTGTAAAATCTAAAAATCCCGTGGTGTACGACAGTACTACTCAAATGGAAGTATCAGTAAATTTAATTGAATGCTTTTTAATGCCGTGACATGAACAATCCAACATTATTGAGCAAACTGATTTGAAAACATAGCATTTTTTTATGATTCATTTGCAAAATGCTTCATGCCTTTAGCTTGTCAAGATTTATATGGATGTGCATTTTATTAATGACACAATTTTCTGCAATTTTGGTGTTCCGGTGTTGCTGAATAAAATACACTTAGTTATACCACGAGAAATGTAGTTCCAAAGTGTAATACATCAGACACAGCGCTCTGTTTTAAGTCTCTTTTTTTTTCCATCCAAAATTGCTTTGCGCTCTTTAGGGGGCACTTGGCTTAAAATAAATTAAAAAAAAAAATCACAGGGGGTGCATCACTGAAAATAGGTTGAGAGCCACTGGTGTATAGTATTGTATAAGTTAATATATTTGTGTTGTGGATGAACTGCTTAAACCTTAATTTATTTCTACCCAGTGTCAGTAGCAAAGGCAAATCAATGATGGCTTTCAGCAAGGCCAAGAATTTTTTTCTCAAAGAAAATATGCTTGCGTTTTTTTTCAACCAATTTAAAACAATCCAACAGGTGACAAACGTCCTACCTGTTACAGGCATATATATATATATATATATATATATATATATATATATATATATATATATATATATATATATATATATATATATATATATATATATATATATATATATATATATATATATATATATATTTTTTTTTTTTTTTTAATTTATTTATTTATTTATTTATTTTTTAACATGAGCTGAGGTAGGCAGGCACTTCAGACGCACTCCAATATTTGTATACAAATACCTAAAAAGTCAATGTTCCATTATAATTTACGCTTGATCCCAGCAAGCCCAGGCGAAGATACCTGAATTGCGGCTATAATTAGGAATAATATGCCCAACTACACGTGAAAGTAGTCAGCCGCGTGCAGTACAAAGCCAGAGAAAGCCCCCATACACTATGTCAGCACAAGACAGCGTAGACAGCATCTTCTCCCTCATTAGGCAGCATAACTGTGACAAGAAAAGAGGGAAGACCGGGGACCAAATGAGCAGCGGAATGGTGCTCATTTGTATCATGTGCCTCCCAAGACACACATTCTGTACAATACAGTGTCCTCTAGAAAAGTATGATGAGACACTATTAGCTTCTTAATGAAGCTAGTCCTACTACAAAATACTACATTGTGCACCCGATTCAGTAATGACACCAGCCTTTTTGTTTTGTTGCTCGATAAATTTGAACAATTGCCCTTACATTGATCGTTTCACTAAGACTGATTGAGATTTTGACATAAATCTAAACTATTGCCAGGTTGGTTTATAAACCAGCATTCGTGCCTTTTTGGAACTAGTATAAATGGATCTATACCACACCCTGGTGGTAAAAATGTGTGAATGCAAGGCTGCGTGTTGCTGACATTTTTGTTTCGAGGTTATAAAGGGCGCACCCTGGAAGGTTTCTCTCAGTACTTGTGTTAATAAAATACTGTCTTGCATCTGTTGAAAGTTGAATTTATGTTTCGACTCATTTAGTTAAGTAAAAGTAAAAAAAAAAAAAAAAACACACACACAATTGAAAACAGTCTGGTTTAAAAACAACAACTATACAGTATTTGGTTCAAAATAGGCCAGGAGTGCTACTTAGATCACCTTACCCAATTTAAAAAAAAATTGTGACATTATATACAAAGCATACAAAAAAGTTGGGTCAAGCTGACCTAAATAGCGGCTCCATAAACTCAGAAAAATAAAAATATACAGTGAAAAAATAATAACAATAAAATAACAATAATAATAATGCAACCCATTCAAGGTGTCCCCCGCCTACTGCCCATAGACAACTGGGATAGGCACCAGCAGGCCTGCGACCCTAATGAGGATAAGTAGCTACAGAAAATGGATATCTGCATAAGAACAGGAACAAAAATAAGAATTCTTTGCACATTTATTAACATCCATAGTGCTCATACAGAGAAGAAACATTTGAGGTTAATGTGTTACAGACATAATTTAAAAAAAAAAGATAAAAAGCTTATGATAACCAAAAAGAAAAAAAACCCACCTCACTTGTATGTGTTTTTCAGATTCTAACAAAACATTTTGAAAGGCAAAAACTAGTGGATTTAGTCTGAAACAAATGATTATATTGTTTTGTTTTTTTGTTTTCAGTTAAGGCCACGGATGTGGAATATCTTGCTTCTATCAAAAATGCCTTAGCGTGTGTTACTTAAGACATTTGCTATGGAAATTGAATAGCTGGGCATTCATAGTTGTGGTTGTACATGCAGCAGCATGTCACCGTGAAATACTGAGATTTATTTTTAATATTTAGCCCCTCAAGTGTAGGTTAATAAACAAAACAGATTCAGAATCAATGACGATGCAGTGCAGTTGTAGAGCATTGCGATCTTCAACCGTAATTCTAATTCATCTACTGTAATTAGTTGGCCGCAAACCCCAAGCACAGCACGCCAAATTGTGTACGAACGCACACAGACACACTATTGGGTGGCATGCTGTGTTGGCACAACCTGTCCTGCCCCTCATTAATCACCGCGTTGAGGTTTTGATGCCACAGCAGGAATGAAAGTGCTGCTCTAACGTGAACAGATGTACTAGAGTGCCACCATCAGCTTCGCCTAAGGGCCCACAGCAGCCAGACAGTGACCACTGCTGCTGACGACGACACCTAATACTTCAACTTCATTAACGGCGGCTCAAATAGGAGGCCAAATGCTGCGAAACACTGATGTCAAGCTCAAGGGGGGGCAGGGGGCAGATCTGGCCCAACAAATTATTTTGCATGGCCTGCAAAAGCAAATCATGCTCGTCATATTCCCTGATTTTTACTTATTCTGCACAATTCAAACTGATCATATGTAATGAATAATAACTATGAAATACTTCAAGCTTTTCTCCTTGTGTTAGACATGCAAATTTGCCCTTAGGTGTGATTGGAAGTGTGAATGATTGTCTCTATGTGCCTTGTGATTGGCTGGCAGCCAGTCCAGTGTGTCCCCTCGCCGACTGCCTAAACACGGCTGGGATAGGCCCCAGCGGTCCATGAGAGAATAAGCGGCTATAGAAAACGGATGGATGGATGGATGAACAGCACTGTTCAAAGGGAATAGGCAAAAGTACAAAAGAAATATTGAGTCCTATCTCTTGTTCGGTGCATTTATTATTTGTCATTTGTCTTAATATGTAACAAAAAAACACACCTCTTCCGAAATTTAATTCTTGTCAGTGTTTCATACATTTTCGTCAGTCTTTTTAAATCTTTGTTTGAACAAAGATAATGACTCACATTTTCTAAAATCCATTGCATAATTGTTTCATAAGTTAACACCTTTTACAGAAATGTGTTTTACTTCTTATCCTAGATTTGTTTTAAGTCTTAACAACCAAATGAGTTCGAAAAACCTCTGAGTACTGTGACTAAGTTCCTTATTTAAATGCTTTATACATTTTGTGCTGTTTTGACTTTGGCTAAGTCATGAAATTTGAGCATGTTTGACAAATAAATTAAACTTATATGTAATGGCATGAAATTCTGGCCCGCTGAGAAATGTAATGTGGCCGGTGACAAAAATAAGTGACTGTAAAAGGTTCCTTTTCATTGTACAACATACCATTCACCCTATTCACAAAGCAGCAAGTGGAGGGGAGAAGAAAAGCAAGCGCACGTCTTGAATCGCATAACATGAACGGATATGAATTATATTAGATATGAGCCATGACACATGTACATATTGAAGCAGGTTTTTATTTACATTTTTATAAAAGCTGTCCTGTCAGGCATGAACTGACGATCGATTTAATGCACCGACGATGAAATGACCTGATGAATGAGAATATTCAAAAGGAAAGGGCGTCCTTATACCAGATAAACATAGCAAAATGAGCTAAAAAAAAATATAGATTTTCAGGAGTCATTTCAGTGCCATTTGCACATTTTGTCACTCGGCTGGTCAGGAGTTTCCCAAGCATCTTGACTGTTTACCGAAGCATCCAACTCGAACTTAGCTGTCAGGGTACGATGCAGTTTGCCTTCCGCAGGGCCAGGTAGCCTGTGACGACATCTGTGGGGAGGAGGCGGATGTAGGAGAACTCCTCTGTGGATGCAAAGCGAAGTTTGGTCTGCGGATCTGTGTAATTTGCCTGAAAAGTAGGAAATGATAAGTCACAGTTTTAAAGCTCAGCCACAGAAACAATGAAAGTCAACATGGCCTGAAATTACTCACAGGTAGTCCAGAGATGTCTGAGTATTTTTTTGGTGGTTTCAGAGAGGGAGGAGCATCAATGTTGAAGTCTGTCAAATACAAAGGGTAAACAATTGGATGACTGAATTATTGGCCAAAGGACGTAATGATCTAGTTTAGTGCTTTTTAAAGCACTTCAGTGAATCACTGAATTATACTTCTCATAAGTTAGGGATATTGTTATTTCAACAGGTCCAGGCACACTGTGTACACAGAACATGTAACATAAAACACAAAATAAGGTTTGGCTATTACACCAATACAATACCACATGTATGACATCTATTGTCTCTCATAATGTCCCTAAATGATGACTAGTGTAAGTACAAATTAAACTTACAATTAAATGTATACTTAATGTACAAAACAGTCAATGAGGAAATCTCATTGAATGTTTTTCTAATCTCGCTCATTAAATTTTTCACTTTGTTTTTTCTTTTTTTTTTTAACTTTTCATAACTTCCAACATAAAATGTGTTCAACTAAAAACTGTAACAAACATTTTTAAAACACAGAATAAGAAAATCATAGCATGGCCCAAAAAAAAAAATTCAGACAGATATTTGTGGTCCACATTGAGATATCAAATCTGTTTGAATGTGATCAAACCATCCTGTGATGGACCAAGAATCTGACACAATCTAAGGCTCCTAAGTGGGTTGTACTGTACTTTTAAAATCCATCCAACCATCCAGTCACTTACAGTTTGGGTCATCCAGCTTCCAGGGTAGAGTCCGTTCCAAAGCCAGAATTTGTTTGAGATTCTTCCAGGTTCTGTTCTTTTTGCCTGCTGCAGCTCCGCCGATCCCGGAGTGCTGCCAAGATGGAGCGAAAACACAAAGAATTCAAGATGTTGTCACAAAATCACATGGGCGTTAAACAATGACATAGTATTCACTCACCATAAATGAGGGGTTTTTGAACGGCAGTGGTTTGGCAGTGGATTCTGTACTGGTGCTGACGTTTGCTAACGGCGTGCTTTCCACCAAGCCACCCGCTTTCGTGTCAGTAACAACTTCTACCGCTGACGTCTGATTAAAATTGTGTTCGAAATGTTAACAAAAACGGTGACAGGGGATTAAGGTGAGAGTAAGGTTGAGATAAAGGGCAGACATGTAACTAACATTAACCCATTTAAATCCATTTTTTTCCTGGGCATGAAAACATCCAACTTTTATGCCATTGGTAACCCTTTGAAATAATCAAGAACTTTTTTTTTTTTTTTAAGTGAAATAGTCACAACAATGTACTCATTGTGAAATCACACCGGGCCAATTTGAGTAAGTGCAAATGCATACATCATCTTCAAAATCATGTGTAGGAAAAATCTTTGTTCTATGTTATTTTAACATACTTTACTAACATTTTGTTTGGGAGCTTTGAGGCTGTCATCTTTCTCTCAAAGTGCAACCACAAAGTAAACGGCTCTGGTCATGTGACAATATTCTCTAAAAATGTGACATTGCACACATTTAATCTACACATTGTAGTATATCAGTACTTTCAGTGGAGCCTCATAAATAGAATTTTCTTTACGGTCACTTTTGTGACCGATGGGTTGAAATAGGTTAAATACGGACAGTTCATTCTTCTTAGTCGTTTTCGCAGAATCTAATGTAGCACTGTGGATATGTTTTCTTCAAATGCCAAAGTAATCACATCATGAGAATTGACGGGCTGTTGTGACGCAAGCGTCCTGTTTCTACCTGATTCTGTGCGATTTGTGTCATCATTAGCGGAGCTTTCTTTTTCTTGGTGCCCCCGCCGGGCGGCTGAGCGACAGAAACCGCCGGGCTCCCGGGACGTTTCTTTACCCGCGGAGGAGCAGGGCCGGCGGTCAACGGCTGGCTCTTGATCGTAATTGGGAGCTGTGATGCCATGTGTTGGGGTTTAGTCGATTTGATTTAAATGCGGCGTTCTAGCCCGAGGATGAGGATTAGCTTTAGTGTTTGCGACGAATAGGGGTGAACCGGATGTTGATGTATTTAACTTCCGGTGACAGGCAGTTAATAGTACGTTATTATATTTTACGTATAAACTGACTACCCTTCAATGATAAAAGTATATATTTAATTATTTTAAGTATTATTTTTTTTCAAACTTTTTGATTTGTATTTAGAAATGTGCGAGTTGGAATCGTTTGTGAGCATGAAAATGCCACAGAGTATTGCGACCCAGTTGTATGTACCCAGTACCCAGTCTGTATGTAAAACAAAATAGAATCTCAAAACACAATTTCACAACCGACCAACCCTCTTCCCAACTTTTCAAATTACAAAATAAACCTGCGGACATTCGATCCAACAAAGTGACTCGAATTTAAACAAACCAATACGTCAGTCGTCAAAAATCATGTGACCAGACCCCAACTCCGCGCTACTGCTTTATTAGATAACGGCGCATGCGTATGGGCTTTGCGAGTCAGCAGCCCATTACTACTTATTAATGAAGTAGTGACGGACCATGGCAGAACGTGGTTACAGTTTCTCTCTGACCACGTTTAGGTAAACTTTGAATTTGAATGATACTTCCATGAGAGCTGTTGAATCGCAATAGATAGAAATCCATTATGCTATTTTAAAAGTGTATCTTTAGCGTCTTACGTTGTCAATAATTGTCTTTGCATGGAAGTACAATGAATCAGCAAAAAATAGGATTAGCATTTTTGCTGACAGTTTTATACGCAAGACTTTAATATGTGATGTACACAAATCCTACGTATTCAATTTAAAATTGGAATGTTTAGGTGAGTTACTTCTACGTGATAATCTTCGAAATTATGTTGCGATTGGTTATTTTATACAACGCGTTTTGGTTTTACTTTCACATTGTAAAGTATCACCTCGCTTGGCGGAGTGTTTCTGCATGACTTTGAGAACAACTGTAACATCCCTCCAAAATCATAATTTCATTACACTGTCCGTGTGTCTTTTCTCAGCCCTTCTGGTAAACTGGTGCAAATTGAACATGCACTTGCTGCGGTAGCTGCTGGAGCCCCGTCTGTCGGCATCAAAGGTAACGATATTCCAAAGTGCCACCATTATGCTGCTTTTCTTTGCTTGTATGTTCAATCTATTTGTGTTGCAATAGCATTGCATCTTAAATGAGGGAAGTGATTTATTTTCTTTCCGATTTTCAGAGTATCTTTCACAGTGAATTTTATTGACATTGCAGTTTTCAGCATGTTAATGAATGTTAAAATTAGTGTTGACATTTTTAAAACATACCAGTCTGTTACCTTGTTATGTTCAGATACCGTGTTTTTCCCTGTGATGGGCAAAGTGCACAGATTGCTTACTTGAGTAAAAGTAAAGCTACCCCGCAGATTGTTGACTTGAGTAAAAGTAAAGTTACCCAAGTAAAAACTGACTTGAGTAAAAGTGCTGATCCAAAAATCTACTCAAAGTAAAAGTACAGGCTCTGAAATGTACTTTAAAGTATATGGACTCCGGCTACCCATCACTGATTTTTGCTAATAATTTGATTACTGGATGAAGGTAAAACTGGTAATTGGGCTCTTAGAACTGATTGCTTTCTCACATTTTTTTTCCAGCTACCAATGGAGTTGTCCTGGCAACAGAAAAAAAACATAAGTCTATTCTGAGTGATGCGCAAAGCGTTCATAAAATACAGCCCATCAATAAACATCTGGGGATGGTTTACGCAGGCGCCAGCCCCGACTTCAGGTGGGAGATTTTTAACTTTTCCGTCGTGGAAATAGCGCAATTCTTTATGTCCAATATTGTTACAGTTGTTTAGTACTTTAAAAAAAGGTTAATCGGAGATGTATTTTACAGGGTTTTAGTTCGACAAGCACGGAAGATAGCACAGCAGTACTTCCTTATCAACCACGAACTAATAACCACATCACAGCTTGTTCAGCGACTGGCATCTAGAATGCAGGAATACACACATTCTGGGTGGGTGACACTTTCACTTATCATTGACTTTACTTATTTTAGGGTTCATTCATTGAACAATGTCTACAGATTGGGTGGGTGATACTTAGGCCACACATCTAGCGACCTAGCTGAATATGAGTGGACCATCAAGAAAAAAAAATTACACTTTGACGATGTTTCCAGCATTATGTAGTGGGAGCTGAAACCCCGTTCGGGGTTTTGAGGCACCACATTCAATATGCTGTACTTTTTTTCTTTAAATCAAAGCAGCCTTTATTGTCATTTTGTCCAATACAATGAGATTTAATTGTGAATTCATGGTCTCTATCTGAAAAAATAAAAAGTGGATTTTTTTGTTTCAATTCTCAGCAACCAGTGGAAATGGGTTGCTCACTTATAAAAGCTGGCTCCAGACACTGTGTGATTGCTGAATTGGTTTTCATAGCATCATTCAATGTGAACCAGGGTATACACTGGTGATTGACCGTTGAGTTTTTTTATAATACATTCTATCTGATTTTTTTTTTCTTTCTTTCCTGCAGCGGAGTGCGGCCATTCGGGGTGTCGTTGTTGATAGCTGGATGGGATGAAGACCAGCCTTACTTATTCCAATCAGATCCCTCAGTATGTTCAGTTTACATGTTCTGAAGACATAATCAATCCCCTAAATTGTATCCTGTAACCTCCATCCTGCTAGTATATTTGTAACGAGTTAAAATAATTGCATTAAAATCGGATTCTGAAATGTAAAAACTTGATTCAACAATGGTGTCTGAATTGAATAAGTGCTTATGTTACTCAGTCTGTTCCTTATGATTATAAAAAAACTATTAAGTCAGTGATTGATCCCAACATCCTCTCTAATATTTTCTTCCCAGGGTGCCTATTTTGCCAGGAAAGCCACAGCTATGGGGAAAAACCACAATAATGGAAAAATTTTCCTTGAAAAAAGGTAGGAATTGAAAGTGAGATTTACGTATTCTGATTTGCTGTTTACAAGTGCAACCAACTGAAAATATACAGCTGTTTTACAGAGTTGTGACCTGCAGAGATTGGTGTCAAGTTGTCAACATCACGTTTTTTCAAGATGAAGTCTGTTTAGCACAAGATTTGTGATTATTTTGAACACATCAAACCAACTGCTTTATTCAAAACAAGTCAGTAGATTAATTTACTGGTAGTTTAAAAGGCCCATATCATATCTTAAACTTCCCACAATGAAATATATGCATGCATTTATTTTTAAGCATAAGTTTTATGGTACTGATATTTCTAACCAGGAAGTGAAACATCTTTGTAGACCCTATCCCAGAAGAATAAATAAATAGGCCAAAACAAACTTTTTACTGTAATTCCTCCTATCAAATCAGTCCCCGTGGGAATAATAGTTCCATCCGCAGGTGAATTATTCACGACTGGCATAGATTGTCCACTTGTGTGCTCCCAAACTCACATTTTCGCCTCTTCAGCATTTTCTACAGTAAAATGTTGTAACCAACAAATGAAACATTGCTGTTTACTTGGCTGACTGTGCAAAACATCTCTTCCTCCAGTCCGGAACCAAAGCAAAACTATAAAACGCGGTAAAGGTCGGCGTGTATTCACTCTTGCACGGGTAACACGAAATGCTTCTGTCATGAGTTTTTTTTTTCATGGCATTTATCTGCTTGGAGGAGCCTGTGTGAGAATGCAAAATAAGCAAGGAAGGCTTAGAAATGCACCAATGAGGGAAAATGGCACTTTGAAGGTGTTAAGGGTGAGAATTCAACATTGTAACATGGTGAAAATCTCCGAAAAGATGAACTCTCATAGTACGGACTCTTTAAAACTAAGTGTAAACAACAAAGTCTCTATGCATACAGACAGAGCATATGCAGATTGCTCTCCCTATTTGCAAATATTACATGCTGTTAGTTGTATTATTAGTATTACGTTGTTGACCTTCTTCTGCATCTTGAGAGGTTTACCATACTGCACTTTCTTGATTGGGTTTCATTTTCCAGGTATAACGATGACCTGGAATTGGAAGATGCCATCAACACAGCCATCCTGACTTTGAAGGTACAATTTCTTTGAGTCATAAATGTACAGAATGAAGGGTTCCCTTCACAGAGACAGCATTTACTCGGTTTACAGGAGAATTTTGAAGGTCAGATGACCGAGGAGAACATTGAGGTTGGCATCTGCAATGAGGCCGGTTTTAAGAGGCTCACTCCGGCAGAAGTGAAAGACTACCTGGCAGCCATTTCATGAGGGCCCAGTAACATTCTCATGGGGCTCACTGGCCACATCAGTCTGTAGACATAATAGTGTAGCAGCCAGCAACTTAAATAAACATTTTTTTTCAAATAATCCGCTTCACTTTGCTTTTTTCTGCTCCGCTTTTCATTAGACATTTACTCATGAGTATGTCCACAATTTAAGTTGTCAATAAATGGGAACAATCGGCCAAGTCATCATTGATCCGACCTCATCACTCATTCATCGTTCCGCCACAGCACCCAAATGAGCAGCTAAAAAGTGTGAGGATTATTCGCTACAGTACCCCATCATTTTGTGACTTGCTAGAGAGATGATGTGCAGCAGTCTCCACAAATTTATAAATACCCGAGGCCAAAGAGTGAAGTGAGTCTCTTAGTGACATGAATTCAAAGGCTGGAGGCTACGCCAAAAAGTGGCATAATCTAAGTGGTTCAACAACAAGGCACTGTCTCTGCTCTTATGTGTGATGATTGTGGAATTTTTAAAATTTTGGCAAGATCAATAAAATAGTCTGCAAAACAAATGGTCTTTTTCGGTTTACTCTAATGTGAAGTTTCAAATACATAATTTTTCACACAGCAGTGGTGGCTTGTAAGAGCGTGTGAAGGGACAACTGAACGCAAAGATTTTTATTCACTCAAGGGAGGGATCTCCGTCAAGATGAAAGCCTGCCCTAAACACAAAAAAAACTGTTCTTTGTTCAACTTGCATATCAGTCCATAGAGTAGAGTAAATTTACAACATGGGAGGCCCAGACCATAAAATGAAATATGTGTGTGTTGAACTCACTTATCTGTCAAGGTCATTTCATTTCAGCTAGACAGAGTGTTCTCGTGTATTTTGAGTGAAAGGTTCTTTTTGCAAACAAAACCATTTGGTCAGTGAACAACAGTGTTTTAATAATACTGGTGAAATACTTAATGTTCATGACAGATGTCGCTCGAATGTGGTTACACTGCAGTAGATCCATCCATCCGTTCATTCATTTATCCAACCTCTAAATTGAATATAAATAAGAATGGTTCGTCAAAGTGTGCCTAGAGGTTGAATGACAAACGTTCCTGCATCCCCTCTTTAAAAGAGCAGGCGCTTATTAGCCACGAGTTGGCATTTCTTACCTACTGCTGCCATCTACAGGAATTATATTTCAGTTGTAAAATAATATGTTAAAATCAATTGAATGAATGAATAATAAATGAATGAATTCGTATTTGTTTATTTATTCGCTTTCTTCAAAGAGCAGCAGATTTCTCAATGTCATTTACAGCGGAAATGCAACCTATACATTGTGTAGACCAACTAAAATTTAACAACAACACAACTTTTTGACTGCTTTTAAGGTGTTTGCCCTGTGACTGCATCCTCAATACTTAAATAATGATTTGTTAATCGCGGGGCTGCTCTTGAAAATTTAAGGCTTTTCTGTAATTTGTTAGATATTTAGCTCACATTTACACTCATTTGTGTGTGTAAGCAGCAGGCTAGTTTGGGTGTGGCAACTTACGCTTGTGTTATTTTTGTTGACCTGTCAAACATTAAACAAGACAAGTCAAGCTCGCGTAAAGCAAACTTTGAAGATAAACTTAAACAAGCCATACCCACCAGGACAGCTTTGAAGGATTGGATTGCCTCCAGTAATGTGTTGATTGGTTCGAGTAGGATGCTATGCCTTAGAGCTATATGCGGGCCCTCTTGTCAATCTGACAGTGTTTCACACAAAAACCTCTGATGGGAAAGTGCCTGTAGCGTATCTATAAAACCTGCGCCACGGAAAGGACCTGTCAGGATTCCGTCTCGGCACTACAACCAAGCAACTGCATCCAAATTCAACACAGCATCCCTTAAGCAACTGCGGAGTCAGACCTTGATTAACCGAGGGCTACTGGTGTCATTTAGGTGACTTAGTGTGTGTCTGATTGAGAATACAAAAGAACAAACTTATTGTAACTTCCACTTTTATGTTCAAAATTGCATGCAAAATGCTGATTCAAAGGTATGTTTTTGTGAGATGTCTTATTCATTTTTTATCATTCTGCTGCCATCTATCTGAATAATGAATGATATATAGTTGGGCACAGTTGAAAAACAAATTCTAATGTAAAATGGATGATGTTTTACTCTGGAATGATACCGCAGAGGTTGCTTATGAAAATACCACCTACACAAGCTAATCCTTTGCAACAGTTCAAACAATCATTTCCATTTTACTGCAGCTATACTACGTACACCTGACAGTCTTAACTCGCCAGAAGTGAGCTGCCCTGTCAAACTACTAAAGCGTTATCTTCTACTTACAAAAGGAAAAGCGTCAGAAACACAGCGACAACATTTAGCTTGAATTTGTCACGCACACTGCGCACGCTGCTACATATTTATTTAAAAGCACATTATGTAAAAGCCTTGTAGCTTTTTCATGCTCTGGTGACTAAGGCCTAAAGCCACTAACTGTATTGATCCGCGTGTTGACTGGTGCTGGATGTGTGTCAATGTTTATAATGGGAATGGATAACTTACATGCATGCAGGCAGATAGCCTTCTACGAAATTTCAAGAGACTGTTGGAAATCTTTACCACACACCTTCATATCGGGGACCTCCGCTGAACACTTAGTTGTCGTTCCATACGCTTTTGTATCGACTGTAAAATAATTGCTAAAAACTAGTTTTCGTTTCCATAATCACAACTTTTTCTCAAACTTCAAAACAGTGGTGTCCGTACAAATACAGTAACAGAAATGATGTGATTTGGTTTGAATCCAATAACTCCAATAATAATTTTTATAATTCAGATTGCATTTTTTGTGATCTAGTCTTCCGTACTTTGACTTTTAATTGACAGTTTCATTGTCCACAATGCCTGTAAGAAATGGTCAAGGGGTACATTGCACTACACAGGTATAATAATACGTGCAACAAAGTCACGTAAAGGCACTTTCAGTGATTCAGCATTTGTTAAATTCATTGTAAATTAAAATTGCATGTTGTGGCACATCATTTACCAACAAAAGACTTGTTATTATAATTTGTTGCAATTAATGCATGCCGTAAGTGATCATTAGTTTATACTGCATATCAGTGCATCTGAAATGTTTCCATAGCTTGCAGCACCAGAGATCAATTACATAATCAGTGTCCCCGCATAAAAGGATTTCATTAATTATTCATAACAATATTAAGTTGTGAGTTGAATGGATTTTTCTTTTCAATTCTAGCAGTGTGTATCAAACTTGTAGTCCATCACATGCATCAATACAGATGGCAACAAGGTGACACCTGTGTTACAGTACTATGACAATTGCACTCAGTGATGGCCTTTTGCATAGTACTGTTCGCATACTTACAGTTTCATGATCAAATCGAACATGAACGCTTTATTTCTTCCCCTCTTTCTTTCTTTAACAATCAAAAAATATTTTTAAAAAAATGCATTATACTTGCACTGCATTATTTTAGGCTTGACAACTTGGTCTCCACTGAAGAAAATGACCCCAGTGGTGCAGGTAGTGAGCTATAAGAAACAATCTAAGGCAGCCCCCAGTGCTGCTCTTGCACAGGTAATAAAACTGGGTGACAAAAAGGTTGCGCCTGGAGTCAAGAAGTTTGACGGTCCCCAGGCGGAAGAAATTCTCGCCATAAACACTATGTCTTCTTGGTGATGCTGAAGCAGAGCCAATTTTCCTCTCGCTACTTTTACTGTTTTTTTTTTCTCTTCATAACACAATTTTTTACACTGTAATAGCTGTCTGTAAGCCATTAGCACAAGCTGAGGTGTTTTTTTGTAAGGTCAGCAATGTGTTAGACTATAGCTAGTGCATGTTGTATCAAGACAGCTTAAAGTTGTGGTAAATAGTCACTGACAATACAAATCCAGCTTCAATGTAATCGCAGTGCTTGCAGTAATTTAGCATTAGCAATGTACACAGGCTAATATCAAACAGGAGTGGTATTAAAAACACCAAATGTTATTGTTTTAAAGTTTTTTTTTTTTTTTTTTGGAACGTCCACTCAAGTAAAATGGTGGATATTCCACCATAGTTTTTAAAATGTGCCTGCAAGTGCCCAGCAATTGATTGAAATCTTGTTATTATGCCTTTTGTCTCTGAATGGTTGTTTTTCTTCGAATTCGGTAGTTTCTTAAAATAGTGGTTCTCAACCTTTTTTTTTTTAAATTGATGTATACCGTGAAATACTTTTTCAACCAAAAACCCACTAACGTGTACAAAACATTTTTGGATAAAAAAAAAAAAGAAGTCATAAACAAGACAACAGAATTTCATGCCATCTGTGTGTAGTGTTTCTTGGTGTATTTAATTCTGAAACTCCAGAAGACAGATTGTGTAACCTCATCAGTTTTATTTCTGACTCATCTGCATCATAAATATTGCACATCTGTACAAAACTAAACAAAATACAGGGATATAGCATTTTGAGAAGGAGTCGCTATGTTACAAGTCACCAATAGGTTGCTTTATTTTCCAATTAATTTTCTCATAAATTGAAAACAAAAACATGTACTCTTCCCTGTTATTACATTGAAAAGGTATTAAATTAGATTTGATAATACTGTACCTGCAGAAGCCTTAATCTTAAAAATCTAATTGGAAGTATAGAATGGAGACAGAGGGGGCTGATATTTTTTTTTCCATGTTTAATTAACTTATGTACCAATGTCAGGTCACTGACAGCAACTTCAAAACAATGTTATTTTGTGGAAAATATTTTGTATTTCAACATAAATAAAATTTAACAGAATATAGGTAGGAATACATCATCTTGGTGTTAGGGAGGTAAAGCACAAAATACAATGAGTCATGAGTCTACTTTTTGACACCACACCCAGGGTTTTCTAGATACAACACTAAGAATTTTATTTCATTAGATCAATCTGGTTTCAAGTACATTATCTTAAAAAGAGGAATGAAGGCATTATGGAAAAAAAGCAAATACTGCATTCTTTCACTTTTTCATTTGTGCTGGCAAGTCTTGCAAAAATAGTGCATTGAAAAATGGCAGAGCTTGCTTATGTGGAAATCTTTGTTTCACACATTGTTTGCCCTGGGTGTATTTCTTTCAGGGGGGGGGGGGGGGGGGCATTTGCAAGAAGTAAATGTATTCAAACACATATCTTAGGAATGTTCAAATCAAATTCCTAAACTGCGCCACAGAAGCTTGTTGAAGTGCTGCACTTTGTTCTTCGACTGAGTAGGGATATTCTGCAATAATTCAAACAATTAAGGTCTGTCTCCAAAAATTACAACACTGGGAGGTGTTGTGGTAAAATGGAGAAAGACATTACTGAGAAGAACACCTGCCGCAAAGAACATCGACCCACCGTGCATCTGCCCAAATGCAAGTTCAGTCCTGCTGCTTGCGGACTCCCATTTAACGTGAGTTTGTTATTGGTTTATTCCGAGTACGATTTGCACATTATATCACATTATGAGTGAGTGTGTCGTTTTTTTTTTTTTTTTTTTTTACTTCTTCTCAAAAAGATTTCACGTTTCATTCCAAGCGAGTTTTCAAGATTTGGTCGCATTAGTTTGTGTCACTCATTTTAAAAATCAAATAAGTAATTTATGTGCCTTAACATTTTAATAAACGTGCCTGCGTGATTATTAGATTCTTCTGATGCGACCCTATTGAAGATAAGTAGAGAATTCAAGGATGCATTGAAGAAATTGGTGAAATTCACGTAGATCTTTATGTGAAAAGATAACTTTCATGTGCCGTTTCTTTTTTTTAATCAATACGCTCAATAGCGTTATTTCTTCCGGGTTGAGACCGCGAAGGGAGGGATGAGGAATGATGCTGGCAGCCTGCGTCCGCTCCGCACATCAGCAACAGCATAAGCCAAATCTTTGCTTTCCTTCCCGCCCTCCCTCACAAGATCCCGGCCAGCCAGAGGCAGCACGTCCGCCCCTCAGGCAGCCGCGAGGGACCGATCTCAGTCAGCCGCGGACTCCTCTCTCCCTTTCTCCGACCCTGCGTGCTCGCCCGTCTCCCCTCATGGATGTCCCACCTCTCCCCGTCTCGAGACGACGGACGGCGCCAGTGTAGATGTGTGTGGCGGCCCACGCCTTGCGTTAAGCTTCTTTTTTTTCATGCGGTAGCCGGTTAGTGTTCGACGGTAGGGAGGAGGAGGAGCGCGCGCCCCCCAGTCGTTAGCCGGAGAAGCTAACCGAGCTAGCTAACTTTAGCCGCGACACTTGGTACCCCACTCGGGGGAGTTTTGTGGCTCCCAAGCTAACCCGAGGCGGACTCGAGCTGCATCGTCACTCTTCAACTCAAGGTAAGCGAGCTGTATTTTTTTTTATTTATATAAACGACCTTGGCCGCTTTTCTTGCCTCATTAACCACGCGCCGGCGAACGTGATATGATCGTAGCCGAGGACAGGCGCTTATGGCAGCGGGCTTCTTGTTGACAGAAGCAACCGAGTTTACGGAGGGAGGATGCGACCTGCCTTCAAACGCAAATTGTCACTTTCCCTGACTGTTACTCAGCCTTCAATTACGGTGACACTGCCATTCAGATTTGCTTGACGAAACCTTGCCTGCCCTGCTCATAATTGCTTTCTACAAGATATGTTGCTTGCAGATAATAACAAAAACAGACGCAGACTTGTGAAAGGACATTCGTCCTGCCTTGGTTGAAATACTGGGCAATATTTTGCTTGAACTAGGACCGTCTTATCAGTCTTATCATTGCACCATTGGTTGTATTCATGAGTATTTTGTGCACTATAGACTTGCTCTGTATCACTCCGTATACGAAGGTCAGATGATTCAATGCAGTTTAATACACTCCCTCTGACTCAACTTAATTACATTTCATGTAACAAACGCGTGGTGATCTTTATACTGGTTAAAGTATGAGTTCTAAGTCGTGAATGCATCAAAGGGACCGGTGAGCGGGAAATAGATTGCTCATCATTGCAAATGAAGGTGGCAAACTTATGTTTCTTAAGGCAACGATGTCCAATTACTGTACTTCAGCACAAGTGTGCCTTGGGATATGATCTAATGCTGCAGGGACCGAGCTGAAACTCAACAACAACTGCGTTGTCGGTACAAAAATGAGCTATTACCTTTAAATCGTACAAAGTATCTTGTGTCAGTGATATGAAGTGGTAGGAAGAGCATTTAAAATTATTGCTCCAAAACTAACGATAAAATAATCTGTATCTGTCATAAGTGAGTACATTCCTCACATCTTTTCATTACACGACACTCAATAAATTACATCCATCCACAATTGTGACCATAAAATGCAACTTTGGGACAAATTTGGAGGTTTTCTGAAACGGGTGTTCTCACTTTTGTTTTTGCATTTGATGGCTGTGTGTTGAAATATTTTGAGGACATCATATTCACAGTTAGGCTGAATACGAACCTGACATAGTAGCCAAATGTAATTTCTTCAGTGTCATCCCTTGAAAATATATAATGTGAGGGCTAGTCACATTTGTGAGAAGCAGCACATTTTTATTGTTAACCTGTGGGACACTTTTGTTTGGAGCTGTGCCATGAGATATTTGTAATGTAAAATATGTGCCTTGACTTGATAAAGGTTGGGAAATACTGCCTTAAAGGGATAAAGAGGGAAACTTGTTTTAACCATTAGAAATGAGTTAGTGTGTTTTAGGTGTAAAATGCTTTAGGGAGGAGGTATCGTTTTTGTTTTGTTATGGGCCCCTTTTTAATTTTTCTAAAGTTGGGTATTTAGATCTGGGCTCCGATCTTTATTAGTGGACTTTTTGTTTTCCATTTATTTGTTATGTTAAGTAAAAAGGACTCAACATTTTCCTGCGTTGTGACTGAGTGTAAAGATTTATTTATTTTTTTGTCTATATGTGGCAATTTTTTTTTGTAACTCAAGTACGATGTTCGCCACCCTTCAGACTTGTGTGAAGGCATGACTATCCAACATAAGGAGGAAATGATTCATGTTCCTTATTTCAAGGCTGTGGACTTGACATGATGCGTTTCCTGTGCTCTGCGTGTGTTGACAGTGTGTTCTTGCCTCAGCAAATGAACTAGTTTTTTCTTGTTAGCCAGAAGATCCTATTTCACTTAATTCTTTAACTGCAAATACACATATTTTTATTTATGTATGCCAGGGATTTATATTGAATGACAAAATAGTTCAACATTTCTTCCATTCGATGGCAGAAAGTGGAGTAAACCTGTGTATCCATTTGTTGGCACTCATGTAACAGAATACAAGTAAGCGTAGCTTTCTGTCAATTTGTTCAAAAGCTTTGGTTTAAATTAAATTGACCTGCCTACATTCATTTTTAGCTCGGACAAAATGTTACATTTTATTCCTCCTATTTTCAAATAGACACATGATTTGTGTCCATGTTTCATGAAGATTTTGACCACTTTTCCAAATTGGCCAACCTTTAGCGGAATTAAAATTTTAAAGCACCTACGTTTGGTTGTGGTGCTCATTATATTAGTGATCTGCGCAAATTAGTCTGGTAGCTAGGCAATCTTGATTAATTTTAATGCTTTCAGGATGCTTCACAATTCTTGTATTTTTAAAAACAAAGAGTCTTTTTCTCTTCGTCTGTCAGTCAGTGAAGCGAAAAGTGAGCAATAGCAATGTGCAAACCTGAGGAAACTTTTGTTTGTCACTCATGGCAATTTTGGCAAATTGATTGTTGCTCCGCGCTTGTCAGAAACAATAGCTCCTTTCTGGCACATGTCTCCGGAGGGAGGCAGCAGCATTCCCGACACTCCATGTGCCAGTGAGGCTTGCTTTAGGATTGGGTTTCCACAGCCACCTGGAGCTAGCAGCACAGGAATGCCATTGTTCCTAAATTTGGGACTATAGTGGGATCAGAGCTAGTTGTACACACACACACACACACACACACACACACACACACACACACACACACACACACACACACACACACACACACACACAAGTACACACATTTGGTTGCTATTGCTTGGAAGCTTCAGTCTTGTTGAGGGTAAATAAAGGAAAGTAACAAGTGGATAGAAATCAAACTAAGCTGCTTGTTCCTTCATTCACCGGGTGCAGTACATTTGAGTGTTTTCATTAAAACACTCATTAAAAAAAAATCAAAAACAGTTTTTCTTTTTTTCTTTTTGCATTTCAATACTTAGGAACATTTATGACATTGTCAGGATGTCAGTCAATATGTCTTGGGCTCTGGAGACTTGACCTGGATGTACATTTAAAATGATTTGTGAGCAAGCCACCTATTAATCAGTCTCGGAGAGCATCAACAGATCAATTAATGATGAAAATGTAATTCCTGGCAGTTTTTTCACGGGCCACTTCACTCAACGCTGACTGACAGGCTGTGTTTCTCTTTGTCATGTCATTAATCTGTGTGTGCGACCACTGTTTATAGGTGGGAGTAGGGCTGAATAATTTTATCTTTTTTTTCATCACAATCACTGTTCTTAGCTATTTTCCGCATAATCCCACTCTCCCTCTTCTCCCGCCAAGATCAGCAATCAAAAATGGCATGCTGCTCAGTGACAGCTCATACAAAAACCAAACCAAAGCAAAAACTGGGGTTGCTAGGAAGAGCAGCAAAACATTCTCCCATGGTGCGTATGCGCTCCTCTAAATAAAAAAAATCCTTGCTTCAGTGGTGTCAAAATGAACTACATTTATGAAAAGGTTCCTAAAAAACATGCAACACCGAGCAAGAGATAACAGAAGAAGGTAATGCTAATAGTGAAACTGTTGTTTTACTAAATGCCCAAAAACTGCAGTTGTGCACTATACCTTTTGCACACATGCAACTACCAATTGTGGAAATGTACTTTTTTCATTTATTAGTTTGTATCAATATTTTTTAGCAATAGCAAGGGGGCAGCCATTTTGCCGTGTGCACTGAAAATGACATGACAGTTGCTCACAGCTTAGGTAATGGCAAATCATGGCTCAGTTTGCAAATGTGACATAACCAAACTGAATAGAAACTGAGCAACTGTGATGTAATTTTCAGTTACAGCAAAATGGCCGCTCTCTGAAATGGATTAAAGCGGATGGATTTTGCTGCTTAATTCTTATTTTACAAACACAATATTATTCAGAATTCCTTGTTTAGACTATTGGGGGTGCATTATACATATTTTTGTCATGAAGTTTATTGGAGTTGACTTCCCCTTTAAAGGACTTAGTAGTTAACCTAGGCCTCCATCAAAAAAGTTTAACCAACCAAAAGAAAAAAGTCATCCAGAATTGTCAACTTTTAACTTCAAAGTTAAAATGGTCTTCTAGATAAGTCAGCTTTTGAGTTACTATTGCTCTTTTTGACCTTGCAGTCCCTCCACTGGTTATCTTGTTTAATTATTGCACTTTGGCACCGGGCAAATCCTAGCTCTTTGATGATAAATTCTCTTATCAATCTCGTCATTGATTAAGATCTCGCCTCAAAAGTACACCTTCCAAAACAGAAATGGATTTTTGGACTTCTTGGATGGGGGGAAAAAAAAGCCTGATCCATCCACTTGTCACTTAAGCATATGTCCTGAAGGTGATCCTTCGATGCTTGTAAAGTGAGGTCGGTATATTCACGAGGACCATGGCACGCAAAGTTGAGGACAGTCTCCAATTCCCAACCTTTTCTGGGCTTTTTAAAGATCTAGTCATGCTGCCTTACACTCATAGCGTCTGCCATGCGTGTGTGCAGCAGTGGTGGAAGCAGAAAGGAGATCAATCGTGCCCAGTCTGTAGACCATAGTTTAGATCAATTGATGTAGCTTTTAACTTTGCAGTGAGGAATGTGTGTGAGGCCTTTTCACAAGCGTCCGTTGAATCGGAGGGCATCTGCAGGTTGCACAAGGACAGACTGCAACTTCTGTTTAGACCACCAGGAGTTTGTTTGCTACATCTACAGAGATGCAGAAATCCACACCAGGCACAAGATCCCTGCCCCCTCAAAGAAGTGAGGAAACTCACGGAGGCCATCAGGGAATGAAGAGGAGTTCGGAAGATTGTAATGAGCGAAGAGACAACTGCACTGACCAATCAGTTTCTATCAAACCCGGACAGACCATGTTGAAAGCAAGATAAAGAAATGTTTTGAGGAGCTTCATTGTTTCCCACAGGTTGAGGAGGACGCCAAGTTGTCTGCTGTCAGGGCAGAAGAAAAAGAAAATCAAATGAGGAAAGAGAAGATTGAGGCTCTCCGCAGAGACAGGACTGCTATCTCAGACCTGATCAGAATCACAGAAGAGCAGCTGACGCCTGACCACGTTTCCTTCATGAAGGATTTCAAGGCTGCAATGACCAGAATCCAACAGCTGCCCGACTAGCATTTCCCATCGAGAGCTCTGCTGAATGAAGCCAGACATGTGGGCAACCGTAAGTTCATCGTGTGGGAACAAATGAAGGAAAATGTTTCCTACGGTCCCAAGTTTATGATTGTGTGCATGTGCCAAAAGACCACAATTAATAAACGAGTAAAATGGAATATCTTTTCGTGTTCTCTTAACTGGTGCACTCAGAATTGAATCAGATTGAGACATAATGACATTTCTGTTTTAGTAATATTCCTTATGCGTGTGAACAAGGATGGACTCAGACTGTGGTTCAGCCTGCCGCTTTTTAAATAATTCCCTAACACCCTCAACTAACACGAGCAGCTGTTAAATGCAACAGGCACCGGCTACTAACAGCTGACCAACGTCCACCCTCCAGCTTTTCCCGATATGGCAGTGCTTCTCAAGCACTGCGTTACGATAAGTATTTTAAGTCAATATGCTCGATATACTCTGCTTATGTGGCTGGCGGATCAATCATCCTCGAATGGTCTTGAAGTAAAAAAAAATAAAAATTAAGTTGGTGTTTATAGGACGCACCCATACTTTTGGCCTTTATTTTTGGGGGAAAGAAAAAATCTTTTATTTGAGGAGTTACATTAATTGTTTTGAAACCTAGAATGTTCCGAATGCTTAAAACGTTTCCAGTATTTTATTTAGACCTCTCTGACTACAGACTGATTAGCATTGTGTTGAATCAGAATAAAACAGTTCATCATCATCAACTTTTTGCTGATTATGGACCAAACAAGCAGTGTAATCATAAAACCAAAACATTAAGTTTAAAAATCAAGTCATTTTTGAAAAAGAGGATGAAGATAACATTTTTAAAAATCTGGCATTAGATAATCAGCAAAATAATCACCTGATTAATTGATTGTTAATCATGTTATCATAAATGACTATGCTTGTTTTCCCAACAGTTGGATAAAAATAAAGGCTTGTTTCAATTTGATCTTTTTGTGTGTTTCAATGTCATGAAATTTAAGTGCGTATGCGAAGTAAATACATTTGAGAAGAGCTTATTTGTTTTTTTTTTTCCTTGCTCTATAAAGAAGATTAATTGTCATGTTAGAAAAACATAATAAATATAAACCAAAGTGGGGGGAAAAAATCACAGTGCTGGGAGGAGGGCGTGGTCAACACTACTCAAGTGAGGTTGCTTGAAAAAACTTGAATCACTCTCATGAGGATGCTTATCCACTTGGGTTTTGTGTTCGCAATGCGCCAGTGCTGAAGGAGGGGAAAAATGTTTGAGACCTTGTCACAACCTTGCTTCACAACAAACGAGCAACATTAATCACTCGTGTTTGTTTGTTTAGATGATTGGAAATGTGTGTGCCCAGAGCAAACTGAAGCAGATGATATGATTACATTGTCAATGTAATAATTGTTGGCTCAAGAGTTCCCCATTTGTCACTTTGCAATTAAAAGGGGGAAGTATGACTACAACACTTTTGTAACTTTGGCATACTTTGCGCTAGTAAAATAGGAACTTTGAGAAACACATTACAGTAAATGAACTAAATAAATTATTTTATTTTATGGGAATTTTAATCATGTTGACATTTTTGTCATCTATGACTACACTGTTTTTGCTGATGTCATAGTTTTTTTTTTTTTTTTTGCTGTGATATGGTATCTATGGCAAGGTACTTTATGCAGGTATTGTTCCAAAATCAGAATTTTTGTGACATAACATCTATACATGTCCTTGATACTAGAACAGTGACAAAGAAAAACAAGTAGAATTGACTTTGGAAAAGTGTTGGGCCACTGAAGGAGGTTGAGGCATAAAAACGTTATAACTGCAATGCGTTTTTTTTTTTTTTTTTTTATGAACTGTGAGAATTGCTTTTGATCCATGGGATGGCTCTAATGTTCACATAATTATGTACTAAGAAGCAATCCATTGTGATTAGGGCCTGAACTAAACCTGAACAGTACCAATTACTGATTAATCAGACAATTGATTTAAAAATATAGAATGAATAAAATGGCGCTTTTCCACATAATGCATTTCAACAAGTGTCAGTTATATACAGAGGTACACTTTTCATGAGGCAAACCTGGTACCCACCCCGCATGAATAACAGATCAACAGTAAATAAATTGTTAAAAAACAAGTAGTTCCTTTTCGTTTTATAGAATGCATTGTGTGGTGTAATTAATAATGCTAATGTAATATATTTTTTCAGCAGTTGTACTAGTATTTATACTTGATTTATGTGAAATTTTAAATATGGGCCATCTTGCTGATTATTTTTGGCCGTATTTTAAAGGGCCATAATTGGAAGGTTTAATCAGTCAGACGATTAATTGGTTAGGATTACTAATTGGTATTATATCAGGGCTGTGTGTCATGCACTCTTTATTGTAGCAGGAAATGGGTACTTTGGTATAGGTTTTTACATTTTTTTTTTTTATCAGTGCTTTGCGGTCTTGTTGTGACGTGACATTGGATGTTGGAGGCTATTTAGCTTTATCAGATAGTAAGACCAAAAGGGCTGATCGTCTGATGAAGAGAAAAGAAAACAGAATGATGAGAAGGAAGCGATAGCTATCAACACCATTTAGCGGGTATGTTAACCCCCCCCTTCCAGTTTGCTCAGTGTGTGTTGTCGTGCGCGTGTACGTTTGAAGCAGAATGTGTACAGTATGCTTGTTTGCTTTGGTGTGAGTTTGTAGTCGTGTGTGCATGTGTGTGTGGCCTCTGGTTTCCCTCGGAGTCACGTCAGGGATAGAGTTGCGTAGAAGTGGGTCAGCCAGTGCCACCAGGGAGAATTTCCAGCTCTCTCTTTGGCTTGTGCCCACGAAAGACCAATGTCAACATTTACATCCGAGTTATTTGCATGCACAGGCTGCTCACCACTAAATGGTGTTTTGGATGTGTGTGCTGTGATGCATCGGTTCTTTTCCTCATGCAGTTTCTTGTGTCTGCTTGATTTTACTTTGAGGCCTCGCATAAGGTTTTCCAGGAAGCAAGCAACTTTGTAAAACCATTTAACATCAAGGCTAGGTTTTGCTAAACTAGGTTTTTTGAGGGTTGGGCCCTCAATTTTTCATATCTGTTTCAGTCTTATTTAACTTGCCTTCAAGTTTGCAAGATAGCATTGATAGGGTTTGATATCAGTAAACAGGAATAGGAGCACACTATGAATGCTATAAATCAGCCATGGAAAGCTTCCACTTAAAGACATGTTTCAACCGACTGGTATAGAAGCAAATAAAACAATTGATTAAATTAGTGCTACAAATAGAGCTGCCAAAATTAATTCATTAATTGACAACTCATTGATTATACAATTAATACACAACTACCGTATTTTCCGCACTGTAAGGCGCATCTAAAAGCCTTTTTTAAAAAAAAAAAAAAAAAAAAAAAAGCTGATGCTGCGCCTTATAATCAGGTGCGCCTTATATATGGATCAATATTGAGATTGGTAGATAGGGAATGAACTGATAAAGTAAGCTTTATCTTTTTCTTTTGTGTGTTTACAGTTGAACAAGGTTGGTCATATTGACATTGACTTATTATGCTATTGAGAGTTATTATTTGAGTTCTTGTTATTACTTTGAGTATTACTATATTGTATTTGAAAAAGTTTAAAAATATGTCATTAATGAGGGTGCGCCTTATAATCCGGTGCGCCTTATATATGGAAAAAGTTTTAAAAAATGTCATTAACTGAGGGTGCGCCTTATAGTGCGGAAAATACGGTAATTTAATAATCAGGTAATGTTTAGCTACATCATTTAATTTTAAATGATCCACATCCTCCAATATCAGGTTTTTAACTGTAGTAATTGATTTCTGTAGTTCTTTGTGAAAGGTGTTTGTCTAAAATAAGGCGTTTGATTTTACTTTGGGAAAATAATGACCATTTACTAAAACAGTTTAAAAAAGGTTGATGAGTATGACATCAATCCATCTTTTACAATATTGCTTGATTTTTTTTTTTTTAATCAATACGCTATAAACTACAATTGCTTTTACAATACACTTCAGTGAAAATTAAAAATATATTCCATTGTTCAAATAATCAATGAAATAATAGCCAGAATAATGGATTCCAAACACATTCGATATTGACAGCCCTAGCTGCAACTAACGATTATTTTTACTCATCGAGTAATCTGTTGATTATTTTGTCAAATAGTCGAAGAATTGGATGTCAAAAACATTTCCTTTTTTTTTCATTCACAAATACATGCCCCCTTCAAAAAACAGACCATCTTAAATCAAAACTATGACCATCTTTTGCCAAAGCTGTCACCCCACATACAGTAAATGCCAAGTTATTCCCCCCCTCCTCATGACTTCATACAGAGCACTACGCATTACAGAAGCATATGGAACATTTGAAAAGGTGGAAGGAACGTGGACATCAACTGCCGCGCAAGGTCACACCCAGTAACCCTTTCCAGTCTCCTCCAGTTTCCTGCTCCGTGACAGTGTACGTTCCATTGAAGCGCATCTGTATGTTGCTCGCAGCATCTGTTTCATTGCTGAGGTAGGAGCCGACAGGAAAATAGCATTGTTTCCATAGCGACAGCCCTACTCTTTACCATCCCCCCTTTTTGCCCATTGTGGTAATATGTAGACTATATCCACTTTCTGCTGACTCTGCTGTGTGACACACACTTCTCACACAGATGTCTCCGTTTACCCTGAACGCTTGTGTGCCCATTTTAATAGCTCTCAGTGACACTGAGGTCATGATTTATTTCCGTGTTTCTTTAACACACCCATTTCCAAACGCTTTTGTTAAAATGCAATGTAGGAGTCGTCGTTTGAGTAAATGTAGTTGAAAGTGTATGATTATGATTATTATGGCGTTAGGGCCAAGAAACATTTTTTGGGGTGCGTGCAGAAGCAGGTGAAGAAAGTCCCATGTACATTGTTCATGCATCTTTACAAAAGTTGATGTTGACACTGCTTTATTTGATCTTGCGTTGTGTGCCATGTCTCTGATTTACTTCTTTAGATGTTGTGCCCCCCCTTATACTGTAACTATAGCTCCCACATAAATCTCAGGACTTATTTCAGCTTGCCTCTATGATTAATGGCTTCAACTAGTTACACACTCTACATAACCAGACTTGTCCTTGTCATCCATCCTATGGAATGAGATTAATTGGGTCTTTTCACCCCCACCTCTTTTTTTTTTTTAATTTATTTTTACTCTGGTTTGTATAATTTTCTTCATCCACTTTAATATCAAGCCACTTTTTTCTTCAACTGAGCCACAATGCATACCTCTTGACACTGCATCTGAAGCGTCTGTGATAGAGATCCAGCTTTCTTCTCCATCACCCTTTTTTTGTCTGTTGCCTTTTTCACTGTTATATATATATATATATATATATATATATAAAATATATGTGTGTGTGTGTGTGTGTGTGTAAAAAGCGCCCTGACTTGCTATCGAAATTGATTTCTAAACATTATGTTATTTGTATCGAGAGTCAAGAGCAACAATTGCATTAGCTAGACTTCTCAAGCTATTAATGCTGTGACAACCTGCTGGTAAAAACGTCAAAATAAAAGAGCATGAAGGCATTTGTATCCATATTTAATAAACAAAGGTTTATATTGAAGTTGGCCTTTTTAGTACATTTGCATCAAGTTTACCTGTCATGTACTGTCGAGTGTTAGCAATTGTAGCTTCGGTTGGCTTGACATTTTTTTCTGACGTGTGAACTAAAAACAAGAAAGGGAGTAAAATATGCCTCCAGCATTTTTTTTTTTTTTTAGAACCAAGGTACTTGAATTACTAGAGGGCTAGATTCAGCCCTAGTTAATTTGTTTTTCGATGTCAAATAGTGTTAGATAGTAACTTTCCTGCAATTAGTTTATTCACTGCCCTTGACAGCAATAGATGTCAAAATTCAATTTACACTGGATTGGCAGGGAATAAGTTAATATTAATACAGTCTCTGCTAGCTATATAAATCATAAATCCATTTAAAGTTACGCTGATTGGGAATCGTTGACAGCAAAAGACCCGCCGGAAAATGTCTCAACTATCGACCGGGCTAAGGGGCAGCTTCAGTGTATTTCGGACTCAGCGTGGCAGTAAAGGGGCAGCCTCAGTACAGAGTTCCAGCTTGTGAAGCCAAGGTCCAGGTCAAGGGCACTGGCAGGAGTGCCGCTCGGGGCTATATTGAAACTCACTTGTCAGTCGCTGCAGGACTACTTCTTGCAGTATAGCGACACTTAACAAACACTGAGGCACTCCGCTGCTTATCTGCACAGAGGCTAAATCTTGAAAAGCCCAGAGAGGATTTATTGAGATTTGGCTCTCTACTCTCACTTACAGCCTAAATAAGAATCATGTTCATAGCTGGCTGACGGCTTTTAAACCGCTCACTTTCACCTTTGTGCTGTGTTTCCTACTACACTTAATGCAGTCATTAATGTCCTGGAAATTTGCAGATTGAATCTTATTCAAAAAACAAGTTATATGGGCTGAGCTTCTGATTGGAAAACTTGTTTTTGTTTGTACACATTGTAGTGGTACATTTACTGTACATATACATACCGTCATAGATCATTAAAAAAATGCCCCGCTGGAATACATTTGTGGTCACCTTTAAAGCAACCAATCTTGCTGCATTTTCAGCGATTTTTGTTTTAATAATTCCACAGAGAGGAAAAAAAAAAACTACAAAGGTGCTTTTATGGAAGTCCAATATTCAAGCTCATACAGTTAAAACCCTTTTTAATTAACTGTGCAAGGAACAAGTAAGTTCCCTTTGTTTACCTCTCCTGGGCTGATTCTAATTAGGCTTTGTAAACCCAAACAAATACTTTCCATTGTGTAACTACTCCCCTCCAAGGTGCACTTGTGAGGCTATTTAGATCCTCATGTGTCTTTTTGTATCGTTTATCGCTTCCACTTACCCTTACTTTAAACAGTATATGTCAGCAGGATTCTCACATAGTTGAGGAGAGGATGGGAGAGGAGGAGAAACCCCCGCTGTGGCAGCTGTTTGCTTTAAGCCAGATTCTCCTTGTCCAAAATTCAATTTTCCCTGTTAGGCCCACACAGGCTTGTATTCATCTGTGGCTCTTATCTGCAAGCAGGCAGCCTCCATGAGTGTAAGACTATGGACTTTTGAGTGGGGCGGTTGGAGTCCAGTGACACTAATAGCCATATCAACTGTTACTCCAACTGAACAGTAGCATTGTTGTTGTGGGTATGTGAGTCATATAACCCTGCAGTTTCCAACGTGATCTGTGCTTTGTTATCGTGACCACCAAGAGTGTTTCCTCTTGCAGTAGTTCTCAACCTCGTGGGGATACTGAACTGCTCAAGTTTTATAGTTGCATTTACTAAACCCTTTAAAATTGGAAAAAACAAAATATAGAATGTCTGTGTGTGTTTTATTTGTCGCTCCCTAATTTAATTGTTCGGAGGTGGAAGGCAGTCTTGAAGTGCCAGCTTTGCAGTGGCCAACTTTACACTATGCATGGCCAACTAGATTATGCGCAAATACAGGTCATGCATTTCTTTATAAACATATATTGTATGCACCGTTCTCTTGCATGGACTCCAGCGAGTCTGGTTGGCTTCTGCCATTTATACAGAGTACTTTTCCTGTTCTGAATTTAAAGAGAAGGTGACTAGCTGCAATCCATTTACTGGGAAGCAAGTGGGTCGTTTTCAGGCCCACAGCGGCGCAAACACCCACTTTTGACTTTTACAAAAACAACCACAAGATGTTTATGGTTGCATATAGGGCACACCGTCTTTGCATGGGCTTCTGCCGAACATCTGAAACTCACATGTAACTCTTGTGGAGATCGATTGAGCCAAATTAACTCACTCACTACAATTGACCACTATAAACGTCAAAGATCCATTTTTACTGGGCTGGTAGTTAAGTTAAAACTCATTCACAATCACAGCCACTGACGGCTATATAAGTCGAATTCCATTTTAAATGGACTGGCTGTTAATGATTGCAATAGTTTCATTATGCTACAATAAATCATATTTCATCAGGTGTTCCTAATATTGAATGCCGCATAGTACACTTGTTTGGTGAACTTTGTAGAAGGTCATGTCAATGTTTCATACTGGTACTCACCTGCTATCATTGAATTAGTATGAGCTTGGTTATTGCTTATTTAGAAGCTCTATTTTAAAGCTTTTCAGCGGTGATGCAGTGTGTGTTAGGGTGATATCGACCTCATGACGGAACTGCTTAAATGGAATATTGGAGATGTGCTGCTGTGAAAAGGAAGTTGCATGTGTATATTTATATCTTTAGCTTGTGATTGATCAAGCATTTTGCAGCTGCTAATAGCATATTGAGTGTCAGTTTATTTATTTATTTTTTTAAAGTACGGACTCATAGATCAGATCACTGCAATTGGCCCAGCGGTGTAAGCGAGTATTGATGCAGACAGTTTAAGTTACGTAACCACGCTGACTACCAGAGAGATGGATACTGTAATGTTTGTGCATAAGAAGAGATGAACATTTTTCTCCCCTGAAAGACCACATGTGGCATTTTAGGGCTTTTGAAGTTGATTACACAACCTTGTAGTGACTCAGCACACTCAACCAGACGTTTTTATTAAACGGGATCTCCGGAGCTGTGCTGCTTGCATATCAGATTGCCTTCACTCAGGATATAGTGGTGTTTTAAGAGTGATTTTGTAGCAGGGGTCTATGCCTGACTACTGTTACAATGGAGACTTTCCCACCAATGTATTCAAGCATTGGAGTATAAAGATTGGACATCAATGTGCCATAACTTTTTTTTTTCATATATGTGTGATATAATCATTCATTCAAATTAAAATCCCAATATCATTTTACAATGTGAAATATTTTCTGTTTAAAAGTTCTTTTCCTTACCAATCAATAATTTCCACATTCTCATGAATACAGTATTGGAAGAATGCTAGTCACAGAGGATATGAATAGTTGTCAAAATGAATCAATTAATCGACTGATCAATTACAAAATATTGACAACTATTTTGATCATTATTTAGAGCTATTGTTTAACTTTAAACTTGTAAATAAACAGTCTTTGAGAAAACAAGGTTTTTAATATGCTCTAACACAAAAAAATTTTACCCCATTCGATTAGTCGATCACGTAATCGATTATAACATATTTCATGGCAGCAGCCCTACTGAATAATCAACAGTTGCAAATAATTTGACGAATTAACATACCCCCTTAACTCATTCCCTGCCAGCCCAGCAAAAATTGACCTTTTACAACTATAGTCATCAATAGCTGTGCGCCAGATAAATTGTTTGTAAATTCCGAGAGTATATTAACTGTTTAAACCATATCTATACCTATACAAAGACACAAATTATGTTCCCAAATCATGGACGAACAAAATTGGATGAACAAAAATCAGAACAGCCACATGTAAACTCTGGTTGTAGGGGCAAGTAATTCTTTTTTTTTTTTACAAGGGTAACTACACAAGTGCAGCATCCGTACCAGTGTGCCAGTGTGTCTAGTCGTACTGATGGAAGCAATTCATGCACGAGATATGTAAAAATAATTAAATCAATGCGATTACAGCATTCTCTCCATTTGCTGAGAAGCAATCACTGTTTTGAGCGAGGAAAAACCTGCTTTTAGAATATTTTCCAAAAGCATTTATCACTATTCAGCACTTACCTGCTTTCCGCCCGCTCCAAACATGTGTTCGCTCATGAGCATAGTATTCTGATTAAATTATTTTGATAAATACAGAATGCAAAAACACATTTCTTCAAAGAGGCTTGTTACTGAAGATGAGTATAAATAAATGAGTTTAGGATTTTCCACATGCAAGTTAATGTCACATTTAAAGTGTGCCATATTTTCCAAGTGGATCTCTATGGAATTAACACCTCATAAAAACTTCAAGACTGAGAAATTAGGACCACCCTTAGATTTGGAGTCACGCCTCTATAGTGGTTGCACACAAATTTCCAAGTTACCCATAGTGGATGTGCCAGACGTCTGTATGGGAGAACTGGCCTTCCTTGAAAGTGCACAACCCATACACATTAAATAAAAATACATCCAAAAAAAAAATGGCTCGATTTCAATCCCCATATTAGGGAGATCAACTTAGAACCGCATAACTCAAAACATACCATTTTTTTTCCCCCACATATCTATGTTTGAGTAACATTAATTCAAATGCAAAATAAGAAATATGTCATTTATAAGGCGTGAAATGATTTATACCTCTAATTCGATATAGTATGCATCCGTTTTAGAGCGTTTGCACTGAACATAGCAAAAATGCACTTTTGTCAAGCGCCGCCTAATTGCCTCTTTGTTGTCATCAACGAGGCAGCGTGGATAATCTTTTCGGCGAAGTTTGACGCATTATGAAAAGGAAAAGACGGATTGACTTATCTCAGCCCTTGGACGTATGCTTGAACAAGCCGGCATGGATGTGGGAAGAGAAACAGCAAAGGACAACATTCCACGCTCCGATCTCACAACAATTGTCACTTGCGTAAAGAAAGCTTGAGATAGTATCCCAAGTAAGATGATCAGCAAATCTTTTCAGAAGACCTTCATTTCAAACAAATTGGATGGGTCCGAAAATGACTACCTGTTGAAGAGTAATGAGGATGTTTGAACAATTGGCGAAGGGATTGGAGGAACTATTTGGTTTTTCAGATAGTCAAGATGACTTTTAGGGCTTTTCGACGAATTACAGCAATTCCCCAAATATAAGATGCACCTGTGTATAAGACGCAGACTTAATTTTGGGGTCAAATTCTAGTATTTTCTATGTTATGTAGAAGACACACTAACAATTTGGGAGCAACGTATAAACTATAACAAAACACAATAAGTCGCATCTTTTGTAAAACTTCATATTTTCTTGTTTTCATATCCGTAAATTATATATTTGTTGCGCGTTAAGTAAAACGTGTGTCAGATTTCTCACATTGTGAGCTGTCAGTGAACGCCTCACCAGTTTATCTTTGAATGCGCTCGAAGCTGTTGTTTTTACTTCTCCTCGCGACGCAGTTCGAGTTCATTTGACCATAAATACCCTACGTTGAATATCATTTGCATTAAACCAAATTTTTGATGATGTGTATATGCCAAAAGACCGCAATTAATAAACGAGTCAAATGGAATACCTTTCTGTGTTCTCTAACCGGTGCACTCTTAATTGAATCAGCTAGAGACATCATAATTTGTACTTGATCCTCTCCGTTTTAGTAATATTTGTGTGTGTGAACAAGGATGTAGTCGGAAGTTGATTGAGTCTTGAGTTCTGTTATTGAAAATAATGCCGTACCAGCCTCTGCTCTCCTAAATTCAATACTGTATAAAGCTAGAGTTAAATTAAAAAAAAAAAAAAAGTTGTTTATCTGACTTTCCTGCAAGCTTTCCTGCAAGGGAGCAGTGACCAGAACATAAGTAACAGCGTTCTGCGTCACACTTTCAAGTCATGGAATATTTCCATCCTGACTGTTGTGCTGCTTGGTGCTGATAAATCAGAAATCCCTTCTGTTAGTTCTCTAACAAGCTGTTTGCAGAAAAGTACGGCTTGCTTTGCGCTTTTTAATGGGATGTCAAACAAGTTCATGATCAAGTTACTTGAGGGATTCACTGTGATGGGTGATGTTACGCACTCATGGCAACATTTGTCATTTTAAGCAGTGAGCAGAACGTCTGTGACGCGCCCAGAAACTGAAACCAACTCTAAAAAATTGCAGTGCGACACTCTAAATATTTTCTTGCATGTTATTTTCATCAAATGTGTGTTAAAGATACATTACGGGCATGGATCTTTAATTTTACTATGTTTGATGTTTAAAGATTTTTGTTGTGGACTAGATGGAAAATGAAAAGTTGAAGGTCATTAATGTCTCTGCAGCTTATTATCTTCCATTGCGCTGAATTGCATAAAATGTTGCTTTGAATCACAAGGAAGTAAGTCCTGGATTGCAAACGTTGCCGGGAGCGTTGAGCTTGGGCCATTGGAAACTCTTGATCCTATTAACACAACGGGAACAGCAGAGGAGATATGGTACCATGAATAAATTATGAGTGAAAGAAACATCAGCACTAATGCCAGAGGTGTCCGGACACGTCCATCAATATTGTTGGCCGCTAAAATCAGCGTAATTGGATCACTGTCGCCTGTTCAAAAATATAAACATCACACAATTAATCTGTTGTCAGTAATACCAATATGATATATAACAGGGGTCACTAACTTGGTACTCGCGGCCATCTGCTAGCCCAAATAGACCACATGGGTAGCCCTTGGGTAGCTTACTAGTAATAGGACACTGTCAGGCCATCTGAGCAAATTTCTTAATTCAAAGTGTGTATCAAACTGGTTGCCCATTTCCATTTATCCTGCTGCTCCTTCTGGTGGCAGACATTTCATGCTTACAATTATTCCTCAATTGCTGCACTACTATTAGAGATTGGCCAAAATGATTATTAGAATTTAAGGTGGCCTATACTGATATTTGGAGACAATATTAATTATCAGTAAAAAAGAAAATGTTGATGTTAAAAATGAATGCAAATGCTAACTGTTCGAATGTCTTTTAACAATTATTAGTCTCGATCAACCTTTTAAAATCTTAGACAAAACATTTTTGTTTTAAAATTGTAACACACATTTTAGAGTTCCCACTGTCATCACCATGTCTTAAAAAGTCAAATTAAAACTAATTTGTGGTTAGTAAATTTCTCCTAGATATTGGATTTTACAGTTTTTTTTTCATATTTTCAAATAACAAATATACTTCATATTTTTATTTATTTTAGGCCCTTATCCTCACAAAGGTCACAGGCATGCTGGAGCCTAATTCAGTTGTCTTTAGGTGTTGAATTAAAAACATACAATTGCAAACTTTTGCTTTTACTTTGTGGAAAAATCATTGCTTTTGCACTTTTTTCTGAAGTTACATACCAAACCAGTAACTGAATCATAGTTTATTTATGCTATTGCACGGTAAATTTGAATTTGTGTCATCCTTTTGAATTAAAGGATTAAAAGTGGACCGTGTTTTTGGTCATTCTATTAATTGATCAATCAACAAAATAATTGACAGATTAATTTAGAATTGAAATAATGGTTACTTGCAGCCCTAATCTCTTAGAACACAAACTCAAGGTCCAGGGGCCAGATCTGGCCCGCAGCATCATTTTATGTGGCTCGCGAAATGCTAACAATGACTTCAAGTTTCTGGCTAAAATCCCTGATTTTCAGTTGTCTTCAAATGTTACCATTGCCTTTGTTATCATTGATCTCTTTTTTTAATGTTTTTTTGTGGCCTCTGATTTCAAAATGTGTAAATGTGTAATGATCATACTTCAGATTTATTTGACTTCGCCAACGGCCCTCCGACAGAAATTGTAACTATAATGTGGCCCATGATAAAAATGAGTTTGACATCCCTCTCTTAGAGGCTATCAGGTTAAAAAAAAAAAGAGAGAGGAAAAAAAAAAGCCCTTTCCGATATTTGTCATAGTGGTGAATATTGACACCGATAATTGTCTGACGCTATAGTTAGTGTATCCCAAATTATACAGTATCTATCACTACATACAAGCAATGTATTTTGAGAGTTTCACCCAGAACAGTTAGGCATACAAAAACAAATACAGTATTTCCTCCTTTGACAGGGGCTAAAGAGTGACACGGAAAGATTGGCACAGGGCCAAATCTGCTAAAGTACAAGAAGCCAGAGCACAGAATCCGTAGTGGTCCAGTGGCCTGCTGCTCTTTGTCCTGTGTGTTCTACCCTGCGTAAACAGGAAGCAGTTATCTTTCTCTCGGTAACTCTTTCCCTATGCCTGTCATTTTCAGTCACTCTTGGTCACTGTTTGTTCCTCTTCCTAGTTCCTACCCTCGCCTCCCTCTGTGAGTACATACAATATGTTCACAAAGTGACAGCTTCCCTCCTATCCAGTGCATGTCCCCTTCAACATACAACACACGCAACAGGCTGTGGCCCTTTTCAAACGTAAAACAATCAAACAATCAAACGTGAAACAAAGCGGCACTTCAAAAAAGGGTGAATGGACCATCACCTTTTTACCTATTTTCTCCTCGTCTATTTCTAGAATTCCTGTTTTTTGCTGCTTGGCTTCCACTAGAACATTGTCAGAACTGTCAGATTCCATTTTTTTTTAACCTTTCCGCCTGTCTGTTTTTGCATTAAGTCGGTCTTAGTAAGTTCACACGCTGATGCCGGCCTAGCGTGGTATTCCTTTCCCACGTCAGTGAAACGACAACTTGATTGCGGGGGCCTGAAAGGAGGCAGAGGCGAATGGACACATGGCACTTGGTTGTTGTGAATACCAAAGATGACACGTTAATTCTCCCTCTGTTGCGGCATATGTTACACACAGAGTCACATAACACTTGGAGAAACCCGCACTCAAACCAAACATACACACATCACGATGTTGGCAAAATAAGGCATGCTCCTGACTACAGATGAAACTATGTTTTTTTTTTTCAGGGCCCAGACTGATTGTTAGTGGTCAAGAAGGCTGATAACAGACATTTGAAGTCAATTTGTCTATTCTATTAAAGAAAAAAAAATAGCATAAAAATACTCAGTCCAGCTCTTAAAAGAATACTACTTACTAGGGCTGCACGATTATGGCCAAAACAATAATCACCATTATTTTGGTCAATATTGAAATTATGATTATTAATCATGATGATTCATCATGTTTAGTAAAACATATCTATTTATTGCTGTTTTTTTATACAAGCAGTATATAAACAAGGCTTCACGATACTTACAAATAATAGTAATAATAATAATAATAATAATAATAACAATAATAACACTTAAATATATGAATAAAGTAAATAATAATTACAACAAATTCACCCCCTCATTCCCCTAGACGTGGCACACAGGGCAACACTGCTAACTTACTTGCTGAGTGCAAACCAATGAAAAAAAATAAACCTTCTCAGAACCAAGCACATTATTTACTTTTAAGCAAATTTGAATCAATTAGCAGTCAAAATGTCATTTTCAGTCATTTCAAACCAAATGTATTAAAAATTTTTGCCAGACTTTAACCCTGCTTCATATTTTTCAAAAGTGGTCTCAATTCACAGCTAGCACTGCATATATTATGAATCAGGTGAGAAACTCAACACCATTTCACACTGGCAAATAATATTTTAGGGGGAGAAAAGCAGACGCTTTTGTCATGCAAACATGTGGAAAACATTGCCCCCTTGTGGTAGGATGACAAAGTGCTTGATTTGACTTTTAAGAAAAAAAAAGTGCTATACTTTCTACATGTTAATATTGCCGTGGATAACCTTAATTAATCGTGGCAGCCAGTAACATGGTCACGATTGAAATTTGATTAATTGTGCAGCCCTACTACTTACTAAGCCATATTCAGCAGTAAAGAGTTTTGTCCATGATAAATTTAACTAAATTTCTTTTCCTGTACTTGTAATACCTTTAAAACCAAAATTTCTACCGTGTTCAAGAGTGTCACTTATTTAATTCAATTTCTAACTAAAACAAGGTGAGGAGAGTCTGCAGGGTCAGCAGAATATATTGTGAAGTTTGGTCAGTACAGTGTTTCAGGTTCTCATAAAACATAAAAGGAATGCACTGTATCATTTTATATTGGTAATACATGTAATATGTACTAGGCCCTATAAGATCATCCCTTGTTGCAATTTATGCCTGCTTTGATTATCGATCCATTCATTTTCTAGAGCTGCTTATCCTCACTAGGGTTTAGACCAGCCAACATGTCTCAAGGGTTAACCATGTTAACCAAATGTATGGCTTCAGGTCTCTGAGTCATTCCCAAGGAATCCCATGGGTAATCCCCACCGCAAGGGGTTTTAATTATTATTATTTTTTGTCAGTAGTAGTAGTAGTATTAATTTTGTTTTGTTATTATCAATATTGTTATAGTTATAGACAGGTAGGAGAAAATGTCCCGAAATCATAGTCCCTATTTATTGCTGGGTTTGTGGTCCTGAACAACAATAGACAAAAAAATTGAATTAGCAGCTGTCTATTCTGGTTAGTTTGGATAAACATCACATAAATACATTTCTCGCTCTCAATCCCAGATGCTTAGGCCTGCTTGGCAACCATCTTAAGCCAGATGGGCTGCTTAGGTTTCATTACGCTGGAGGAAACACTCGCTCTGCCAGTATATTTCTGCATTATTGTCTTATCGTGTTCACAGAATTTATATGCTGGACCTTGTGCCATTCAATTTTGTCATCATTTCCCTGCTTAACACACACCATTGATGCGTAGGACTGACATAAAGCTGACCGTTTGATCTGTGGACATTGATAGAGCTGCGGTGCGATTCGCTTTGTGTATGAATCTGATGGGTATTTATAGAGGTGCTTGCTTGTCGCGCTTCCAATTTCCACATGGTTTACAACCATTCATCTCAAGCTTTGTGGAGCTGGGTAAGAGAAAATGAAAATAGTAATGGAAGCAACAGTAGAAAAAGATATGCAATTGTGACTCGGGCGAAAGGGGTCAGGCAGACAGGCGCCTTTGGTGGCATTCTGAAACACACCTGCACTGCAGCACAGCCCACTAATACAGCGAGTGTGTGGGCTGGCAGGAAGAGATTTATGATATCATGCTTCTTGTGATACAACATACAGGCTGGCAATATAAAACCCCAGTAGGCCTGAATGATGACTTGGCTTTAAAGTAGGCCAAGAACTAGATTGAATGCACAAGCACTCACACACACACACATACATGCCAATGCCCAGACTGAGTCACATTCCCTCTCATCTACATTCTCTGTGGATTTTCAAAAATAGACGATTAATCCGGTGAAATGAGCAGCACTGAGTTGTCAATCTCTGTTCTGCCATCCTTGCATTGCCTTTCATCTCATCTCGTATCAAGCCGCTCAGGCCGTGCTTATGTTCGACCTTCGAGCGTCCTTACGAGGACAAAGGCTGATTGATTTCGACAATATACAAATAAACACATGTTGTAAATGATTGACTCTTGTAGACTTTCCAAGGTCCACTTTTCATTCAGATTGATGATGAATTTCCACTGATAAGGGGATGTGTCGGTTAACTGCAAATGTGCGTTGCAACACCGACACTTACAGTGATGAGTGTTCAGAGTTTTCTGTATGCACAATCAGGAAATCTGTTTCAGGTCGTAGAATAAGGCATTTTCTTCGTGGCCTTCCTGTACGTGTGCTTTGTGGCTTTGTTTTCGAGGGGAAAATGTAACAGCTTGGTGTTTTGCATAGCGCATTGCTTTACAGTATACTAGTCCTTCTAAAAAAAATTGCATATTGTGATAAAGTTCATTATTTTCTGTAATGTATTGATAAACATTAGACTTTCATATAATTTAGATTCATTACACACAACTGAAGTAATTCAAGCCTTTTATTGTTTTAATATTGATGATTTTGGCAAAAAAGTAAAGAAATAACAACAAATCCCCCAAATCTAAATAAAAAAAACAAAAACAAACAAAAAAAAACATATTGCACCCAAGCAATTAAAAAGTGTTTTTAATACAAAAAGGTCAACCTTCAAATAATTATGTTCAGTTATACACTCAATACCTGGTTGGGAATCCTTTTTGGAGAAATGACTGTTTGAAAGCGTGTGGCACAGAGGCAATCAGTCCGTGGCACTGCTGAGGTGGATGCCCAGGATGCTTCTATAGCAGCCTTAAACTCATCCACAGTGTTAGGTCTGTTGTCCCTCAACTTCCTCTTCAAAACATCCAACAGATTTTTGATGGGATTCAGGTCAGGAAAGTTGGCGGGTCAATTGAATAGAGTAATACCATGGTCAGTATCCATTTCCCAATGGTTTTGGCACAGTGAGCAGGTGCCACGTCATGTTGAACAATGAAATATTTATCTCCATAAAGCTTTTCGGAAGCATGTACAGTAGTTCTCCGCCGCTCTGTGCAGTGTTTTCTGCCACACTTTTTCCTTTCCACAGACAGCACTCTGAGAACAGCCTAGACATTTGTTTCCGTGTCTGACCCTCTTGCTTGAGGGTGTCAATGAGGGCCTTCTGGACAGCAGTCAGGTCGGCAGTTTTACCCATAATTGCTGTTTTGAGTAATGAATTAGGCTGTGAGTTTTTAAAAGCCTCAGGAATCTTTTGCAGGTGTTTAGAGTTAATTCGCTGGTTCAGATGATCAGGTTAATAGTTCGTTTAGAGTACCTTTTCATGATATGCAAATTTTTTGTGATAGGAATTTGGGGTTTTCATGAGCTTTATGCCAAAATGACAGTTTCACCTTATGAATGTGACCTTTGGAAGTCAACAATCAGGACCTTATTTGTTTTAAATGCTCCAAACCTGTTACACAGGTTTAATTTTGTGTTGTTGTTTTTTTTTTATCCCTATGATCGAATCTTATCATGTGACGCAATGTAAAATGTAGCAAAACTTTTCTTTGCAGCTACATAGCATTTCTGTTATCATCTGGTCTGTTTTTGTGTGGTCTCTTCCAGGAGCATGTTGGAGTGACAAGAAAAGGAGGAAGTGGGATCTCTGACGCTCTGCCTTCTTTACTGGTGGAGCCCGTTAACATCTGACCAGAGACCCCCAGACTGGTATGAATTAAAGATGGAATTTACCGTGTTAAAACTGCTTGCCTACAAGATTTCAATATAACCTCATGTCACAAAATCCGTTTCTGACCAAAGCGGTGCCTCTCACTTATGTAAGCAATCATTCTCAAAGTTGGTGTTTCATCATGTCAATATGGAAGTTCCTACGATGAATAGTCACAGAGATTGCATGTCTCTGATGTTGGGCAAAATCCTCATAACTCCAAAATCATCACTTTTCAGGAGACCCTTATAATAGCAAGTTTGTTCAACCTTTTTGTTGTTGTATTGTGAAAGAGAGCAAGACATTTTCAACCCTTTAAACCGGTCAGTAAAAAAAAAAAAAAAAAAAGTAAATAAATAAATAACAGGCGTATTAGGGATGCATGATAATTATCTGACCGATAATCATCAACTCAATCGGTAAAAAAACAACCTTGTTACCATAGGCGAGGGCAGAAACATAGATCGACCATTAAATAGAGAGCTTTGCTTTTTTGGCGAAGCTCTTTCTTGACCTTTCTTGACAGACAGGTACAGTGACCCCATCCCTGACCTGGAATTTTTTTTTTAACTTTTTTTTTTTTTTTTTTTTTTAGGCTACACCAACAGGTGCTTTTGGTATTCCTCTAAAAATATTGGTTATTGGTATCTGTCCATGCCTGGTGTTGAGCCAACACAGCAATATCCACCTCAGGCAAAATAGTGGTACAGTATTAGCAAATCTAAGACAGCATGAGCACTGTAAACAAGCTATTGTTACCTACACCTGCTACGTTGGCTTGTGATTTTTTTTCAAATGTGTGTAGTAAAATGGTAAATGTTCCCGGTTTGAATTTCTGTTTTCTGGCGCGTCCAATCAATTAAAAAAAAAAAAAAAAAAATCCAAAAGCTGTCATAAATTTGCTTTTCAAGCAACCATTTTACAACAAACAATCCTATCAGTTGCCCGAGTTCTTTCTCTTGTTCATATTACCTCATTGAAGTGTATGACTTTTTGGACCGAACTACACTGTCTAAAGAACATTTATAGATACAGTAAAATAAGAAAGAATGTTCACACTTTGGTGCTAAAACTGAGTACACTACTGTACTTGAGCAGTCAGTGGGGTGGCCAAGCCCACCTTTGATAACAGAACCATTTAAACCCTGCCGGCAGTGCCTGGGAGCATGGGAGTAGCCGGCAGAGAACAGCTGACACACGAACACATGGCTGCCGCTTCCAACATCTTAATCTGCTGGTGTTGTGACTCGATACGGATGTGTATTTATGAAAGTGTCTTTACACCAGTTAGCACATGGTGTGGCTCTTTGTGTTATTTGTTATTGTATTGCTTATGTTTCTCTTCTAATAATGACAGCAGGGTAAAGTAGCAATTACAGTACAATGGTGTCATGCATTCCAGGAAGAATGGTGTGGTGCGGGTGGTACTGTGTGTAGCCCTGTGACAGTAATATGTATTGACTTTAGCTTAGAACGTCTGAATGATTAGAGTATTTAATTCCACTTTGTGCCTATGCCAAGCTTTAAATTGCCAATCAATTTGAGCTGTTTTCTCGCTTTTGTGGGCACTTTCTCTTCCTGTTTCATTGTCCTTTTTCTGTCTCATTATCTTTGGTGAGCCCTGAATTTGAAGAATAATCACTTTTTAGTGTGTAACCTCTTATCAGCATTCTAGTATTCCAGGTTTATAAATGTTCATGGAGTTATGGCGTTCATCGAATTAATCGAGACATTGTTTCCATTTCCACTATCTCACTTTACAGTGATTGACTGATATGTTTTTATGTTTGTTTTTGTTTTTTGGTCCGTTACCAATTATAGTAGTTACGGAGACTCATAACCGATTTTTGGAGCTGATATTATTTTGCAGAAAAAGGAATATAATTGCTAAAAAAAATACCATCCTCACCTTTTGTTAAACTGTCTTAAACTATGTTACATTGTAGGGCTGCACAATTAATCGAATTTTAATCATGATCATGATATTGGTGACCACGATTAAGTAATCGTGGTCACCAATATCATGATCATGATTAAAATTCGATATTTGAATTTTTTCAATAATGTCTTTGACTATAGTTATAAACTTAATCATTGAGATGATTATAGGGCCTTTGATACAGCAATACTTCATAACATTGTTGATTTTAATGCATGTATATTTTCGGAGCAATTACAGTATTTACAAACAACACACACTATAAAGTTGTTTAAAATAATATTTCTGATCATTGTATTCATAAACAAAATGACAGCACTCACTTTACCTCATAACACGGCAATTTTTATCCTGTTAACAGACAACACAGAGAATTTTGTAATCAAGTGCACTTTATTGATTATTGCATTATTTTGATGTACATTGACCCATATATTGTTCAAACAAAAATCTTTTTGTCCTTCGCTTCCCTTTATCATTTTCTTCCTCATTGGTTTGCAGTATGTTTTGCTGTCAAGGTCACGGCCTGTTTATAAAGTGGCCCTTGCTCATTTGCCTTGAGCGTCTCTGTTATCAAGCTACTTCACATCAGCAGTTGAATACAAACCTCAAGGCCATTCTGTTCTGTTGCACTTCCTTAATATTAGCCAGTGCCTTGTTCTGCTCTAGCCATTTACGACAGTTCAATCAGCACTTCCATCAGTGTTGTCTTGGAAACGTTCTGGTTCAAGTCCTCATGATCCCGGGTCTGAATAATGTCCAGGTTTGCTTTTCTTTTCTTTTCTTTTTTTTTTTTTAGTGCATCGACAAACATTTGGCAGTCTTATTTTTTTACGTTACAGGACAACACCCCCTCCCCACCCCACACGCACACTTTTTTTTTTAATTGGAAAATAGAAACACCATCTCTCATAATTTTATTTAGCTATATAAACAGTGTTGGGCAGTCCGTCGGACCGCCACAGGCAGATACAGGTTTGCTTACAAATAACACTTTAAAAGAAAAAAAAAAAAGATGAATTAAGCTGTGATGGAAAGTGGGTTGTTCACTGTCATTGTATTCTTCACTGACTGGCAGAGGTGAGCATTCCGTCAGTATTTCTAACGGACGTCCATTTTGACGACAAGTGATAAATGACAGACCAGCAAACATTTGGAAAAACCCACCTTGTGATTACAAAGCGATGATGGAAATATGGGTAAAATAGAACGACGCCCTGGGCGTCTAAAGATGACTTCCAAACCAGCAAAAATGTGTTAAATGACCGCCTCTGTATAGTACATCTACTGAAGGGTGTTTGTATAATTATGATGAGACTAACATTCCCAATACTCAGCTTGGGCAACAGCTGAAGCAGGGTTAAAGTCTCCAGAAGAGGAGTGGATTAGAAGAGACAGGGGAAGGTGCAAAGGGGAAATTGTCTACTAGTAGACAAGTAACGATGGCAACCGCTCTTGAAATGTGTGAGGTGGTTGAGAGATAAATGCAGATGACCAGGATTGGGGATCTAAAAGATGGATGGAGTGAGGATGATATGTTAATGGAGGAGGAAGACTTGTGGGTCTGTTTAATATCACAGAATGGCTGGCGTTTTAAAGGACACATCAAAGAGCCCAGGGAGGAACCAGCATCAACTAAACTGACACACAAGTGCAAGTGCAACACATCAACATATGTACTTGTAATTTGCATGTAAGAAACTATTTTCATTTGCCACTTCAAATGCCACTGACAGAATTTCTAGGCGCAGCCAAAGCTTTTCAGTTTGGGATTTCGGTATTGCATCGCTGCTATTTGCCGATGATGTGGTACTGTTAGCTTCTTCAGGCCCTGACCTTCAAATCTCACTGGAGCAGCTCGCAGCCGAGTGTGAAGCGGCTGGGAAGAAGATAAGCACCTCCAAGTCTGAGACCATGATCCGCAGTTGAAAAAGGATGCAGTACCCTTTCCGTGTTGGAGATAAGGTTCTGTCCCAAGTGGAGGAGTTCACGTATCATGAGGTCTTGTGCATGAGTGCGGGTAGAATGGAATGGGAGATCGACAGGCGGATTGGTGCAGCATCTGCTGTGGACTCTGCACCGGCCTGTCGTGGTAAAGAAAGCTGAGGCAAAAGGCAAAGTTCTCTTTTTACATGTTGATCTTTGTCCCTGCCCTCATCTATGGTACGAGTTGTGACCAAAAAAACGAGATCCCAGATACAAGCGGCCAAAATGACTTTCCTCCCCAGGGTGTCTGGGGTCCCCCTTAGAGATAAGGTGAAAAGCTCGGTCATCCGAGAGGGACTTGGTGTTGACTCGCTGCTTCTCCGCATTGAGATGTGCCAGTTGAGGTGGTTCGGAATCTGCTTAGGTTGCCTCCCGGACGCCTCCCTGATGAGGTGTTCGAGACATGTCCCATCGGTAGGATGTCCTGGCGTTGACCCGGGACACGTTGGAGAGACAATGTCTCCTGGCTGGCATAGTAACACCAGGGGACCCTCCTGGAGGAGCTGGACAAAGTGGCCGGGGAGAAGGAAGTCTGTCCTTCCCTGCTGACGCTGCTGCCCTCGCGACCCGACCCCGGATAAAGCGGTACAAAATGGATGGATGCTTAAATGGATTATCAATTGCCTTACCTGTTACAGCAAATGATACACAAAAGATTGATGGAAAAAGAATACAGTAGAGGGAAATACATCGCTTCAATGATCATTCCTGGAAAAGAACCATTTTAGTTGTACTATTTGTGTAAAACATGATTAAATAACACTGTTTTTCTAAATATTTCATTGTTGGACCCACCAAATCACACTCACTTTAAACATGAGGATAGCATTCATGTCATATCCACAGGGACACTGAATTGTCCTATTTTGTGGTTTGAAACAAGCCAGCTTGCCTCATGTTGCTAACTTTGAACCATTGCCACTATGAGTTACATGCATTTCTTGTATAGACTGTATTTGGCCTGGCTTTTTTGGGTAAACATGAACCAAAAAATTTAAATAGGAAACATTTACAGAATTATTATATTACATGACGATTCTTACGCTGAAGTAGCCTCTCTCCAGATTATTTGTAACTTTTCTCCTGACATAAAGGCTGAATCATCCAACATTGCTTTCTCACTGTGTTCTAACCCATGGATGGGACCCAGTTGTGTCACAGAAGATGCATAAATTTACAGAGAAATATAGCACGCTAATGGTGCCAAACTTAACATGATCTCATTAACTACAGGAAGTTTGTATGAGGATATAATATGAACCTTACTAAAAATAATCTTTTATGGGTTGTTGTTTATAAATGGACTAAGCATTGGCCCCTCATGGCTGAACACAGAGGGTAGCCATCTTTTGTTGCATTGTTATTAACAACTTGTGTCACCCTTTTTTTTTTCTTTTTTAGCTGAAAACACCCTCAGTAGTGTATTTTATGCCAAGAGTCTTGTATGGAGTAACTACTGTTTGCATTGACCACCCAGAGTATATTATGTCAATATTGTGACTCACAGAGGTTAGGTTTACATTTCACAACATTTGTTTTACCTAATGGGCTTTGCTTTCATGTCATTGTTCATAGTTCTCACTAGGGCTGCCTTTATCGAACTTTTAAACATTTGATTATTCAATTGATACTTTGAGCTCCCCTCACAAAAAAAACCAACAAAAAAAACCCCATTAAAATTGTTTTATTTTATCTCATATGTATTATTTAGGGTTGAACTAGAGTTGGAGTGAATATAACTACTCATTCTTTGTTATTGTGAGTGTGTATAACTGCTCATTTAATATTTTATCTTCATTTGCTTATGCTAGCCAGTTAGCAATTGTGATTAGCATTAATAATTACATTTAAGGTTAACAAACACTAATCGTCAATTATTTCACGCATATATAATGTTATATTAAACATGTAATAATCTCCTTAAAGTTACATCCGTGCGATGCTTCCATTTGTAAATGTGCAAGTCCTGCTGCCTCTCAGCTTCTGTAATCTCAACAATTTCCTTTTCTTATTTGTCTTAACGAGCAGACTGGGCACTTTTTGTGCTTGACTGCCCCCTACTTGTGATTATTTGAACACCTAAAACCCAGCCACTATACTGTAGATTGTTTGTAGTTGCAGGATATATTCTCAAATTTTGGGAAACTCACAACATTATCTCCATTCTTTCAGGAATCTACATGTGATAATATTATTTATGATAAAAGGCCACTAACTACTAAATCAGTTAGTGTTTCTGAGCACACAAATAACATCAGCCACTAGGTGGTGCACCAACACAAAAAAACGGAGCCGTCAAGACTGTCTTTTCATATGTATAGGCAGTGCAACATTGCCCAGGTACAGTTCTTCATTTTACTGTCATTGTTTTTCATTTGAAATTATTCCAAATTGACATCCTCAGTAATTTCGGGGAGTCTTTCTCCCCTGTTGTCACTGCAACACTGAGTATGTCTACAAGGATGGTCTGTGTAGAAAACAGTGGCAACAACCTTTTTCTAGTGCAGCTTCGAGGTAGATATTTTTAAGACTACTTCACCAACCTGGTTACATTTTTTCCCAGCGTTCTTTTTGACATGATAGAGACAAATATTTCACTGGCACTCACAGATATACCTTGTAAGCGAAAATTATTATTATTTTTTTTTTACGTGCGAAAAGTACTTTATCCAGATTTATTGTCACATCCACTGTGACATTGTCATCGTAGAAGTGGTAAATAATATCAAACGCTGTGGAAAAATGTATATATTCAAGTTCGACAAAAAGAGCGACTGACAATCTTAGTTGTCCACCATTGGCTTCACTTCTCCTTATGGCGAGCAAGCGGCATTATCCGACTAAGCATTTGGTCATGGTGCATATCATATTAGCAATTGCACAATGTGAATGCTTTCACTGAAGTTTTAATCTAAAATTGAAATCAAGACCGCCAAACAAACATTGTTTACAGTTTTAACCTTGTAGAACTGCTGCACTGACAATACAGTCTTTGGCCGTGGCCAGAGAACAAGCAGATCTTCACTCTAACATTCTGCTTTGCATGGCACTTTGCAACAGCGCAATCCTATCAGGTGGAATTTAAAAACGCCGCTCTGCACTTCTACATCCTCCCAAGCTAAACTAAGAGTGGCTGCCGCCAAGTTAGCTATGCACAAACACCGTTTTGTCTCGCAGCGACGAGAGTGAAATCGCTGTGGCCAAATTAATTTTCTTCCTTCTGCTTGTGCTGCTGTAACCTGAGGGACGACTGAGGCAGCGAGTCACTTCGAGTGGAGGAGATGGTGCTGCAGGAAAGGCGGAAAGGAGAGCAGAGGAATTTTAATGTGGCTCTGTCTGTCTGTCGCTGCCTGCCAAAGAAAAGCAATTACTGTCACAGCTTCTCTCACGCCGTTTTGAGTCTGTTAGTTGTGTTATTTGTGTGTGTGTTTGTGTGTGTGTGTATAAGCATGTGACGGTGCTTTAGCGCACGAGGATTTTCCATGTTTCATGTACAAATGACAAATTGGCTTATTCACTGAAGGTTGTTTAGGAACTCAAATGGAGACCCCTCGATGTATCAAGAGCACTGCTTTGTTACTATAAAAGATTCATTCCATTACACAAGTGGTTGCGTGCGTAAAACACTGGCAAGCACTCAGCTCACTTATCACTTTAGTTTTAAGCATCTTCAGTTTCAAATTGCTTAGAAAATGGGTCAAGTGTGATTCATTTTGGATGAGCTATGTGCTTTAAAATGCAATACTTTAGTGTCTTTTCAACAACAACCAAAGTTATTTTTTATTAGTTTGGCATCATGTGCATAGGCTCAAATAAATAAACTGTATTTGGTCTGCAACTAAAGATAATTTTAATAATTGATTAAACTACCTTTTATTTTTTTGAATAGAATTTAAAAAAAATAATTTCTATGCCTTCATTCAAAAACAATTTTTTTTATAGACAATACAGAAAATGCATTATTATGTGTTAATGATTTGTTTACTGGTTTGGTCAGTAATATGGTACAAAGGTATTTTAAAAACCATCAGTGGGGGAAAAAATATTACGATATTATGGAGGATTTTTGATGCAGTGGTTTGCTCCTGGCCACAACACCGTCTGTCAAATTCATACCGCACTAGTGTTTGGTTGGATTTGACATTCAAACTGACCTGGAGCTTTTTTATTTTTCCATGCTTTAAGATGTCCTGTCAGTTCCTTCCCAAAAGTAAAACTTCACTTGGAACTGTTCAAGGCAACTTTTCATCTGACACACTCTTGCGCTGCTAGCCACACATGCTAGCTCTTATTCTTAAAACTTCAAGTAGTGCTGCTTTGACACATGACAAAAGGCGTAGGTGGATTTGGCTAAACTGTGCTGTGCCACAGTCCCACAGACAAAGTTTTTATTATATCACGTCTCTTTTTTGTTTGTTTGTTAAGATTAAAAAATATCCACAAGTGCAATTGAAAGCGCATCATTTTCCTTTAAACACAGACAGCGAATTACAAACTAGCTGAAGTCCGTACAACTTAAAAAGAAGTAAAGAAAGAAACAAGCAACAGACAGGCATTGGATGTTGTGCTGTCACCAGCCGGCCACTTGCAGCTAAGTAGCGGGTAGCTGCTGGCCGTGAATGCTGTAGACTTGAGCCAACATGCCTAAAGATGATTGAATGTGATTTTGATAGTGGCTATTTGTCACGCCACCATATTCACCTTCAAAATAAAAGTATATTAAGGCTATTGCCTTGGCCTCAATATGTATATGCTGAGCTTTATTTTGAAGTCAGCCTTGGCGTATGCAGTTATGAGTTTGTCCTTGGCATGTCTAAATGACGACGCATACGCACCCAAGGCTGAAAAAAAACATTTTTTTCTTTTTTTTTTTTTTTTTGTAATTTAAGGTTCCCTGATTACTCAAGGACTCAATTGACCCAATCTTGCCAACATGCTCACATAGGTGACTTATTTGACCCACAAGCATTTTAAAGTTTCTCTGCTGCCTGACATGATTTTATAAAAAAATTGCATCATATTCCAATGAATTTGCTCTTATTTTGAAAAGAAAAATGTACTGTTCCTGCCATGGCATGAAAAAGCACTCAATTAGATACCACCTGAAGTGCCTTCACATAAATCCAGGGTTACATTTACCCCCATTTGAGAACCACTGGTATACTGTAACTAAAGCACAGTTAATAGAAAGAATCCACATTTTAGTTTGTGTGATATATGATATTTGGTGACATTTTGGCAAGTGTCAAAGGTGTAATCATACTCAAGATTACATTTAGAGTACATGTGACCAGCCAACATATGAAAGGTGACTCCGACAGACAGACGAAGAATAAACAGCGGCGCTTAGAATATGAGCTGCTGGATTATTTTCCAGTTGAGTGAAATGAGCAGAAAAGCGCGCACACAGGAAAGGAAATGGGATGAGTGAGTGCTTCATTGGGCTCAGACTTTCCCCTCATTGTAAAGCGCTTCTCTTTTTGTGTCTTTCTCAAGTGACCAGGATGCGGAGGTTTGCCTACTGCAAAGTGGTCCTGGCCACTTCCCTGGTGTGGGTGATGCTGGACATGTTCATCCTGCTCTACTTCAGCGAGTGCAACAAGTGTGATGAGAAGAAGGAGAGAGGGTTACCTGGTCGAGACGGTGAGTGTTCATGTCGATGCGTCGTCAGCGGACAAACCGACTCACTGACTCTTTGTAACCTTCTTCAGACCCCCTGGCAAGGCCGAGAGATGGGCCCGGGGAGGGCGGGAAGCCTGTGGTGATCCCCAAGGAGAACCAGGAGAAGATGAAGGAGATGTTTAAGATCAACCAGTTCAACCTCATGGCCTCTGAGATGATTGCACTGAATCGGTCGTTACCTGACGTCCGCCTCGAAGGGTGAGCGTCCTGCATGCTCCTAATTAGCTGTCTTCTCATGTTGCCCTCAGCCAGCTCAGATTTCCTATAGAATGGATGTCAGCTTTGTCCATTGATGGGTTAGGCCACCTGTTTTTGTGGTTGTACTTTGAAGTGGCTTCAAACTACCCTGCATCATACTGACTATTACGGTATATTGCCCCTCTTATGTAGCTTAAATAAATTGGCAAACATTTTTCAGTATTATACTGTACAGTTGCAAAAACAGGCCATATTTGAAGATGCAACGATACCAGTACTGTTACCATTTTTTTTACCTTTTTTCTGTCTCTTTTTTTTCGACCCATTTTTCAAGGCTATACAAGTACGTACATATTGTCAAAAGAAGATGTTGTCAAATGAAAACAAATATTTATGCGTACTATGTGCAATATGTTAACAAAGCTGGAAGCAAGTGGAGGAATGTTTAAATGTTTTAGTCTACTTGGTTTATACCACTGCTTCACTAGCCATATAAAATGTGTTGCACATTTTTTTTTAAATACATGCATTAATGAATGACTGTATGTTTGAAAAATCTGGTTAATTTTTTTCTTTACTGTCCTTAATATATTTCCTAGGTATCGAAATCGTGACTGGATCGAAAGAAAAAAAAAATGGGTGCAAAGACGTGATTGAAACATCCTTATTTTTCAACTATAGAAATCAACTTGAACAATCCTATAAGGATTTTTTTAATCGTAAATAAAATTGCTTTTTTGACTGCTTTGATAAAAATAAAGTAAAATAGAGAAATAGAGAAAATAGAGAAATAGGACATTAACCCGCAATAGAAAATGTTATGTTCATAAATGAAAATCTGCAGAAGACCAAATCCACAATAACCAAACCTTGATGGAGCTAGAGAACACTATTGAAATTGATAGTTTCAGCCCTAGTTTTAAACTTGTTAGTATTTTGAAATACTTTAAAGTAAACAAACACCAATAGCAACACCAGCCAATGAACTATATTACAAAATGTCAAAGACAAGCTGTTAGTCTAAAAAAGTGAAGCTTGCTGTCTTGTTTAAGAAAGGTTCTTGTTACTGAACAATAGTCCGTGAAAAAAACACAATTTGATCACAATTGCAATCTATAACCGTGTAATTAAGTATCATTGCACTTGTTATATGGTCACATTGAAGCATCTGCGTTTGTACTCAGTCACATATAAGTGTAATGATATTTTGTGCAATTGGTGCACACTCTCTTTACCGTTTATTCCGAGTTGGGACTGGTGGCCTCTGCACTAGAGAAACACGCATGTACAAATAATGAGTTTTTTTGCTGAAATATTGATAGACAGGCAAGGGCACACACGCACGTGCAACACACACACAACAGACGACAAAGAAAGAAAGACATTGATCCGTGAAATGTGTTTTAGTCTTTGAACAAGAGTTGATTACTAGGTTTGTTTTCCCACAGCCTCCTCACCGTCTATCTGCTTTTCCAATTAGGAGATAAGACCAAGTCAATATCGACACTGCGTGTGTATGTGTGTGTGCGCCTGGCTGAAGGAAACCAGTGAAGGAATTGGGCGTAGGTCACCATTAGCTCAAACTGCAGAGCGTGAAGATGCTGGCAGTTTATTTTCATTATTGTCAGCAGGGCCATTCACAGTGAAATAAATGAGGGAGCTAGGTCATTCTCACATTACAGTCCAATGTGTGTGAGGGTGTCTTTAATAGGCTTGTGTGTGGTATTGCACATGTGCAACCAATGGGTGGATCTGTACCATGTGAACATTTTCCATGATTACATTTTCAGAAGAGAACATGTTTTACCCTTTTTACATTCTGACTTTTTTTCAATGTGAGAGCATATTTTTAGGTCCATGTGTGTGTGATGTTCCACTAGTGACCATGCCCTTCATTCCTTGGTGGGACAGGCAGGCTGTGACTCATTCTGCATGTTTTTTTTTTGGCCTAATGCTGCTCCACCTCCCCTCTATTAGCATAAATGGCACTCATGACCAACACCAACACACGGTGACACCCTGAAGTGTGTCAAAACATGTCTACTTGGAAACCTACTAAGTTTTCATTTTGGCGATGGTTTTATATGTATACAAAGTTGAAGTCTACGGAAAATATTTGTGTTTAGCGTTTACATCGAAAGAATTTGTGCCATGCTTAATTTTTTCTAATTTTGCATGCATTAATCTATACATTACACTAGTGACGGATAAATGAAGCTTCATGAAGCACTTGTGATATTTTTGAACTCCTTTAGATATTTCAGTCAACACAATTTTAAAAATGCACCAAGGTATTATTTGTACATGAAAAATAATTTGATCAAGTAACTGTAGACAAAAGTTTAAATTTTTACTGCTGAAAATTGCTAAATTAGTTTAGTATCTTTTTAAAATGTTGTTAGACTGTAGTGCAAGGCATGGCTACAGACACTTGTGAAGTGTTCCACCGCTGTTCCACTGGTTTTATCAGATGATTACAAAAATGTCGAAAATTTGCAAGACTTATCCTTTAATATTAGTGTGAGCCATGCTGTGGCCTCTACTTTGGTTTTTGACCTAGATTGTGTGCCAGATGCGTGCCCACTCAGGTTTCTTTCTGTGTCACGCAGAGAAATATGATTTTGACCAAATTATTCTTGCTTAACTTTAACATGAGTGTGTGTTTTGAGGGGTTCTTTTTTTGGGCGCGGGGTTGCTAATCGGTCGTCTTATTCTTTCCTATCTCATCATCTTACTTGAGATTCTTAGGAGTAAAATCATTTTTCAACCTAAGATGATTATAAAATGTTTAATCTTTAAAGCCTGAACTAAAAGCCCTGCGCTGTCTTGTGATTATTTGAAGATCTAAGCTTTTACATATGTACATTTCCCGCATTGATTTAAACAATTACAGCAATGCATATTGATGCAAACAATATTAAATGTGTTGTCTCCCCCATATGACTTCATTTAAATAGGTATTATTTCCCTCTGGACCCCTTTTGAAGCTGTGGTTGCTTTGACAGAGAAAAGGAGCGTGAACGAGAGGAAAAATTAATGAGCAGCACAAACCAGCTGCCCTACATATTTGCATTTCCCTAATTTAGGGATTATGCGCCTGTTTGCTCACCTTTTATTCACCCTCAGTTTACTTTGTTTAGGGCACGCTTGTAGGGCTTGTGGATGATGAGTTTGATTGCGTAGGGCAAGAAGCAGCATCCTGGGTGACACAATGATCCCATTAATGAATACATTGTGTTAATCTCCAAATGCCTCCAGTGCCATTGTGTTCTATATGTAGTTTCTATACGTGTTGTGTATTGTGTCCACAGGTGCAAGAACAAGCTCTACCCTGACAATCTGCCCAAAACCAGCGTGGTGATTGTATTTCACAACGAGGCGTGGAGCACGCTGCTGCGGACCGTGCACTCCGTCATCGACCGCTCTCCCCACACGCTCCTGGAGGAGATTGTTCTGGTAGACGATGCCAGCGAGCGAGGTATACACACACGTTGCGCACACACCCCTTGTGTCTATTTTCATTTGAGCCTCATTTTTATTTCTCGCACGACAGCGTGATTTTCACCAGGGTTGTGATGTATCTCTGGTGTCTGCCGCTCCAGCCTGGGCAATAGTGTTAATCTATGTTTGGTGCTGGGGATTAGGTCTTTAATTCGGCGATTGCGGAGATTACACTCTGCTATTACACCCAAGCGCCAGCCACAACACATTCCCATTGCTTCCTGAGGTCAGGTGTGAATCGAAGGTGTTTGTGTTGTCTGCAGCTTTAAGACACCGGCACACGTGTTCGGTTTGATCTGTCTGTGCCATAAAAGGAAGGAGGGATCGCCTGTAATCCAACCCCTGGAGTTTCAGTGTACTTCTGTGGGCCTGTTTGTTTACACTGATTTTTCTTTTGAATCTCTGCCAATACAAATTGTCATGTATCAGCCTGGAGATGGAAAGTAGAATGTTGGCTTTACATTGATCCACACGTTGACAGTAACATAAAAATGTCCCTTATCATTTTGCTCTTGGAATTTAAAGTTCACTCGTGGGTTTGTCTGAAGCTCGGGGCATTGTGAGCAGGCGCCTTGTCATACAGGAGCGGCCTTGAGTTGTCCAACTCTCGCTTTTGTCTTGTACACTGAACAAAGCAAAAGTCTTTGTAGATGTGCTGGTTGATTGTCTGGCCCACAGTGAGTGGGGAAAACAGAACTTTTCTGACAGACTCAGAAAGGCATTAAAGTATTTTATGACTTCTTACAGCCATGGATATGAAGTCAAGATTTATCCAAATGTGTCGTTAGATTTATTGATTTGTTATAAACAATCCCAGATAATGATTAAATGTGTGTGTGGCGGTGTACGTATTAGTCTTTGTAAGAATCTATCTAGCATTTTTTTTCAGTCTGTGTTTGGCATTGCGAATGTGAAGAAAAGACTGACTAAATGTGGCATGGACAGCACAAGCTATCTGCTTCATATCAATGAAGAAGACGTTTACAGGAAAAAGGAAAACTAAAAAAGCTCACAGTGTAAATGCGGTGTTGGTTAATATCTGTTGCTTTTCTTTATAACCAAATATAGAGTTCATTTTTAGCTATTGATGTCTTTAACGACACAATCTCTCCTTTTGATTGAATGTTTTCATGCACTGCGGGGTACAGGAAAGCAGGTGTGAGGAGAGAGCAATATGTGAAATTATGATGAGTTTAACATTGCTGAAAAACGTGGCCGCTTCAAGCGCCATTGATTTTGGATGTCGTTGTGCAAAATGTAGCACACAGTTGTTAATGGTATAATCTGTGTTGCTTTTGGAATTTATTGTTTCAAACACCCATCGTTGTGCTTTCATATCTCAAACCATATATTTAAAATGGATTATTCCATCGAGTAATCCCCCACACGTATTTTTAATAATACATTAAGGTCGAACATAAGGTGTTGTAGATATACTGTAATTACTCATGATTTATTGTCTTCTATACATATGAACTTATAGAGTCCAACATAATTTGCCTAGGCTAACCAGGTATTAGTCACTATTAGCATTAGCGCACTAGTGATTAACATTTAAAGTCAACAAACTACCATTTAGTTCACACATGCATAATGTTATACGTATATACATTACACATGTAATAGTGTCCTTAAAGCCACTTAGGGACAATGCTTCAACAATATTCTACAAGAAACTTCAGTGCAGCTTACTGTTAGCTAGGCTAGGCCAATATTTTGTGCTTGACTGCTCCCTAATGATTAAAATTTGAACACCTCAGCCCGAGCCTCTTGATTGTTGTAATGACAGGTTATAATCTCAGATCGTACAGCCCCAGTCCTTTTGGGGACGTATTTTTTCTTTAATTTGGGAAGCTCCGTATGCTAATATTGTCTTGAATGAAAGCCTACTAACTACTAAATCACATCACAAAGTGATTTTCTGCACACAAAGACCATCAGTCATTCGGCCACTATGTGTTGCATTATTTTTTCCAAAGTACTGCTGTGGTTTGCCTTTTCCACTTTGCAATAACTGAACATTATTTTTTTCACTCTTTTTTTTTTTTTTTTTTTAATTTGAAATGATCCCAAACATGTGATATCTCCTGTTTTTTTGGAAGGAGGCTTTTTCCCTTGCTGCCATTGCAAACCTGTGTGCATTTACAAGAGAGGTCCATGTAAAAAAAACTGCGGTGCAAACAGGATTCCGGCAGAGCTGCAAGGCAGATATTTTTCATTGACCTAATTTTTACAGTTAAGACCCGGCTTGGTCAACTTTTTCCGCAGCCCTTATGTATGTTTTTTATGAGGTATATATAGTATTTATTTTTTTCTTTACAGAATGTAATAGAGTCATCTTCTAGGTTCTTTAAGTGCTCATATCTTTTATTCTTATGTGTCTAAGATTTCCTAAAGCGGCCATTGGAGCAATATGTCCGAAGGTTGGAAGTTCCAGTACGGGTGGTGAGGATGGATCAGAGGTCCGGACTCATTCGCGCGCGCCTCAAGGGAGCGTCCATCTCAACGGGCCAGGTTCGTGAACTCGTGACATGCACCCTGGTTGAACTGTGCCACATATGGCTGACACAATCTGGAACTCTGCCCACTTTTTTTTTAAACTTTCCCACTGCTGTTTGCAGGTCATAACCTTTTTGGATGCTCACTGTGAATGCACGACAGGCTGGCTCGAGCCCCTGCTCGCTCGCATCAAGCAAGACAAGTAAGACATACACACGCTCGATGACAAGCAATATTTTACTTCTGGTGGGCATTGTCTGAGGACGACTATTTGCGCAGGAAAACGGTGGTGTGTCCCATCATCGACGTCATCAGCGACGACACCTTCGAGTACATGGCGGGTTCGGACATGACGTACGGAGGCTTCAACTGGAAACTCAACTTTCGGTGGTACCCCGTGCCGCAGAGAGAAATGGACCGTCGCAAAGGAGACCGCACACTTCCTGTCAGGTGCGTGGTGGCGCAACTTTGGTTCAACAAAATGTGCACTGTTGCATCCTGTGAACTGTAACATCTGAGTCATTACATTTTTTTATTGTTTAACTTGGCACCGCTGAATCTTATAAAATGATCACAAAATAGAGATGAATAGAGAAACTTTTTCCTTTGTGAACTTTTGAATTTCTAAGGCTGAGTTGAAGGTTCTTTTACTATTTCAGCCTTCTTATCATCTCTTCCTCCTACACTTGTTTCCATGCTGACTTGACACCATTACTCAAGGTCACGCGCATATTATAATGATTTATGTAACGAAATGCGTCACGCATTTCACTTGTTTTTCAAATCTTCTGTGAAGCCTAGTTCTCCCCAAGTCCCTCACAAAACATTGCTTTCCATTGTCAGGGCAGGAAATTTCAGTCAGTCTCATTACAAACAAAAAACTATTCATCTCAGGGAAAATTGGGTTTCGGTGCTTCGTCGTGATGAGAATGATAATACTATGTACAATAACGAATATCAGCAGCTTGTGCGTGATTGAAGAATTAGTATGACTCAAATGATATTATTGGCACATGTGCTCGCAGCGGCCATCGCATGACAAGCTACGCCCCGCGGCCTTTGCATGCGCACACGTCTGTTTGAGAGTTGAACTGGGAGGGCGACTGCTGCGGGAAGCCACAATAACTAAAGTGCTGTTATGGGTTTCTGCACCTTGTAATTTACTGCAAAGTCTTTGCTCCTTCAGCAAGCAAAGAGACTCAGAAACGGCAAAGCCATAAAAGGACTTTATTGAAAAAAATGACTATATTAAAATGGAACCCCTAGAAATGTATCATATTTTACCATCTGAAAAGTGTTGAGTAATTGGCAAATACTCATTTTGCCTTTGAGTCATGATAAAAGTGACCAAAACACTATGCGCCATCCAATTGCCATAAATCCTTTCTTGACAATAATTTATTCTATGTGCTTCCACTCATCCAAGCATGGCATTCTGATTAATAAGGTGTTACTGAAAAATGAATTGAGCAGTGAAATCATCATGTTTTTATACATCTTAAGGTGCAGCCATTTTATCACAGACTGGCTCCTGCTCGGGGCTTAGGTAACAACCAATCACGGCCAAGCTCACGCAAACAAACCCGGAAAACAAATGAGCTGTGATTGGTTGTTGAATGAGCTCAGAGTAACTGCGATGTCATTTTCAGGTAACAGCAAATATCAAAATGTCCGCCCCGGAGATAAATAAAAATGAGTAGATTTTGCTGCTTCCCTCAAAATAATATTAATCAAAATGCCGTGTTTGAACTTGTAAGGCTGCATAGAATTTTGGGGGTTGATTTCTCTTTAAAAATGTTATTATTGATGTCTTTTATGCAGTTGCTACATTGAATTTTGCTTCAAATACACTAACACTTTTCAAAGTAATTTATAAATACTGTAGGTAGAGGGAAATTAGATAAGTAGAGTAAATCGCACACAACAGTGACATCACAAGACGATAACGTTTTCATTAATTAACTTACTTTGTCTTTCTACAACCGACTCATATAAATGAAGAAGAACATGATTGAGATCTACACTATGGCACAATCCTTCCTTAAAACAAGAGTTATTTCTTTAGAAGTTTCTCATGGTTACCTTAACTCAGCAAAACACAAATCCATCAGTTAAAAAAAAAAATGCAATGCCATAAAAAACATACTAAAACTCTTGAGTACCAGCACATCAGTATCCTTTAATAAAATGATGGTCAAACAATGTTTTATGTTTTTAGCTCTAAGTTTTTATACAACAAAAACATTTGATAATGATTTCAAGCAGAAAACTATGTGAAGACATTTTTCCTTGTAAGTATTTGCGGTAGTCTCAGTGTTTTGCACCCTGTTTGATTTTTATCTGTGAATATTATCTGTTTTGCAACAAGGTATTTGTCCTGCTCCACCTGAGCCACTTATTATTTCCTCCTCCGAGTTAAACAACAGCACCCAGACGTGTTTTCTCTTTTGACATAAGATGATGTCTTGTGTTTAAGTGAACGTGTGCGTCAAGAAAAAATAAGCCGCTGCTGCAAGAGAGGAAATTATTTTTAGAAGTAGAAAGCAGGCTGTCGTCGAACCACTATTAAATGCGGACGTGACCGTCACAGCCACAGAGCAGGAAAACAACGTGGAATGGGGGACTTATCTGTATATACATCTTAAAGACTTGCACAATGTTGACGTTTCCTCCAACTTAATGTTATTTGTGACTTGTTTTCCCTCTCACCTGATTTATTTTCTTTAGTGCTGCCAAGTTAATAAACTAATTCTTTGCTTTTTTTTTTTTGCTAAAGTAAAATCTTGGAGCTGACATCATCAAATGGAAAATATTTATTGAAACAGCATGGTTTTGTTGTTCCTGTTTGAACTCTTTTAATGCCAGCCTTTAAAAAAAGAGAGAGAGAGAGAACACGTGAGCCAATTTTGAGCTTTTTGACGGCCATAGTTAGTGTTTTTCCCCCAAACTCTTTTCTACACCCATCAAAAAAAAGAAATCATAAAAATTATGTCGATGGTACTCCTCAGTAGGGTTTGCGCTGACATCCTGACATGCCGAAGGTGCTCAGTGTTCATGTAAATCACAACTGCAGAAAACTACAAAATCTGTCTCTTCATTAGATGCACTTTTTTCTTATAGTCATCCCTTAGAAACAATTCTCAAAATTTAAGATTTCTAGGTTTAGTTTGGTCCTTCAGCAGCACACTCCAGCAGCGTTTGCGAGGCTCTGTGGAGCTAACTTGACTTGACGGTGTTTTGCTCTGAGATGCTTTATCAAAGTTGTCCAACTTAAACTTTACCTTTCAAAGTAAAGACAAACTTCTATCTTTGTCTGTCTGTGCTGGTGTTAAGTTTGTTTGCAAACTCAACACAGTTCAGCTGCCACAAGAAAATAAATAGGACTAGTGAGTTTTTAGTTTTTTTTACGCTTTAGAAAAATATGAATTAATCACCAAAGTTAATGCATGAATGTTTATAGTCCTTTTTTTTTTAAATAATAATGTACATTATTCTTTGCTGCTCTAACCAGTGATAATCACCACAATATTTAGTCTTCTTATTGTGTTTATTTTGTGATCATTAAAAACAAAAAAATACTGACAATGAAATGTGTCCTTTTCCAGAACTCCCACCATGGCAGGAGGCTTGTTTTCCATCGACAGAGATTATTTCCAGGAGATCGGCACGTATGACGCCGGCATGGACATCTGGGGTGGAGAGAACCTGGAAATCTCTTTCCGCGTGAGTGGACACACCCGCAGCTTTGTGACATGAGCGCCTCCTTCCACTCGGTCAAGTTGACGATAACCTGCATGCCGTCTGCTGGTTGCGTGCCCCGTCGCAGATCTGGCAGTGCGGCGGAACCCTGGAGATCGTCACGTGCTCGCACGTGGGTCACGTGTTCCGAAAGGCCACGCCCTACACGTTTCCCGGAGGGACTGGACAGATCATCAACAAAAACAACAGGCGCTTGGCTGAAGTGTGGATGGATGAATTTAAAAACTTCTTCTATATCATCTCTCCCGGTGAGCACATGTGCTGCGTGCGTGCGTGTGTGTGCGCCTGTGCGCGTGTGAAGCAGGAGTGATCTATCCATTAACCTGGCGACAGCGATATCACTGTGATGGCCCACTAGTGCGGGACTGGGGCAGTGAGTAATTTCACGCCTAAGAGCAGCAATTAACTTACGCACACGCACGCATGCACACACACAACACACACACCTACACTGGAGTAGGAAAGATGTTGGCAAAATGCAAAATTAAAAAAAAAAAAAAGTTTATCCTGAAACTTTGCCTTCCCTAAGTCAGACATGGCCATGCAAAGACTCGACAAGACAAATATTTTCTGACGGACAGATAGATTGTTCTTAAATCAAAATGCTTTGTAACATGTCACTATTAAGGCTAATTTGACAAACTACAGGTGAATTTGCATTGACTACAGTAGTTTCAAGGTGCTGTATTGTAAAAGTGGGTGTGGTTGTTCTGAGATTGGAGTTTCAAATCTGGGCTCCTTCGTATCAATATTGAAATCCTTAAAAAGTTACTGAAATCATCTAGCAATTTTTAGCAATAATAAGTAAATAATCACCCAACAATAGAAAAAATGTACTGCTAACCAAGCCCATTTTGATTTGAATGTAACTTGATCCACTTGTTGATAATGATAGCGTAACCAATCTAAAATTTTAGGTCAATCAGAGTAGAGGTTTGGAAGTTAAAGCCTGGCACATTTGGCAAAAAAGGGCGTGTCTGCCTTCCTCTGAACCCTTATTACAGAACTAATAGGACAATATTCACAAATCGGGTATTGTTGGAAAGGGACTTCAATAAATATGAAACCCTTTTACAAGATATGCGCAAATTTTAGTGACTTGAACTTTTAATCAATAATACGACCTTGAACATAGTCTTATGGATCATGTGACCTTGACAAAAAAAAAGAAAAATGCTCTCACTTGTTTAAAAAAAAAAAAAATATATATATATATATATATATATATATATATATATATATATATATATATATATGTGTGTGTGTGTGTGTGTGTGTGTGTGTGTGTGTGTGTGTGTATATGTGTATATGGATATGTATGACATTAAAAGACATTCATAATAGAGATATATCGTCATAATCCAGCCACATGCCTCTATGTTCCAATTTATGTCTGCTTTGATTGTTTGAGCAAAAAAAAAAAAAAAGCGGGGGTTGAAATTGAGTGTGCATCGTGGCTCAAGGGTTAACCATGTTAACAAGCCGAATGGCTTTAGGCGTCTGAATCATTCCCAGGAATCTCATAGATAATCCCCATCTCAAGGTTTTATTATTATTAAAGCAAAAAATGATCCAAAAATCGAGTTGTCCCTCGCAAAGACCCAATACAAAGTCTTCGAGATGAAATAATATAAAAGAACTTTTATGTAATTTCTGGGGGATTTGTGGTGCACCTGTTTTAACCACACTACACTGGCTAAGTGAGAGTGCTTGTGTATGTGTGTCTTCAGGCGTGACCAAAGTGGACTACGGTGACATCACGTCTCGCACGGCTCTCAGACAGAAGCTTCAATGTAAACCGTTCAGTTGGTACTTGGAAAACGTCTATCCCGACTCTCAGATTCCTCGCCACTACTACTCCCTGGGAGAGGTATACGCACCCACACACACATGCATGCACACACACACACAGATCATCATCAAACGTGGTGTGGTTTCATCATCTCAATAAAACATATTTGTCTGTTGCTTATAAAGATACGAAATGTGGAGACCAACCAATGTTTGGACAACATGGCCCGCAAAGAGAACGAGAAGGTCGGCATTTTCAACTGTCACGGCATGGGTGGCAACCAGGTAAATTCTCTTTCTCCAAAGTGAGATACATACACTCATGACAGGAAGTTGGCAAAATGTCCCTCCACCGCCAAAGATCTGACCAATGGTGCTCCTCGCAGGTGTTCTCCTACACAGCCAACAAGGAGATTAGAACAGACGACTTGTGTCTGGACGTGTCCAAATTAAACGGTCCTGTCATGATGCTCAAGTGTCACCACCTGAAAGGCAACCAGCTGTGGGAGTACGACCCTGTGGTGAGTACAATTTTTTGACGCCACGTTACAGTTTAGACAGATGCTGGTGAACTTCACGACCTTTCCTCTTCTTACTGTTCACCTTGTTGTTTTGTTCTTTAAATGTCTAATATGTGTATATATATATATATATATATATATATATATATATATATATATATATATGGCTTTGTTGTGGTGGTGATTGTGCATCAGTTAAGGTGTTTCCACATTAAAACATTTACACTTGCGTGGAATCAGATGAATCCCCCTGCCATCCCTGCTCAGAAAAACGTAATTGACAATTATATGAGTCAACGGCAGTGATAAGGCTAATCTACACTTCAAGTATTTTTTTTTAATAAATAAATAAATGTTTAGAATAAATACAGTTTCCAAAATGTGCCTAGGTACTCTAATGTTGATTTCAACAATAATGAGAGCAAATATGTATCTAATATATAATATATATATCTAATATGTAATATATCTTTTATCGCTTCGACTAGACTCCCTCTATCACAGGGGTAGGGAACTCCAATTCCCGGAGAGCCATATCCTACCCATTTTCGATTTCTCACTTTCCCATCACTGGTTCGGGAAATCATCTGTCTCGCGAGAAACTGAATTTGGAGCCCGAAACAGAAAGGATAAGGGATTGGGAAAGTAAAGCTTTCTGCACAAAAATCCATCGTAACCAACAGCAAGCTTGGGAAGCAGACTCGTAAAACCAGACTCAGAAACTAGACTTGGAAAGAAACTAGACATGACTGCTTGAGAGCTTGATGTTCTGACAACGTGACGCTGAGAATCTAAAGCCTAAAAACTGACACAAGTCCTATAGGGCAAAGCAAAAGACCACCGTAACTGCATGGGAACTGATGCGGCAAAGAACAACTCAGTAACAGCATTAAATAGGAGATCCCATCTGGCAAAAAACGATAAATACACGAGCCTAACGTCTACATAACCGAATTGCTGCCTGTGTACGATTCGGTTGTATTTAACAGAATCGGGGCTTCCCTGCAAGCTGCTGAATAACACAATTGACGTTGTGGTCCGCTACATCACCAAACCCAAATACCCCCCACCCCCACATCGGAAACCTACGGTAGCTAACATTAGCACATGTGCAAGTTAGCTGTTCAGGCTGGCACGAGCGGAAACTTTTTTTTTTCAGGCAGAAGACTGAAGAAGATTAGCTGACATTTAATTTCACACTTGTTGGGTGGGAAGGCACTCCAGAGAAGCACCTATTTCAATACAAGCAATTAAAAAGTCAATTGTTGACAATGTTGCTCTCTTTATTGCTCACTGAATCCAGCTCCTTTCGGGTACCACCAGAATAAGCCTTTATTCCTCCCGCAATGGAGAAATCCCAAATCTATAGCAGCAAAGCGGTTTGCAGCAAGAATAATTACTTTTTTCATTTATTATACTCATTATGTTTCGTCAGTGGGGAAATTCACTCTCTGCTGTGCATTTGTGTTGTCAACTGGATCACACACAAGCGGGCGTGCAAGATGGCTGCTCGAGGGGTGGGGTCAAGGGTCAATGGTTTGCCTGAAAGCAGAGGGACTGACTCTTTGCTTCCAAATCCCAAGGCCATACAAAAAAGAAATACAGGGAGGGGCTGCATATTTTTGATGAGAACTATAGTTATGATTAAAGCTGTCAAAATTATCAATAGAATCAACAAATATTTTATTAATCAAGTAGTCATTTCATTTCACTCCCAACAATAGTCATTCATTGATTTTTTTTTTTCTTTTTTTTGTAGTCCTTCATGGAAACATTGGCATATTTTTTTTTAGGCCTTTTGACGCACGTGATTATTTATTTCGGTTTTTGACTAACCTGTATAAAAGCTGTAAAAAGTAATTAACTGTTGAAAGTTAACTCATATTGCTTTTTTTGTTTTGTATGGGTTAAAAATCATTTTAAGGTTTTTTTTTCAGTTTTAGACTAACCTGTAACCTGTCTCAACACTGTAAAACGTAGATAACAGTTGAAAGTTAACTAATATTGCTTTCGTTTTGTTATGGTTAAAAATGAATAGCATATTATATTTTATATTCATACCATTTTTATCGATGATTTATTTATATTTGGCGTGACGAGTGGGGGCAGGGGCGTGCAAAGTGTTCTCTTCCCTTGGGGGGGGTTGCGAAAAACTACTGCTCTAGTAGAAGAAATGAATGGTAAAAGTTTGGCATATCAAGACAACAACGATAAAAGTTTTAAAAAAGTTTTAAAAAAAATGAGTTAGTTTAATTTATTAATTAGTTTAAAAAAAAATCCCAATTCCATTGATTAGGTTACAGGCGCTGGGATTTTTTTGTCCCGTCTGTATTTTATAATAACAATGATAATATAAACATGCCAGAGAAATAAAAATGATGACCAAAAGCCTACAATACATTGTAATCCATTGTACCACACACACATATATAGCACATATTATCAATATATTTCTATATTTGACGGGAAATTGTACAACGCAAGCGACCTTGCCGACAGTGGGCCCAGCACTGGCTTGTTTGTCAATGGAAAAACTAGACCGTGTAGATAGGTTTGTAATGAACCGCTGGGATGCCATTTCCTCCTATTGCTACCAATCCTATACCGGCTGCCATTTTTTGAAAAGCACAGGGACGCATTGTCCCAATGGGGGGAAAAGGCTTAATGTTGCTGTTAAAAAAAAAACAAACGCAACATTTATATTGTTTTTACATTACAAATGTTGCCAGAATCTCACCTCGTGTCATGGTTGCGGACTGACTCTCATGTGACATCTCGTCTTGTCGGATTCGTGTCTCATCCCATCCTCGGAGACGGCCCGAGCTGTCATGTGATGGTAGCGGTCTGTTTACGTATCGATTTTAACGGAACGGCGGGGTGTGTGTTTGCCTTGTGCAGAAGCTTAGCCTGGTGCACGTGAACAGCAACCAGTGTTTGGACAAGGCCAGCGAGGAGGACAGTCAGGTGCCCAGCGTCAGAGACTGCACGCACTCGCGCTCGCAGCAGTGGCTGCTCCGCAACGTCACACTACCGGAGGTCTTCTGATGCCGCACGATCTCACGCGCGCGGGGCGGCCGGACCGCTGCAAGCCACGGGGCGCAAAAAAAAACAAACAAAACAAAGGCTCCGTGTGGATGTGAGAGGAGGACGCCTGGGACGGTACGACCTGGAGGAGCATCCTCAGGAGGAAGACTGAGGGAAAGAACAAAACCCCCCCTCCCCCCCAGAGCAGAGGCCGCTGGACGATGTCAGCCAGCGACCGATGCCCACGTCACATCATCATGTAACGTTTACTGACTGCCTCTTGTTACGGAGTGTGTGCACTTAATTTGTGTGTGTGTGACTTGAATGTTTGTTGTTGTTTTTTTTTTTTTTTTATTTAATTGTCATGAATTGTGAACATGAACTCCTATGAAGAAGGCTGTTCTCCATTGTGTGCCTCCTTAAGGTGTGTGTCTCCCTCTAGTGTCTTCTCATGGTCCCTACACCCTTGCAGACTGACGTGGCCCTCGAGAACCGAGCACATTTTAAGGAGGGGGGAGGGGCAGGAGGACCAAACGTGATCTTAAGATGACAAATAACATATTTGTGATATCATATCTTTTCTATGTGCTGTTTCTACATGGCTGTCTTTCGTCCCGTTTAGCATTCAAGCTAACACGCATCCAACCTGTCCCTTGAGTCCATTGGGTGCTTACAAGCAGGGTTTCTCCAACATCACGGCCTAACTTATGTTAAGCTACATCCTAATTAGACAAGTTACTGCCGCTCATGTATCCCACATAAACTGAGGATAAGCCGAATGCCTACATCGTGGAACACGTTGGAGTTTGTGTCAGAGGGCCGTTATGACCGTGAAGTCAAATCAATTTTGAGTATGATCATCTTTTTTTTTTTTTGGCGATTTTATGACAAGAAACCAAACAAAAAGTCTTACCTGATACAAGATTGGGGTCTCAGTTTTGGAACCCCGCAACACTCCGGAGCGGAGCGTGTGAATGACCTTGATCTTAACCTACGGCCAAATTTACCTCATTAGTCATTTTGCTGCTTCTTCTATTTCAGTTGTTTTGAGAACAATTCTCCACAAAGCCTGTGGGAGGGCGCCGCTGAGTCATTCAGGCACAAAAAGAGCTGAGAGGAAGACATTACATATTGTCACCGTCTTAAAATAATGGCAAGTCGTATTTTGACCATAAAGCAAACGTTGGTCACTTCTACTAGTCAGCTCCATACTTCAAACAGAGAATTACATTTTTACCCATAAAAGGAAATCGTTACAAAATACTGTATGAGTAGGAAACGATTTTTTTGTTTGATCATGCCATTATTCTAGGAAAGTGATTACTTCACATGGTCATATTTTAACTCCACCTTTCATACATTTTACATCATATCTCATAGTGTAGTTGGGCGCTAACGGCCATCTTGTTTCATCTATTGCATATCACTGTGAGTCTGTGATGTCATTACAAGCTGTGCTCAGAATCATTCACTCCTTCCCTACTGAATCACCACTGCATAATCACTAAGGATTTTATTTTTGTAAACAAGTTGTGAAGGTCTGGGCCTTAGTCCTCTAAAAAATATATATTACACAGTGGCTGGGTATACAGTATGGGGATTATTATATAAAATGGCAACAGAAAAAAAAATCTAGGAAAGTCATTCGCTGTGGTCGCAAAATAATTTTTTATACAAAGGACCAACAAAAACAAAAAAAATGCTGTGTGATGGTCCAGGGCTGCTCTGTTACTCCAGGGCCTTTGGTCCACTTAAAAAGTTAACAATCATTTGAGTGGATTTTTCAATCCACTACATAAAAAATCCTTAGAGAGTGACCAGGAAATCTGGAATGTGTAAATGATTCCCAACACAGCGAAGGTGTTTACACTCTTTAGAAGCATCATCTTAGCGTTGGTTCAAGGGAGCGGCTGCCATGCGGCCCCCAAGGACATTTTCTTATTTGGATTGTACTGAAATGTGCTGACACTTGCAGCTTTTTTCCACAATGAACGCATCCAGATGTAGAAAATAAAACGAAGGCCTGATAAGGACAACCATCACCAGTCTTTCTCATTCCTCAGCATTCATTTCATTTATTTATTTTTACAGGCAAAGGCAACTTAACTATAAATTTAAATGTGCCTAACGGACGTAAAGAGTGATTTTGACTGCTTATTATGCGTCGATTTCTAGCGCTGAGAAATAATTGATGTGCTGTTCAATTGTGGGGGCACGATGGCACTGAACCATCTTTACGGTCTCTCAAAGGATTTTCAACACGACGCACTGAATTATTCATGAGCAAAAAAAAAAAAAAAAAATCCAGAAAACATTGTTTTCCATTGACGTTAAATATTGTATGATTATTCTGTTATGTGTGCTTCTTCTACTCACTGAATAATGGATTTCCTTGTATTTTATAAAAATAGGGTATAAAAAAAGTTTTTTTCATCAAGATTTCACAGCATTCTGCTTAAGCGGGACCATGAAATAAAAATGGGGCTTCAGAAGTCTCATTTGCTGCAGAAAAAAAACATGCAGAGGGCATCCCGCGTATGGAAATATGGCTCAAAATTATTTGCACAATGCATTCGCGATTTAAATGTTTTCCAGCCCCACGTGATTTTCACGTTTTCTGGATCCATACATATGTGATTTTAATGTTTTTTTTAGAGCCACGTATACGCTTGGTTTTCAGACACAAATGCATCATGTTTTTCAATCCAAAAAACGGTTATTTTCATGTGCTTTTCGACCCACAGATATTTCTGATTTTCATGTTTTTAGACTCAAAACTATATTTGTGGTTCACATTTTTCCAGATGTACAATTTTGTTTTTTCCTCAAATGTGTTCTCTACATTTTTTTCCCGGTTACACAAATGTGAATTTCACATTTTTCAGATCACAAAGGTGATTTCACTTGTTTTTTAGACACGCAAGCAGTCATGATTTTCACACTCATAAATCTTTTTTTTCCATCCACAAACACATATTTATGCAGTGTTTTTTGTTATAGGAGAAAAAAAATACATGAGGCTTTTTTTCTCTCTAAGCAACCATGTATAATAAGGTGCAAAAAAAGCAACCATGTAAGACATTCTTTAATCGCAAAAAAAAAGAACAAAAAACAGCTACTCGTTTTCTTCAAACGGTGGTGTTTATTTGGCAGTGCATATCCAGTCATGGAGAAAAACAGACAGTAAAGTAGTAATAAAAACAAAAATAAAAGCGTTAACAGGTAATATGCGTACTACAAAAACACACACACTTGTTCCAAAAAAACCAACCCAATGCTCCTATCTTATCTAGCACACACACACACGATTATGAGTCATCACTCGCCACTGATTGCACGCCTTCTTTTAGGTGGCTATCAGCACTACACAACTCTTCAAAGTGCCAAGTGTAGCGAAAACCAAGGAAATAAATACGATCAAATCGGCCCCATGTCTGAGAACTTGCGTAGATTAACACCACTGTGGTCATTTTGCGAGAGAGAGACTTCAAGTTAGCGTCTCGTTTCGCACGTCGTCTCCTTCTATACGTCATACTTAGATAACATTCACTTAGAAAAACACCAGCACTCAACCTAGAGTTATGCGAAAAGCACAAGTACGTCCTGATGTTCATCTTCGAAGTTCAAACTTTTCAGTTAGCCCATTTTTTGGCTCAGTTGTGATTCCACACATCACGTCGCTGTTTAGATTTGTAACATTTCAACTTCACAAATGTTTGGGAGGCCCTAATAACTTCTCCAAAACAATGACGGCGTGTTCGTGGAAAGCATTAAAGCTCAGTTTTTCCGCAAACTATATTTGTATGGACACCTGAGTAGTGCTACAAAATAGCAGGGATTTTCAAAGTTAGAAGTAGCGTCTGAAAAAGTTCAAGTAGGTCTAATATGTCAGTAATTGGTCAAACACCCAAAATGTTTAAAAATATATGCATGCATGTCTGATCATGACATGACTAATGTGCTTGTACTGTAGGGTTTTATTTCATTTTCACCCAAAATCAATAAATATATAAGTATCCGGAGCCCTGTTGCAAATTGTAAATAACTACCTAAAAACAAACAAAACAGCCTGTATGTACCACTAGATGGCGCCAGAGCATTAGCTTTTACTTATTTTTCTCCAGCCATCACTTCACGTTGATTTTTGGCACTTTTATACCTTTTTTTTCATTGAACGTTATTTAGCCTCTAAGGTATGTTTTCCTTTTTTTTAAGCCCATACAGTGAACTACTTTAAATGTATATTTTCTTCCATTTTTTTATGTTTAGTTTGGATCAAGGAGTGTCTAAAAATTGCTCGAACTAATCAAATCAACTGATTATTTTTAGCTAAAGTCATCAATTGCTTTAGTATCTAAAGTAACGTTTACTTTAGTACTTCAATACCTTAATAGTTGACCCAAAGTAATCGATTACTTACAACCAGCCATTTTTAGACACTCCTTCAGCAAAAAATCTTGATTTTTTTTTTAAATTACCTGGAATTGAATGTCTTGCATTCTTAAAACAAAACATAAAAACGTCTTTTGGATTGATTTGAGGTCATTCCGCCCTTAAAGGTATCCATCTGAATATTTCTGATGCTGCAATAGTTAACCATACCTAAATGTCATGGTCCTTTACAACCTTGCACATGATCCACCATAAAAAAAAAAGTCCACATTGGACATCTTTGGAAAGAAGCTATGACATTGTTCCAATTGCGTTTGGATAATGGTCTCACCTTGTGGAGCTAGCTTTGCAAAAACTATTTGTCAACGAGACCTCTAGGTCGGCCATCTTTTTGACTGAGAGCAGCAGGGCTTGGCTTTGCTTCGAGCTGCGCCTCAGCAAAGCGTGGCGGCGGCGGCGTCATCACGCCAGAGCTGCCTAGCCGCGCGCAGAGGAGCGTTGGAGACGGGCGACGTTCCGCTGCCGTGCTGTCACTCACTGCGCTTCTTCAGAACGGAAGGTGTTGACTCAGCAAAAGCCCTGGGAGGGGGGAACAAAAAAAATCATTGTGAGAGGAAAGTTGTTAGTATTTAAGCGTGGGTTGCCGTGGCGATGGCGACCTGCTGCCCGGCTGGGGCCAACCGGCCTGGATGGGCGTGGGCGCAGCCGAATTGGGGCTCATCAGCATGGCGCTGTAGATGTTGGCCGCCACCACCAGGATGCAAAGCAGGATGGGCCCGATGATGGCGCCCTCAAGACCCAGGTAGTAGGCCCCGCCCGCCACCGCCAAGCCCGTCAAGTAGGGGTGACCCCCCCTGAAAATACACACAAAAATTGAAGTTCAACTTAAAGCAGGGGGTCCAAGCCAAGGCCTGGGGCTCATATCATTATGGCACAGTGAAGGAAGTTGTTTTTTTGTTTGTTTGTTTGTTTTAAAGTATTACATCATACTGAGAGCTTTTCTTGAATGAATAGACAATTCCGTTGCTGTATAAATGTCTCAAAACAGTCGTCCTGCCTTCGAGATACACACCCGGAGATGTCCGAGTAGATGGCCGTATCCACGAAGTAAGTGGGCAGCAGATGGCAGACCAGCAGCAACACGGCCTTGACCCCTTGGCCCTGCGCCAGCCACAGGTCACACACGGCGGGCACGGCGGCCCAGTACGTGCCCAAAAAGGGCACAGCCCCCAAGATGGCGGCCAAGGCTTATCAAAAGAGAGAAAAACAAGGTCGGAGAAGGAATAAAAACACGGGTTGCACAAGGCGTGACGCTCACCTGAAGGAATGAAGACTATGTTGATGCCAAAGATCGTGTGAGTGAGCCAAGTGTACAGGCCGTAGAAGGCGGCCATCTTGAGAGAGGCATCAAACACGCCCCTGGGAAAAAAAACATGTTCCACATTAAAAACCTTCACACAGCCAGCACTACAGTCGTAATATTAATTATTGTATTTGTGCAATGATATAGCTATAATGCTTTGAGAAAGTCGACCTAGTCAGGTAAATCGAGTTTAAAATAAGTCATCTATTAACAATGATTGCACCAGTTTTCTACACAAACTTTTCTTCCAATGGCAGCAAGGGGGAAAAAAAAAACCTCCCCTGCCAATTAAAAAAAAAAAAAAAAAAAGTGATAAAAATAATGTTCTATTTTTGCAAAGGGGAAAAGGCATACCACAGCAGTACTTTTGGGAAAATACACATGTATTTAAAGACTATCTTGACATGGGGCTCCATTAATTGTATCGTATTAATCAGTGATCATTTTAAAGTGTGTGTAGCATTAGTTAGAACAACAATAATACTGTAATAATAATAATAATAATAATAACCTCAACTTTAGCACTATAGTAATAATAATGACACGTTGATGAAAACACAAAATGTGTGTAAGGAGTGTTATGAGTCATGGATTTCCACATGTATGACAATAAACCACGTAAAAAAATAAATAAATAAATAAAAAAGAGTAAATAACTTACAAACATTGACGTAACTTAGGTAGCGTAAAATTGAAGTGTTCAGAGGTGATTGTATAAAAAAGGAAATAAAAATTTAACAACCACTTAACAACTAGTGGCTCCAAATTGTAAGGCTGGGCTCATCGCAAACAGAGGAAGCTACAGAGATACGAATATCGTTCCTTGCCAACCTGATGGCCTCCTCCACTGACTGCCCAACGATGTTGGATGAAGGTCCCTGCTGCGAGAGGGGGGTGAGGCTGATGACCCACTTGACGGGTTTGTAGTACTCTCCGCTGGAGCTCAGCAGGTAGAACAGGGTGGTCAAGAAGATCACCTGAGACAACAGCGCCGCCATGCATTTGCGGACACCGGGAGGAGGCGGACGGGGGGGAACGGGGGAAGGTGTCTCCGTACCAGGCTGAGGACAAAGTTGAGCAGAGCCGTGCCGCTGTGAAACAAGACGGTGAGGAGCGTGGTGGTGGTGGAGATGAGGAGGCCCACGTTCCTGCTCATCACCACCCAGAGGGACTCCAGGATCTGAAAGAACGCCATCCTTGAAAAACATCTCGGGCCGACCGGCCATCTCCATTTCGTTCCCGGAATCGAGCACTTACAGACCACAGAGTCTCGATATTCTCCTGCAGAAAGGAGGCGATGTCCTTCCAGTCCAGGATGTCCACCAACCAGCTGTTTGCCCTCTGAATATTCAACTTGGGGCCGCGGGAGCGGCCGGAGTGGGTCACGTTCTACCAACAAAGCGGGTCTGGATTTACGGGAAGGCCGAGCCCGTGGAGAAAGCGCCGGCCGGACGTCCGCCGCTACCTTGACAAACCAGGAGTGGTAGAGCCGGTCCCAAAGCTCCAGCACCTGCTTCTCGATGGCGTCCGTGTGGTTCACCTTGTCGCCGAGCATCTTGTGAAGCTGCGTACGCACAAGACATTTGCTCTGAATATTTACAATGACTAATTAGTACACAAATTACTTCAAGAAAGATAACCTAAAGCAATCAATTACTCAAGTACTTAAATTACCTTAAGTAATGAAGCAGTTAGTACTTGATTATGCGTTCATTATCCAAAGAAATTGATAACTTCAGTACCTAAACTAATACAATTAATTTGAGTATCTAAGGATTATGTAATTTCTTAAACCCAAAGTAAATGATTACTTTTGCACTTAATTGCCTAAAGTAATCAATTATTTTAGTACTCAATAGTCTTAAACCCTCTATTACTTTTTTTTTTATTTTTTATTTATTGCCTGCTTTATTATTTGCTCGTTTGTGGAATGTAGTCTGCTTGGAGAAGTGAAAAGAAAGAACTTTATTGTATAGCGTTACTCTGCATATGACAATAAAGCTCTTGAATCTTAAACAGATTACATGAGTACTCAATTCTCTAAGGTCATAATTTATTTTAGGACCAGCCATTTTTAGACTGTGCTTTAAACAAACATTTTAAAAGATTTGATCGAAATGTAAGAAAAATACCCGGAATAGATTGGCTGGACACTTCAAAAATATGAATACATGTCTTCTGGATTTAATGATTTAATGTAGAATACTTGAAAAATATTGAATTCATTCATTTCCTCTCAGCGTTATGATTATCAGATATAGATACCAAAATGTCATGCATAAAAAACAATTAAAATGTATAAATACGACAAACTGTCATAAAACAAAAATAATTTGGAGGAAAAACAATATTTTACTTTATACATATTTTTTTACAGAAACATGTTTGCTTCATGTTCAGCATGAACACTAAGGAAACCAACGTGAGTGCGAATAAATAGAAATGTACATCAAATTGCAATGCCAACTTTTTGCGTTATCCATTCTCTCCCATGCTCGTAGACATTGGTGGCGGCCGAATTGAGAGCCTTCTGGACCACACGAGCTTCTGGGAGCAAGCTAGGGAGAAAAAAAAAGAAAAAAAAAAGTTGTTCGCCTTTGCAATCACCATTTACAGCCTGAAATAACAAAATGGCCACCGTACTTTGCCCACTCTGGGTGCTTGGAGACGGTCTCGTTGATGAGATTACTGGTGACGTCAATGATGTGAGCGCTTTCGTGGTGAACCTGGGTGCACCCAAACCGCGAGAAGATCACTCAGAACGCAGAGATGAGCTGCTGCACGATGGAGAAATAACTAACGAGATACCATGGCCGTGAGCAGCAGCCCCATCAGGATGGTCCCTGCAACCAGGAGGATGATGATGAAGATGCTGATGATTTTATCCAGAGAGCGCTCCAACCACACTACCATCTGCATGGAGGACACACCAGTGGACACAAGATGAAGACTGTCAAATAAGAAGGGAGGGACACAAGGAGAAAGCAGTGTCCTTCCACCGGGGCGGCTTTGAAAAAATAAAATAAAATAAAAACTGTGTAAAGAGCCAAAAAAGGGGAAAAAAGCAAAGCCAAACACACACACACGAGCATAGACACATCTTTGCACTTCAAGATGTGCAAAAACAAAAAAACTTCTACTGTGAAGTCAAAGTGGAGGCAAATAAAAACACTGAGCATTCAAATCAAATTAAGAGATATTGTATATCGTAAAGAAACAATCATTGTTGACTGAAGGACAGACGTGTATGCTACATCTCAATAAGCTTGAATCTTTCTTCAGAAAAAAAAGAAAATGAAGATAAACATCATCATCGTTATCTCTTGACCTGAGTAGTGCTCATCGGTTGCCACATTTTTTACTTCATTTAAAAAAAAAAAACATAGGGCTGCTTCTTCTGGCCACCAGGGGGCAGCAAAATAAGCATATTGTACATGGAGCAGGTCAAAACTCCTCAGCAAGCCGCAGTAAAACGAGTCATTCTTGGGAGAGGATAAAGAATACATGCCTGTGGGTATTTTTGCGAAAATAGCTGGCACTGAATGCGTTCACGTGATTGGAGATTGTAAGCCTCAACCATGACAATAAACATCTTGAAGACTATTTTTAATGAACATTTCACTTCACTATCTTCCAAACTGCTCCTAGTTATGAAGTGAAGTGAGGGGATTAAGCAAAACGCTCTCAAGCAAAAACCTCGCAGGTCAGATGCAGGAGTCCCATTTACTGCGTCTTCCTGTGAGGGCAAAACTAAAATCTAAAAGCATAAACTCAAGACAAGCAACGTAAGCCGGAGAGGATCATGAAGGAGTTAAAGCCGGTTCAAGCATGTGACTCTCTCTCTCGCTCTCTCACGAACATTACACCCAATATTTTTAGTCTTTTTTTTTTTTCTTCCTTTGTTCATCTGCACACATACACACAGATGCGCTGAGCTAACAGCCTCTCTCATTACCTGCTTGTTAAGCCAATGCCACAGCTTGGAGAAGAGACAAAGAGACATTGGGGAGATTGTTATTGGAAAGATTTGTGCAGGAGTCGGCGCATTTCCCCCGCGTGCAACACGACAACACAACACTTGTGTTTGCGTGCGGGCGCGTGGCAAGCAGGGTGTTCATTACAGGCTGATTGCCGGTGTGGTGACTTTAAAAAGGTAAAAGTACTTGAGTGCCGTGCGTCACTTGAATACTGTGCTCAAATAGGGGGCTTAGTTCAAGTGGGATGTACGCGTAAACAAACATCTCACCTCGATTAGAAAATTAAACACATACTGTGCTGTGAAAAGGTGTTTTCCCTCTTGATGACTTGTGTTTTTTTGCATATTTGTCGATATTTGCAAAAGTTTCATTTCTTCAAACCAATTTCAATATTACACAGACAACCCAGGTATATACACAAAGGCTCCTCCCACATATTCCAAAAAGCATCTTGATGATCCTAAAGACTTTTGAAGAAATATTCTGTGGACCGACGAGTCAAAAATGAAACTTTTGGGAAGGTGTGTGAATTCTGGTGTAAAAATGGCACAGCGTTTGGTGGGGGCAATGTCGTGGTCTGGGCCTGCTTTGCTTCTTCAGGCACAGGACAACTTAATGTGGTTGACCGAAAAAGGACTTCTGTTGTTTACCAGAAGATCCTGAAGGAAAACATCTACATATAAGTTTCTGCCCTCAAACGCAACCGCTCTTGGATTATGTAGCAGGACAATGAGCCAAAACAAAAGAAACCTTTGTGAGTGATAAATATGCAAAAAACACAGAAATCAGGAAGGGGGACACTATGTTTTCACAATACTATAAATATATCAAATCCTGTTTCTAAAATGCACCCATGCTTCACAAGTGGAAAAAATTTACTTTGGACAAGCGTTACCTTAGTGTCGATACGCAGCAAGAACTGCGCCAAGCCTTTGATGGGACCCGGCAGCAGAGCCTCCTCTCGTTCTCGGCCGAACCCCTCCAGCGCGGCCCACCAGGAGCTCAGCGTCCTCGCCGCAAAGCTCTTCAGGCCAAAATGGACCACCAACTTCTTCATCATCCACACTACGTATCGGCGCAGGTGTGAGGCGGACGGCTAGGAGGCAAATTAGGGAGTGCCGGGTCGCGTTTTACCGGCCACGGGGATGGGCAGCAGCTGGAGGACCCACAAGTTCAGCCAGACCTGGACCAGGACTATGGCCCAGGCCAGAAGGATGAAGTAGATGTCACTGGCCTTGTGGGGGGACTTCTTCTGGAAAAGACCCACCGGTACTCTTCGTGAGCTCTGAGGGAACCGCGGAGTTGTAGGGAGGTCATCCACTGTGTCGTTGCCATCTTGCAGAAATGCATGTTAAGACAAACAGAAAGTAGTCTAAATCTTTTATGGAAATGCTTGGTCGAGAAAAAAAAAATCTGCACGCTTTTCAGAATGCAGCAAGTGAATCGGTAAAATTTCACGTGGAAAATCCCCTTTTGAGAGCAATTGTTATTTCCAGTGTGTTTTGTTTTTATTCAGAATGAAAACGCTGCACTAGTCTGTTTGTCCGGGTTTTTTGAACACTCTAAAACCCTCAAGACTTTGTGAATTAATGACTTGACGGAATATCATTACAAGAACATGAAGGGGAAATTCAACTAAGTTGATGAGAACAACTGTTAATATTTTTCACTCTAATTTAATGGGTTTGCATTAATTCTGAACACAGCAACAAACCAAGTTAGGAGGGTGTATGAGTGGCTGTGTGGGTTGGAAGGTGTAAAATCTGTTTGTTTTGCAACTGTGTGTGACAGGTTAAACAGTACCAGTCAAAAGTTTGGAAACACCTTGTCTAAACCAAAGCTGTCCAAACTTTTTCTTACTTTTCTTTTAGTTTAACTACTTAAACATCATAAAAATTGATTAATTAAAGATGTAATTAATTATTGACTATACATATAGCATAACAGCCTTACGGCCATGTCAAAATGTGATTTTAGAATATGCCGCAGGTTACTAAAAAGCGGATGGTTGCCTAGATCATTATGAAGCTTCTGCGGAGCTCGCTAATAAGCTGATCATTTGAATCAAGTCTGTGACAAAGAAAAACCTGGAAAACATGCAGGACACGGGCGCTTGTAGACTGGGGTGTGACGGTTCAAAGTAAGAGGATTAAAAAAAAAAAACCTAAATCGTAGATAAAGAAATGCTGATAGAATTATTTTTATCGACAACAACATTGCTCAAAACAGAATAGGGCTTGAAATGAATATTCTTCAAAAAGGGGAGTTTTTGCCCCGATTCCAGCTTTGAACGTCTTGGTATTGTCTCACTCAACTTTATGATGTGAATGATGCTTTATGACTCGGAATGACTTTCAGTTCACAGCTGTGCATTCTCAAGCGTTAGCTTGAATTTGTTGCCCTATTGATGTGTGTTTGAGACCATCTGATAGTGTTTCCAAACTTTCTTCTGTTTGTTACCGACGGAAAATCTTTATAAAATATTTATCTTGGTCTAATGTTTGACACGAACCTGACAAAGGGGCGAGTCGACTTTCTTACGCCACACTATATAATAAGCTGCATTTGTTATGCAAGTATTGATGGAGCTTTTAACGTATTGTATGTTGCATTGATAAACCATTAGAAAAAAAACAAATGGATAAAAATAAAAAAACATCCTCACTTGTAGTGCCTTCATCGCTGGGGTCAATTTTGGAGTGCAGGTTGCCACAAGCAATGGCCATGTAAATAGTGTTAGCAGCAAATGACAACACCTGCCCAGACAGCTCACCTGAATTGACCGGTAGAACAGAAAAAATAAATAAATAGACAAAAGCGTTAGGTTAGTGATTGCTTTTTCCAAAGTGATTGAAAAGACCAGCGCCCGTGCTTATCCATGACGGGTGGGCCATCACAATACATGACAACAGTCAGCATTTTTAATTCTTCACATTAGGGCAACTCAAACACTCAATTCCCATTCATGAGTAGCCATTCGTTACGCCTCACCTCTACCAGGGACAGGAGGCTTCTCTTGGGAGCCCACAACCAGCAGCAACACCATCACCACAAATAAAGGAACCCTCCACGGGCCCGTCAAAGACACTAGATGAAAAACATTGCCAAACTGTTATACTCAACCACGTGAAACATTTTAAAGCCTCAAGGCTGCGTACTATAAATAATGGGAGACTTTCTCATGTTACTTTCACCCACCAATGTAGACAAGAAAGGTGGTCCATACGGGCAGGGCGGCGGACCTCAGGTATCCTTCGGTGTGGGGGCTCCATTTAAAGCAGACTGCCAATAAATAGCCGATGACCACTGTGCAAACCTGTCAGCGCAGAGCAAAGAAAGTTTAACACAGACAATGTGGAGAAATGTAATCAATGCTCACAGCTTTTCTTTGTATTCGTGATTAAATACACACATTGACTCACAAGCCCAGCAAAGTACACTCTAGACCAGCTAGCTAGCAATTCGAAGCCCTAAGCCTCAAAAGTGTGAGGCTGATGTCAGTTGGACGCCGAGATATAATAGGGTGGGTGCTAAATCCATTCGGCCATTTTGCCAGTTTTCAGCGATACCAATCCTGGAACTTTGCAGGCGCACCTTGTACATTATATACACAACGGCGCAAATGCCGATCTAGCCCCCAAAAACGTAAGCGGAGCCAGACTGTGTCGGTTGACCCACATTCCCAAGCACACCCATCGGGTCTTTGATCATGTGGAGAAAGGGGGTCGGAAGTCAGCTGTCATTGTCAATCCACTCACCCAGACCGCGTGGAAACAGTCCAACCCCGCCGCGATGATCCCCCACAGGTGACCGAGAAGCACCTGCATGCCGACCAAGCTCCACGACAGGTAGAGCAGGTAGAGCAGCGGCGCCCCGGCTCCGATGGCCAGCAGCAGGGGGAGCTTGTCCATCACCTGCCGGCCCATGAAGTCCACCGTGTGGTTGACGCACCACACAGGCACCAGCAGGGTGCCCACCACGATGGGCGTGCCGGTGTCCTGCAGGCCGCTCAGCCAAGAGCGTCCGAGCAAGGCGAGGGAGTGCTTGAAGGGGTGGAGGAATGTTCCGCACAACACTGCCCACAGGAGCGGCCGGAGGAAGGCCTCCAGGATGAAGTAGACCAGCACCGCCGCCCCGCAGCAGATGGCCACGAAGATCATGGCTCCCGTGTTGTAGAAGGCCTGCTTGATGTTTTTGTCGAACTTGAGCGAGGACGGCTGGCTTAGCAGCTGGCTCATCATTCCCACGGCCGGCTGGACGCTCTCGGAGAACGACACGGAGTGCGGCCGCCCCGGGTGGGGGCTCCCCGACGAAGGAGCCGCGGCAGGGTCCGGTGACGAGTCCCCCTCGTCCGCCATGTTCAACCCGAACTCCGGGCTCGTGTGAAAGGCGAACGCGTGACGTAACAACAAAGGGCACCTTGGGAAACGTAGTTTATGAAGAAGCTTTCTTCGCTTTAGCTCCCGCTCCCCCAAAACACTATTTTCGTATGAAAACTTTTTTACATGTTTTTTTTCGTTAGGACTTTTAAACGACATCGGAATATTAGCATTTTATTATTTATTTACGTTTAATTATGCCCACATGACATTTGTACATGATGCTGCGCCATCACTACCTCAAAGGTGCTGACACGTTCAGTGATATTAAAACAGTTTGGGGTTCTGCAATTCATAAATGTAGCCTAAAGTACAGTGGAACCCCAACACAAGCAGGGGATCAAATGTAAAGCAACATTTCTCATATTAACACACATTTATTGCGGCCATATAAAGAAAGTTGGGGGCGGTGAAAAAGATGTGAATGTTTTATACAAAAATGGGGATAAGCCTCCCCCCCAAATCTGCAAATGAGTCAACTTGCGAATGCTTCAACTGTGAATATTTTGTGGCCCAATATATACAATATATAAGTTATATGTACCCGTGTTAAATGTAGGCCTAGTATCACACACATGCTAGAAGGGAGTGCAGGGATTGACAAGCAACACATTTTTGTAATGTTTTATTTAGATGTTTAGTGGTATTTTATACCATAGGTACCACACTTCATATAGTACATTATACTGATGTGAAAGATTAATTATTATCCATCCAGCCATACAAATTCTAATCCCTGAAATTGAATTCTCTATTAGGGAGTAATACTGTGTAATAAATCAAAAAATAAATGTAAACATTTTCATGAACATATTAAGCTGTATAGAAATTGTACAACACACTCTCAGTTATTGCAATTACTGTAGTATCTCATCTATTAGGTCTGTCTCCTTGTAAAGACATAGCGTTGGACAAAACCAATGGGTAAATGAAATAAAATATAAAGTATAAAACAGTTAGATGTCCATAAAAAGCGTAACTGAGATACATTGGTTGCAAAAAAGCCACTGCTAACATTTTGTCACATCACTTGATGGGTGACATTCATACATGTGAACCAAAATAAAAGGGATGATCAAGAAAGAGGGATGCAGGCTGTCCTTTTTTTAACCTTCAGCCCTTAATCATGGGCCAGGAAATATTTGCCATCTGCCATCTCTTTATGCTCCCTTTGGCGGTGGTTTCCAAGCAGATGCTGTGAATTCATTCACCGGCATGCGCAGTCTCCTTTGTAACTAAAGATAACTGTCATTAGATTTAGATTGGCAGTAGCACATGACTGCCTAAAGTATACTGTGAGTTCAACTACATCGATATACAGTATTTTGTTTGGAAATGTCTACTATAACATGTCTGTGCAAAGTAATGGCAACTAAACAAAGGAATGGCAACTTGTTTTATTGCTAGTACATCTTGTGGGTGCACCTCCGTCTTCACGGTGTTCCCATCAGTAAGTAGAAGGTGAGGGCCACTATGAGCAGTAGGCAGAGGGGTGAGTTGAATGTCTGGTAGGCTGTGGAAGGCATGAAGATGTCCTCGTATTTGTAAATACTGACCATGCGGTCGCTTACCGGGGGACTGTCAATGTCGTGCCTCGTGATGGACCCTTTAGAACAAAAGACCGTCATGATGAGATGATGCTAAAAAAAAAAAAGCACGATAAAAGGTCAAAGGTCACCTTGTATGGCCGGCCCCCAGGCGAACAGGTAGTACCACGACAGGTGAAGGTCTACAAGCGTCTCTTCTCTCGGAACGTAGAGCGGACGCTTGAAACGACAGGTGACGCGGTTGTTCTCGAAGATGCCCTCCTCGTCTCTGGCGGGGTTCCTCTTGATCTCCTTTGCCCACTGGCCCACGTTGTAGAAGTGATGGATGCGCACGCGGCCGTTGTCGTCGTGGACGCAGCCCATGACATCATCGCCTCCCTGAAGACAAAAGGTGAGATGGGAAAGTGGTAATAAAATGTGCGAAAAAAACTGTTAAAACTTCTAAACTTTATTTGGGTTAGCATGGGGCGCTTTGAAAGTTGCCAATGGTTGTGAGGTGTCATTTAACAAGAGCTAGAGATGAAACAAGTTATGGTATTCGAGTGCCTCCGTTTAACCATGGTGCGGTAGTTCGGCCAATCCTTTGATCGTTACATCCAACACATTTCACATCAAAGGGAACTCATTGAAAGATAACACTAAAACAACACCACAAACACTACAAAATTCCCTCAGGTGACAATATTCAAAGTAAGATAACCCTGACAGTAACACATTGCCAACGTGGCGAGAAGGCCAATTTCAAAATAAACCTCACCTTCCCAAATAACACCTGGACATCAATAACTGGGTAAACTTTTTTATTTTGTAAAAAAGCAGTAGGTCCCGGTGTGTCTTGCCTCATCGCCAACATCAACAACACTATGTGGTCCCCAAATCAAGTTCAATTGCTAATTATGCTCATCACGGGTGCTTTAAAAATATTTAACAACGCTGACATTGTATTATACAGAACCTGTTGTCAGCATTTACCAGCGGCTCCAATGTTAGTGGCTAGCAGCGGCGAGGAGCACAAGATGCTATCAGAGCTAGCGGCTAGCGGAGCAGTCAGATCACTTTTCAAAGGCAGTTTACAAGAAGTAAATGACACAACTGTTATTGCTGCCATTCCTACTGATCCATTTTTAACAAACAAATTAATATGTGGTTTAAGACAACAAAAATTGCTTCTAACTTCATTTCATAAACCAAATGCAGATATAAATGCATAAAATCTAGCTAATGTGTCTAGAGAGTAAAACAGTCTGCTACTGCACAATTTCAATTTGAGTAAAAAAAAAGATTATCCTAAAATAATATATGTAAATTCATTATTAAATGTTCCACTTAATTTGTTTCGTCCTCCATATTCATAGTTGTTCTTTAATTTAGCAGACATGTTTTTCTTAAATCATAATACTCATTTATTCGATAGACTTTTCAATAAGGTATCCAAAAAAATCCTAGTTATGGGTGTGCACACTAGCATCAATCCCTTATCTCAGTTGTTAATTCCTCAAAAGTATGTTTTTCTTAAAATTAGATTTTTGACAAATGTGGAAAAACTTTGTAATTATTTATTTGTGTCGGTTTCCTCATGTCTGCAGAACCTGGTATTTATACATGGAGTTGCTAGATATTTGATATAAAGTGTCTGTCCCAGCCACATTGGTTGGGATAATGGATTAAAAATAAACAAACAAAAAGTGGCCTTCTTTCTCAAACAAGGAGGAAGTGTGGAAATTAATTCCATATTTAATCCCTGATGAACATTACAACAGTACATTATTCTGAAATATTGGTAGGATTCTTGGTCTGATAGATAGTAAAACCAGAATGTCAGAATACTCGAATCAAAATCCCAAAACAAGAGATGAAATTTAAAATGAAAGTGCAACTTGAAAAAAAGAAAAGTACTTGGGCTCACCATTTTCTTGTCAGAGGAGAAACCTACGGCCACCCAGCCATCAGTGTCAGCACTCATCTCGTACTCCACATCGGTCCCGATGCGACGGTAACTCAGGAAATAGTCACATGTCTCTGCATCACACCCAGGCTTTCCATACCTAAACACAAAACACATAAGTCCTCCGAAGTTACAGATATATTAAAGGGACACTGTGTACGATTTAGACCGTTTTTCATTATGGACAGCAGGAGGTGCTGCATTTACCATTTTCCGTGGTTTTAACAAATATGGCAGCCTCCGAAGAAGTGCTACCCCCAATGGAATATAATTTCAGGATAACTAGACCTACGATTATATTTAAAACCTACTGTTGGTCGTAAAGAACACATTTATTGTAAGTTTTTGAAATTTATAATTGTTTAATTTATTCCTATTCATGAAAAACGGTCTAAATCTTGCACAGTGTCCCTTTAAGAGGGGAAATTGTGTGGTTACTTGGGAAATTAATAAAAAAAAAAATAAAAAAAAAACGTTTGCTTTCACCTGATGCATCCTTTGGTCACGCCACAGTCACTGACTTTGATTTTGGCAAAGGGGTCCACTGGTGGCGCGGTGGGAAAAGGATAACCTGTAAATATGCTGCATCAGCATTTTGTATAGAATACTTTCACACACGCTTGTCGATGAACATAAATAGTAGTCACAAAACTACCACACATGAAGAAATAGTTTACTCCCATCTTTAATTGAAGCAATTTGACAGAACTATGGCATTTAAATCAAGCTTCTTCAGAGAACGTACAGCCATTTTTCAGCTTGTGAAACCCCGCTTATAAAAGGTATCATCTATTGTTACTTCAAGACTAATCATATTATATTTTCAAATTGATTGTGGGGATTGTCTTAACATGATTATGCGACATCGACAGCCTTTCTTCTCATATATATTTAGTTATTTATTTATTTAAAAAAAAAAAAAACTTGTTTCCAGTTACTTCACCGTCCAAGTCCTTTGGACATCATTACATTTAATGGCACGCAGCAATGGGGGTTGGGGGTGTGCATCCTTAAAGGGAGCTGGCCTGGGTGCTGAAATCCCCTTTTCTGCAATGTAAACATACATCTACATCGATCTATAAATAATGTAAAGTGGGGATTCTCACCATCATCCGAGAGGTATCGGGACTCCAAGAACTCCGAGGCGAAGGTGCTGTACGAGTCCTTGTGGCGTTCCTGGTGGCCCGGCTCTCCGTGGTCCCCGTGGCCGGCCCGCAGTGCTCCCTCGTCGGTCGGACTCGGCGCGACCCCTCGCCGTCCGATGACGTGGATCAGCAGCGGCCACAGCGCAAAAATCATGGTCGCTCTACGATTTCGATATGAAATACAATACTGGAGTATAAAAGTGGTTATACGTCAGAGCGGAGCTTCATTTTTGTTGGAATCCCGTCGCAGGAGTTCATCTTCGTCGTCTCAACGTTTATTAGCAAGATCGCGCTAATTGAGGGGGAGAAGGGGGGGGGTCCCTAAGAGGATAGCTCAAAAGAAAATTAGCAGGATTTGTAATGTCGCCGGGTAATCCACACACAAGGGTCGTGATCCTATTCGGAACCATGACAGCGATGACCGCTGGAGCGAGTTATGTTTAGATAGGCTTGTATTAATGGGCGAGAACCTCGGGATGAAATGGTTTGGTCCATCTTCTCTCCATCAAACATGGCTTCCCATACGGGGGAGTTACGTCACCACACACCGTGATTGGACTACAATAATGAGGCATTTACTAATAGACAGAGAAATACATTTAAAATTATTATAAAACATACACCCGACGAATTGAAATATCTCGAGATTTATCCAATTGGATGAAAAATGTACATTTAGTAGGTCTGTTCAAGAAAGTGTGAGTCATCTTTTTTGTGAGTGTTGATTTAGGGTGAAGTTATGGGAAAACATAGTGGAGTTTATTTTTCAAAAAACTAAACACAGAATTAAAATTTAAGATAGAAGTATAATTGCATGTTTCGTACACAAAGCCACTGACATCTGAATTATTGTCTTTTTATTTTGTTTGGGAAATTTCACATTCACAAAGCCCATTTTTAAAAATTCACTCCGTGTTTTAAAATATTCAAAACTGACATTGATGTTTATTTTGAGTCTCTTAAGTATGTAAATAATAGGATTGAATATATTTTGGTTATTGTTTTAAGTTTTGTTGTGTTGTTCTTCTATGTTGTAATGACAAGGAATGTTTATTCCGAATTGTTAAAAGAATACTGCATATGTCAATTAAAAAAATAAAAAATAGTGTGACATTTATTTTTAACAATCATTTTCTTCCTTATTGCCTCTTTAATATGTTATCAGTTTACCCATCAAAACATTGAATGTTATAACATATATGTATTTAAAAACCACAACGGGAGGAAATTTAAAATGAAAAAAATTGAAAATATTGAAAGTGAGAGTGTTCTACCGTAATAAATGTATCTCAAGTTCAACTAAATGCCATATTGTTTAGCTTCTCTGAATACAGCAATTTTAACAAGTGACAAACAAGAATTTTTAATTTAAACAGGTTAAGAACGTAATACTTATAGGCGGAGAAATATATTTCTAGTAATCAGATTAATATGTAATCAGACTAATTTACAACACAGACTGTTTATACCACAAATAATAGTGTAATTTTTTTTGCTACAAATATATTATACATTTAAAACATCTTAAATGTACAGCTTATTTAACACTAAGAAAAACATCTGGTTTTAAAATGTTACTTGTTTTATTTATAACTTCTGTACTGTTGTTCATAGTTTGTCCGCGTGATGACGCTACAAACCCATATTTTAAAAAGTATAGCCATGAGCCGTATGCGCTGAAAACTTAAAAAGAGTTGAGATATACGAGTGTTTTTAATGCATTGTCAAAATTTTACTCAATGTTTGAGTCAGGCGACATCAAAACTCCTGTTTTGAAGGCAAAATTACAGTGCGAGTTATATATTGTAACAGGCAGTTCCTAATCTTATTTCTCATCTAATCTCATGGGGAAATACAGTCAATCGTCATTACACTATTTAAACAAAATATTACAATGTATGGGGATCTTCATCCAACATTAAAAGACTACCCCGCGAATGCACAAATGATATATAATTTTGAGAAACACTGGGACAATTCTTGATTATTTTCAAATTGACTTTCATTTGGACTTGTATTTATGTTTATTTATTTATAAAATGACCCTGGTTTGTTTAAAAATACAAAGTTCCTCCAAAAGTGAAACATTACATTCAAAGGACGTTGCAAATTGTCATATTTTTGTTCTCCTTTTTTTTTTTTAACAAGGCACAGTTCAGCTTCTAGCCTGCAGGTAGCGCTAATGTTCCACTGAAGGTATACGAAACGACTACGTGCACTAACATCTTACCTGCAGAACGAGTACTAAGTAAACGACTTCATCACAACACCCCACATGCATGTATATGACGCATGTTTTTCCCATAACATCATCTGACTCCACTGATGCCAACGGAGCTGATCAACGTCTCATCTTTCCTCAATCCACTGAAACATAATTTGTTTACCCTTCAGTTATGTCTCCTCATAAGCACCCCTACCCTCTTAAACACCGGCCACCCAATTAACATTCTGTGTAAGGGCAACGCTTATAATGAGGAACTCAGGGCGCAGCAATCTTCAGTTAATAGCCTTAAAGGGCCGCTCATTAACACAACTGCTACACACCTTTTTCCTTGCACATCACGTCACGGTGAAGGAGTGACAAGAAAAGAGAGTGAGAGGCAGAGACAGAAATAGAGAGTGAGAGAGACAATGAGGTGGTGGTGGGCCGGCCTGCTAAATGTCAGCGGCCCGTCTCCTGGGCCTGACAGACGACTCGGTGACAGCGCAACAATAGCCGCCAGATCCATTCAAATACGTACACGGGCTGCTTTGAGCGATGCCCGCAGCCGTCGTCTGCTCCAACATCTAGCTCGCGCAACTTCTATAATGAAGAAAATGCAGGCCGGTCTCGCCTGGATGCTGCAAAGGACCAACCCGTTTAACAGTGCAACACAGAATATGGTACCTCAGAAGTTTCTGATCTGTTTTTTTTGTTTTGTTTTGGTTCTAGAGTGACATGTCGGATCGGAAAATGTTTAAAGCATTGTTTGCTAACCTCCATAGAGCCAGGCGGCAGCAATTTATGGCATTGCTCCTCAACCGTTGTCAGTGCTGTACCTCCTGTGAAATATTTTTTCAGTCATGTACCCCCGTAACCCCCTTCATAGAAAAAAAAATAATGACAAAAGATTTAAACTGAGTTGAACTACATTTTAGGGGGTTATCCGGGTGCAATTTATTCAACAATTTCAGATGATACATTTTTTCACATTTGTCTATGTCAAACTCATCTGTTTGAAAAATTGGATCACTAATAATGAATGAAAAAAAAACTTAAGATATAGGCATTCAAAAATAAGGTTCCTTTAAAAAAATAAACATATATATACATTGAGATCCTCAAAATTATTTATGTCTGGTCCAAAATAGAAGGAAAAATATCAAGACAAAGAGTGAGGTAAACCTGCAATAGATATGGTAATAAATGAAAACCCTTGTAGCACGTAGTATGAAATTGCTGTCTTGTTGACTGTTTTGTCTTAAATGAAAAAAAAAAGTTATGGTCATGAATGAAAATCTGCGATCGGAGTAGAGTTGCAATAATCGTAGCAGGGAAACACATTGCACAATTCAGCAATACAGTAATTCATTCATGTTTCAGTGGCTATGAGATGCAGTGGTTAGCACAGTTCTATTGGCCCGAGTTCAAATCCACATCCCTTTGGCTTTCCTGTGTAGAGATTGCATGTTCTCCCCGAGCCTGCATGGGTTCTCTCCGGGCACTCCAAAAACATGCATGGCAGATGTATTGGACACACTAAATTGTTCTGAGGTGTGATTGGGTGCATGAATGGTTGTTTGTCTCTGTGTGCCCTGCAATTGGCCAGCAAACTGTTCAGGGTGTGCCCCGCCTACTGCCCAAAGTCAGCTGGGATAGACACCAGCAAGCCTGCGACCCTTGAGGGTAAGCGGATACAGAAAATGGATGGATGGATGGATGATTCATGTTCCAATTAATTTGCTTTTAATTTAAAAAGAAAAATGGACTGTACTTTACAGTTTTCACATAATTCAAAATATGTGGAGTATCTCACGCACCCCCTGAGGTGCCTTCACATACCAGGAAACAGGAAAAGAACCACTGGCTGAAGGCATAATCATGCATGGGACTGCTGGGTGACGACGACATAAATGAAAAAAAAAATGCTGTCAAATGATTTTCTGTTGTATAACCATTACTTCCTTCATCCCATTTATTTTTGAGAAAGTTGTAATTTTTACAAGTTGAATTTTTACATGAAACCTTTCATAACAATAAAGACAGGAAACATAACATTAAGAATGACACTATTTTACTACTATAGATTTAAAAATGATTAATTTATGAACAAACAAGATGTGTTCCTTCATTAAACCGTATGGCAAGAAAAAGTTGCATTTAAGAATAATGTGTGTGTGTTGTTTTTTTTTTTATAAATAAATATCGGCACCTAAAGAGCAAATATTTCGCTTTCCTGTGTTGTCAACTATTGTGAGAATTTATTATCTCTGTAAAACAATTGTGGCAGCATATCATTAAAAGGACACTAAACATACTAAGCCATTTTTAGCAATTAAAAAGTTAATAATTGTTAGCTAAATTATTTCATCAAGAGTTGTTGGCTAAATTATGTCGATACAATTAAAACTTTTAAAGACACGTTTTACCATTTACTGTCAACTGAAAACAACATCACAGATACTCAGGGCTAACGTGAGAACCAATCATGACAAGCTTGTGAAGGTAACATGACCATACACGGTGAAAAGGTGAGCCCTGACTAATAATTGTTTCGATCTTATTTATTTTCACACACAATAATACCTTTAAAAACACATTTCCACTTGCGGTGAATGGAAAATGACATTGCGTGTGTTCAGAGCTCAGGCAATCAAAACTCAGCTCATTTCTGAGCATAGTCATGTGACTTTTTCAAGCTGAGCCACGATTGGTCCTTACCTGAGCACATGTGATGTCATGTTCAGTTGAAAGTATTATTTTATCTGTAAATACATTTAGCCACCAAATTATCAACAAAACATGAACTTTTTACGAATATAAATGGCTTTTGGTGTCAAAACCATTCAATTCAAAAGAAATTTTGTTTGTTTGTTTGTTTTTTCAATACAAATTTCAATAACTGCTAGCTCTTGGCATTAATCCATACCCAAGAAGTGTCTTACCTTCAAAAAGATTAATGACACTTGAACTAACCCAAAGACAAACAAATATGATTCCCATTGACATTCAAAAACAAGTACAAAATATTAAGCCAACAACTGAATGTCACTACATGAAAACACTTGCCACATACGCAAAATGATGTATGGTTTTGAAATTATTTTCGATTATTAGTTGGTTTTAAGAATATCATAGTTCTGTCATTTCACTTGTATTTATCATTTCGGTAATCTCTTTAGCATTTTTAATACCTTCCGAGCGTTTTTAACCACGCTCCCCACGTGCAGATAAGTCATATGTGTTCCCCAACACTTCCAGCTTTCAAAAGTGCTTTAATGAGCCTTTTCATTTTTCATAAATTCATCCCATATAAATATTCCTGTGATAAGATAAAGACTTGAACCTTTGTTTCTTTCGAGCGGCTCATAAAATAAATCAGACGGGTGTCCTCCCTCCTCATCGAGCATCAGTTAGAAGCGAGGCGAAATGGCTTATTGACTCGACTCTTCGCTATTTCCTCGCTCTGCGGCTAAGCTCTCCGATAGTCATGAGGCAGGCCTGTGATCTAGCCGCCGGCGCTCCGGCCCTCGGGGCTTCATTTGGGATGTGTCAGAGCCCACTTTCATCACGCAGGACAATGAGCACCATTGGCATGCCCCACCTTCAAGCCGCAAAGACACTTCAAAGCTTCGCATCCAAGCGGGCGTACCTGGAGACGCTTACGGCCGCAACGCTTTGTGATAGCACAAAGGTTGCCGCGTGTTTGTTTGCTTTGCATACATCATTGGGTTTGGAGAAGTTTCTCCGGCGGGATGCGTGTGTAGGCAACGCTGAAGGCTTCCATCGTCAGTCAAATGTTTGCTTTGGTGATAAGCGAAGCACAGATGAGACGTCCATCATCACACAGTAAACACCGCGCCGTCAACCTCATTCGCATGCGCGCGTACATTCGACTACAATCATTCCTCTGCAGCCTCTCGTGCTAGAAGCCACGCTCACAAAAAATTGACTTGGATATTCTACACAGACAAAATGCTCTTTGAAGTGAAAACTGACCATTTGGAGGATGTAAAAAGTCTACGCACGCCTTAAGTTTAAGTGCCAAGTGTTTAAGCAGTCAACTAAAACCTATATGTGTATTTGAATTAACAGTTTATACACACACACACACACACACATATATAAAAAAAATAGTGGCAGGCTGTCAGGGCCAGCAAGGCCTTCTCTGCAGGCCTAATATAAGCTGACATTATCATAATTATAATAATTATAAAAAAGTCATTTTTTTAACTAAATATATATATATTTTATATAGAAAATTATTCTCCATATTCTGTTCTTTTCGTGTCATATTTTATCCATATGGTTACACTCAAACAAGTGCTGCCATTTTAGTGTAGAGTTTTTAGCCGATTAGAATTCAGCTAACGTGTGTTGCCAGGCAGACTTCCAGGCAGACTTCGTATCTGTTTAGTTGGGATGCGCTCGGGCATTCACTTGAACAAGTAGAAGGCTTCTGTGCAGTGTGCAATGTCGTATTGTGTATGGGCTCATATTTTTTTAGGTTATTATTTATTGTAGGTATCTCTACTTAGGCTTCATACCTGTTACTTGTTTGTTGTTTAGACCTTGTTCTTTGTCTTAACTTAGTACTTATTTTATGACATTCATTGGACGGCAAAGTAAGAATTTAATTGTACTTAGTAACTTGTTTCTACACTTTGACTTGACTTTCATCTTGGTCAGTCGTTGAGCTACCATCACGTAATATACATCGTTGTGTTTCAGTTGTTTGTTGTTATTTTTCACCTAAAAATACATGTCCCGTTTATGGCGAAAAAGGGTTCGAAAAGACATCTTGTTCTCAATGATAGCACAAAAACCTGGCTTTTGAACAAATATGTGTCATTTTTACATCTAATGTACAAACAGTTCTTATGAATGTGTCAGATGATTGCCACAGTCCATGGAGATAAACACCTCAGCAGTAGTCGGCGTTTCCCACGCACATTATGATTTTTGGTGGTAAATATTGAACGCGTTTATTATTTATCATTGTGGCCCCCGGCCCCTTTCGAACTCTTGTCAGAAGAAATCTACTCTTTACACTCCTCAGAACGATAACCTTTAAGGGGAATCTTACAAAACATGAAATAGTCGCCCTCCTCGACAAAAACGGGAAGGACGTCATGAGTGTACCCGACCTTTCGCTTACCGACGACCCAAATGTGAATACGCGGTATTGAAAGGGTTTGAGCAAACTTTCCTGTTTACGCACTCCAAGTAAATCATTTTCTCAGGAGCCAGATTTTTTGAATAGAGACAAAAAGATGCGGCCAGTGACGAAAAGTTAATTTTGAAGAAAACTGCCTGTTCGAAGTGTACACATTTCACAACAAAGACTTTGCTTATCTACAGTACAAAGCTATTTAAGCCATAGCTGCTACCAACAGTGCCAAAGGTGATGACCACCCTAAGGACCTGCAAATGACAGAAGAATAAAAGTATTTTGAAGATGCGGTATTATAGTGGGGCCCAAAGCGATATTTTATTCCCGCAATCTCTTAAATACCAAATTTTCACAAAGCAGGATCAGCAACATTGACGTAGGAGCTGGGCTAATCTGTTTTAGTATCTGAAAAGGCACATTGTACAGCATGCCACTTGTGACATGTTGCAACAAGATTGACAAGAAACACATAATACCAATAACCTAATGTTTGCTAATTAAGCTTTTGTTTCATTTTTAAATATCAAACGCTGACCGGCCTTTCCAAAATTGAGGCGAAGGGATTTTTGGCTATTCGTTAGTAAATGGTAAAAGTTGGTTTCCTACTGAGGGGCGAATGCTGGCAAGCGTGTGCAAAGGTAGCAGCTCTTTTGATCACCTCCAGGGTTGGTTCAAGGTCATTAGAAGTCATTGCAAGGTCACTAGAGGTCATTTGCGATTATTCATGAGTTGATTATAGCTTTTACAAAAGAATCAATTAATAGACACGTAATTCTTCATCAAATTAATCGACAACTATTTTAATAATCGAGTAATCGTTTAGAGTTATCACTTAAAGCTTAAATCTCTGATTACAACCTCTCAGCAGTAACTATTCTTTCATTTTTCTAGTCTTTCAAGAAAGTAGACTGACAGAATGATGACAGAATCAGTAACTCAATCTTTAAAATTTTTTGGTGAGTACACCATCGATCTCACTCATGTGATATTGCTTACTTGTTGTTTTTAATAAATAATTAAGAATGAATAGCAATCGGAAGGAAAATGGTTTTGCAATACACTGCAATTGTTACCAGATTATATGATAAACTGAAGAAATCCGCCCATCCATCCATTATCTGTAGCTGCTTATCCTCACAAGGGTCACAGGCTTGCTGGTGCCTATCCCAGCTGGCTTCGAGCAGTTGGTGGGGGATACCCCAAACTGGTTGCCAGCCAATCGCAGGGCACAGAGGGACGAAAAATCATTCACGCACCCAATCAAACCTGAGGAAAATTTAGTATGTCCAATACAGCTGCCATGCATATGTTTGGAGTGCGGGAGGAAGCCGGAGTGCCGGAGAGAACCCACGCGGGCTCGGGGAGAACATGCAAACTCCACACGGGAGGGCAGAGGCGAGCTGAATTTGAACTCGGCGGACGTGCTAACCACTCGACCTGGGCAATCGAAGAAATAGTGACTAAAATAATCGATTCTAAAATATTCAATAGTGACAGCGCTAATCGCTCAATCGATGAGTGGTTGCACCTCCAGTTGCCATGTTGTTCCTCACTGCCATTTGTCCGTGTTAGCTTACACCATCAGCTGCCTTAAAAGTCATGTTGTCGGTGGACTTAGCCATTAAGCCGAGACACCGCTCGGGCTCTTTCTCCATATAGACACGGCGAATGGCCGGGGGCCTTAAGCAGTGATTATAGCGTTGAGAAGTGGGAGCCGGGGGCCTCGGCGTCATTAGTCTGGTTAATCAGAGGCCGGCTCCGGGTTAAGCTCCGCGGCCTCCAGAGACAGGCTGATGAGCAGATAGCGGTAGCCAGCCTACAGTGCTCAGGTCTGGGCCCCGGAAGCTCCCCTGGCCCCTGCCCGCTCCAGACAGTAATCTATAACTCGCCCCTTGAGCACGGCGTCAAGGCTCAGGCTGCTGGACAACACTGACACATGATGCATGGTAATAAGACACACACAGGCGGTCTCTCCCTCGCACACGAGCGCACACGCGCGCGCGACTCACCGCTGCCGTTAGCAGCCCTCCGTGTTTTTCGACGCCGGTGCCCTAGTAGAGTGTTTAATGCTCCGGAAGCGGTGACCTTGGCCTCATAACTCATGTAATTCAACATCCGAGTGTTTAACTACCCCTGTCCAAGGAGAGCACCGATAACCAACTCAGCACAATGAGCGTATAATGACCAGCGGAACTGTCGCAAACACGCGCGCTCCCAAGACGGAAGGGCCCGGGCTCGGCGGGGAGGCTCCTGAGAGTCGGCCGGCCCGACTCTCCCCTGTGAGCTCATTAGCGCCAATCATAACCACTTCCTTCCGCGACGTTACGCGCGCCATCCATCGCCACGCGCAAATGACGCTCTCCATCAGAACGCGTGGCGCTAAATGCGGGAATGCAGGTGCGCATTCCTGTTTAAAGGACAGGGAAGGTCAGGGAACACACCCCCAAATGGGTCCCGGGGGGCCCGGTGGGAGGGGGGACCCCAGAGCGGGGGTATTCGGGTGATGGAGTGGACGACAAGTGACCCAGATGGAGGGGAGCGAGACGGGGAAATGTGGTTTTTTGAAATGGCTGCGCACACAGAACGGACCCCTGAGGACCACCTAAATGGGACGAGACAACAAAGAATCCCATCATCCCTATACTGAATAGATCTGTTCATCTATTGCTTTTTTTCTCTCCTCATAATCAGCTTCTCATTACAGCCTGTAGTCTCAATCAGACGCTTGGCAACATTTTAACGCAACACCAATCATGTCACTCACTCGTGTAGCCCCTCAAGCCAAACAACACACGGGGAACCCCCCCTCCCCCATTTCTCCCTCCTGTCCATCACCGAGCTTTTTTGGGTGTGAATCCCGGGAGAAGAAGCGTAACCCGCATCACCTCCCATCTCGCAAACACTGTACACACGCCGGGTTCCGAGTGTGTATGGATAACGACCATTAGCATATTCATGATCATTGCCAGCCTCTTATTGTTTGCTCGCTCCATTAATCTTCATCTGCCGCCTGCCGACTGACAGCTCAATCTAACAGGATGTAAACGGGCACTGGGTGTACACGCGCGCGCACACTCGGACGCGCGCGCTCACACACACAAACACAACGCACGCTCGCATCAACGATCATAACGAGGTATTGTCTTTCCGTCCCTGTATTTCACATACACCTTCACATCGTGATTGACACCCACCCGTGAGTGTTTGCCAGCTGTGTGGTGTCGCACCTGTGGTCTGTGAGAACCTCCTGGGCCACAGGTGTGCAAAGTGTGAATCTACGCGGACCCAAAAATGTACCAACAAACATACACACACGTACCTCAGGCCAAATGAATTGAGAACATGCCTAAGAGGACAAAAAGAATAATACCGAGCTAAACAGGTTGCGTGTGTGCGTGGAAATGTGTAGGTGTGTGTAGGGTAGGCAGCAAGCGCTCTCAAATGTTAATGTGTTTGTTTAAAGCCGGCGTGACTGATAGATTTGCAGCAGCTTAACGGGCAAAATGAGCGCTGGAAGCCAGCCAAGTTCAACGGGAGGTCTGTTCTCTCGTCGCCTCACCCGCCACCTCCCCCTACACCTTCTACCAGATCACTCGTGGATTCCCTTAGACCAGTGCTTCGCAACCTTTTTTCAATTATGTACCCTCTATGATTTTTTTTTTTTAGCCAAGTACTCCTGAAACAGTGCAAAAATGAAAAAAAAAACCCATCAAAAAAGGAGTTACTATATAACACAATTCAGGGCTGGGCAAAACAGTAAATATAACTCGATCAAGTCATTTTAATAGATAGTCCACTTACTTTGAACAAATTGAAATTAATGAGCTTAATTATTTTTCGGATTGATACTTTTAAAAATCTGTTTTTTTATTGCACAAGCTATGAATGTTTATGTTAAAACTGATTTGTTATATTCATATATTTTGTCTATTTTCCACTCATTTTTTTTAAACCAAGAAAATCTTTAAGGAAAAGTTTTTTGGGTTGATTTAGTTTATTAACATCTATTAGACATGTAATTAAACAGAACGATTGAAGTAAAAAAAACATTTTTGGGGAGGGGGGCAGACCTAACATAATTTGGCAATAAGTTGCTTTATGTTCCAACCTATTTGCTCTTAATTTGAAAACGGGTGCCATTGAAAATGTAGATTTAAGAACCTCATCCGAGAACCACTGCACTTGACAAAATATTACATGTGAGTGAACTATGAAGATCCAGCTGCTGGCCTTTGTGTGAGACGTGGCCACTATGATGCAGTCAAACAAAGAAGACTTTCACAACTGCTGTTAAGATTGTGTTTCGGTCGGGGGACACACAATAGGTAAGTATTTTTATATTCTCTATGCATGTGTTGTTCCACCATTAGCATCACTTGCTTAAAGAATCTTAACTCCATCAAGTAGATTCAATTTTTAGCCCATCTATGGCATTTCCTGTGATCTATTACCATTACCGTAATTCTTTTTGTTTTATGTTTAGTTTGACAATCACAAATCTTTGCGCATAAGTCAATGAAAAAAAAAGGCTCGTAAGGCGCCACTTGATTTTCATTTATCTAGGTCAGTGGTTCACAAATGGAGATATGAGTAACACTGGGTGTAGGGGAAGGCTCTTCAGGGGTATGGGGAGATTTTAGGCAGGTAGCAGCAAATCTAATATATGCTCGAACATGAAAAAAAATAAGTGTATTTTAATTTTGAAATTAAGAGCAAATTAATTGGAACATGAATCAACTTAATGCTTAACCTGTATATGACTATTTGTGTGTCATTTTGGCAAATTCCACTAATATTGTCGTGACAATCTGGGTGAAATTTCAGCACCCTAGTGTCTTGATTTGAAATGCCTTTGATGTGAAGTTAAAAGGAGTGGACTAATTACTGCAGAAGGGTTAATTGTGCTAATTTGACTTCTTTGCCAAAGCTTCATGAAGAAGTGCATCGCAATTAGCGATTTCATTTTAGAGCAAACAAGTCAGAAATAAAACAGATAATGCTATGCGATATACCTTCTGGAGATGCTAAATAAAAAATGCTATTATATACAAACATAGTTGTAAAGATTATTATTCAGCTATTAGTGATCGTTTTTATGTTTAGTTTTTGTCAGGTTTTAAACTGTGAGTAGTTTTGCATCATTGTCATTCACGATAGAAAAGAACTTGCAATAAACATGCAACTAAATAAATAAAACTAAACAATACAATTCGTCAGGCATATTTGATTGTATTTTATCGTTATCCTTCTGTCGACAAGGCGTCAATGTATTAAATAACGAGATGAACTTTGATGCTTCTTAGCTGATCAGTAAATGCAGAAAGATAATACATTCACAGATTAAATAGGAAGAACATGCGCACACTGGAAGCATACTTTGTTGTCCATTTAATTTTCACAGTGTTTGGCTGTTGCCTTCTTTGTTATACCGAATGGATTTTCTTGTAAAATAATCACTTTTATGAATAAAGCTACTGCGAGTTATATCTTGAAGCTATACGATGTTTTAAACTGCAACATAGAGGCCAGAATGCGTCGTAACGTTTCTCCTTGCTGGGCCATAAAACTATTTTTGTAGAGCCTCCAGTGTGTAAAATATTCTCCTATCAGAGATCATAAATGCTTTATTGTGATCTTTCACAGAGCATATACTTTTATTTAGCATCAGTAAATCATTACTTTGCTATGTGCTATCAGTATCTGAGACGTTTTGTCTTTGCGAGTGGAAGGGATGCACGGTTTTGATGTTTATGGGTGGGATTTTAGTAGATTTCCATGATTTACAGGGGCAGTAAAGTGTGAATTATAATTTACAAACATTTTGCGCTCAAATAAACACCTCTTAAAAGACGAGCTGTGAATACAAAGACATCGGCTTTTGCTTTAGCACGTTCTATGATTCAGGTTGTCATCCGGTATCCGCTTATATTGTTATTCTTGAAAGTTACTTTTTTTTTTGTATTGACAGCTTTCATTTCATTTCATTCATCATACAATATTTAATAGAAATATAAAAATAAAAGGAAATGTTTGAAAGTGTCTGTATCATGCAAATTGTAACTTTCGAAGCCATATTATAGAATGCTATTTCCTCAGCAAAAACACCCCTAAAGTCTTGTTTTCCTCCATTCACGCGTCTCTGAGCATTCTTGCTCTTTGCTGCGCTCTCAGAGAAAACAATTTTGTTACGACACTAATCGAATACCGGACCCGTACAGCCCAACGTCAACATAGGTCCTTACTCATGCAGTCAGCAGTGCAGTGAGATGTCATGAAAAGGGCGCTCAGAAGAAGGATTTAAGGAAGTTGAAAATTACTTAAGAAATCGAAACACCATTAGGGCTGAAATAAGTCTTTGAGTGATTCAAGTACCTCAGTTTGGAAGTATGTTTTAAATATAATCATAGGCCTAGTTATCAAAAATGGTATTACATGGCGGATGGCGCTTCTCGGAGGCGGCCATGTTTGTTATAGCTACGGACGATGGTAAATGCAGCACCACCTGCTGTCCGGAATGAAAATAAATCTTACACACTATCCCTTTAAGAACAAGTTCCAACTGTTTTTCACCAATTTTTTTGGTGCAAATATTTTATGTTTTCTATAATATATCTGAATACGAAAAATACTTGATAGCTAAGGCACTCATCCCGTCACTGTGCAGAAAAACATAATCAGACGCATCAACTAAAATTAATTGTGTAAAGTTGAAAATACCACGCTACAGGCCTTTTAAAATATTTGCTGCACTCATGCAGATATTGAGAGTAAGTAATCGGCCTAATCAACAGTGATGGACAAATGAAGCCTCATGAGGCACTTGTGATATATTTGGATTCTTCTAGATGGCAGTCTCGGCTCAAAGATTGAATACGTTTCTACTGCACAAATGTGTACCTTTCAACGAGGAGCACCAGCTAGGCTCCTCGAGGGAATTGAAAAAAAAAAATCATATGTGCTTCATTGAACACATCACTACTAATCAACTGTGCAGATGCAATGTTAAAATGTAGGCTGGCAAGGGTGCTTTAGAGTGCCAAAAATGTTGTAGTAGTAGTATTTTTTGTTTACCATATAGATATGTCCAAAAAAAAAATTAATTAACTAATGGGGATTACAAAAAAAAAAGAACCTGGTACACGGTCAGTCTGAGGTCATGTGTGGGAGGCTGAGCAAAGCTAACATGACTGCGGGTTTAACACCATAAATAATGAGCCTTTTTTTAACTAAAATTTGATGAAACTGCACTCCGTTACGCCGATTTTTCAAGAATCTAAGCTCGGTGTTCCAACACAGCTCACAAAATGCTTTCAACATGATTTGTGAAGTTATTTCCCTGACTTATCAGGCTCAAACCGGGCTTGCGTTATTTACAGCGTCTAGCAGAAAAACAAAGTAGACAATAAAAGATTGTTAATTTTCCCTTTAGTAGACCACCTCATTCTTAATAATGAAACATGCATGCTGCTCTAAGCACCTTCTCACTAACTTGCAGGCTGTTTAGTCTTTTCTGGGCCATGAGTCCATGACCTGGTTATTAAAGCGGGATCAAGAATTGATGTAGCAACCTTGTAGTTCTCATCATCATCATCATCATCTTCATTTAGCCCATGATTAACTCCCAATCATCACGCGTGATTAAAAGTCGGAGTAAAAATATTCTACACATATTTAATAGTCCGGCACTAACAAGGGGAGCTGGTCCCGGAGTGTCATCAACGCAGCAGATACAGAGCCACGGAGGGCACATACATCATCTCCTTCTTAGCCCGAAAACAGCCCTCACCGATCCCGGCCTATCGAGTCCCCATGCCGGATGGTTGGAATTAGAAAAACCAGCCTGCGGTCTCATTAATTAATTAAACGGTGAGCGCCGGTGGCACCTGGGTGCTGGTTATCGCTGTCACTCAGACGCGCCGTCGTCTCAATAAGAACCTCACCACAGGGCACCGCTAGGCCAGGCGGCCAGCTGCGCCTTCTCCCTATCTTCTCTCCTACCTTGACATTCTTCTTCAAAATTCATTCTTTGCGCATTTATTTTAGAGTAAAACTTTGTCCGTGTGATTTTCCTTACAGGACGGTCATTTACTTTAATCAGGACTCGATTGGCTACGGGGTCTTCTATGAGTTCATATTTTTTCATTGTTTTTTTAGAACTGTCAAATTTTTGATCGAATTAATCGGCAAATGTTTTAATATAATCGAGTGATCGGTCAGACTAGAGCCATTGTTTATCAAACGGCTTAAAGAGGTCATGTTGAGACTTTGCTTGAAAAAAAAGTTGTTCAGAGACATATTTTCGATTATAGGTACACGACAGCATACCCTGCTCAAAGTTCCCATGAGGGGAAGGAAAAACTCAAAAACCCCAATTTGGGGAAAATCAGAAACCTTCAGAAGGGACCGCAGGTGGGAGGAGTCCCGTTCCAGGCTCAACAGGTTGAAGTGGATGCTGCGTGTACCAAATACAGACAAATACAGGTACACAATACAGATTACAGAAAACATATTGTGTTATATTAGGATTGATTAAATTTTATGTCAGTTAGGTTATTCAATTTCATTATTTGAAATTAAATGCCAGATTCCCTCCATAATAGAATGGTTCGACCTAACTTGTCAGGTGAATAGAAGAGGAATTGAAGAAGAGACTTTATGTTTAATATTTTTCCGTGGAAAAAGAACCGGTCTTACACTTTATGTTGATTATTTTTTGTGGACAAATATTTTTTTATAATTAATTTCTTTTGATAACATTCTCTCTCCTATAATTCAAAAGAGGACACTTTGGGGATTATTTCTTAAGGACAGTTATAAGTGAAGTTTGAAGGGTTCTTAAGTTTAATAAGTCCAACACGGATGGCCTGTTTAAAGTCATTTTTTTTAAAACCCCAAACTGCTTTGCACTGGTTAAGGATTATTTGGATGGAAACATATTTCACAGGGGATACATCATTCAAAAAGGTTGAGAACCACTGTCAAAGACTAATAAGTAACATATTAAGCAGCCAATCTTTGAACTGCGTCAGTCAAGGCTATCTGGAAATAACGAAGGCGTGTCACATGGAATACAAACTGATTACAGCATTAAATAATAATCATCTTTAGTTGCTTGGTTGTCCTCGGGGGATGCACCATGGATGGACAGACAACCTGGGCCAGCGTTCGCTCTCAAATGCAGTGGCGGCAGGTGCGCTTTCATTTGTTTTAGCGAATCAATTTGCTTTTAAGCTGGGTGACCTTTTTTCGCGGGAGAATCCGGAGGTAAAGAAACATTTGACACATTTATAAGATTTTCCCCTGCAGGTGGATAAGAGCGTGTCCACAGCGGAGATCGGAGACATGATAGAATTCGTGCACCCGTGGTTGGGGGTGTCTCTATGGGGAGTTTATATGGGACAAGGTCATGTGATTCATTTTGGAGTGGGAGGTGAGAGAAGAAATGGTGAATTTGTTTGAAGTCTTAACTGCTACATGACAAGACTTGTTTTTTCTTCTCCCCCGCTCCCCCAAAAGACGAGAACATGACTCAGAAAGCGTGCCGCAGCTTCGTGCAGCATATGCTGCCCAGGTCGAAAGGTGACGGCGTTCTCAAGAAGACCGCCGTCACCTCTCAGCCCATCTCTGATATCAGAGTACCTACGGGAACCCGCATCCGGGTCAACAACGACAAGCACCAGCTGGCTCCATCCATAACGGAGCAGATGATGCATCGCTGTCAGACCTTCCTGCACCAGGAGTTCAAATACGACCTGATCAACTTCAACAGCGAGCATTTTGCCACGTTTGTTCGCTACGGCCGAGCCGTGTGCACGCAGGTTGGTGACAGTCGAACACCGGCAATCGTTAACGCGTCCGTAGAACATACATTCTTCATATGTGAAAGAAAAAAAGAGAAGTTATGCTTGGTTAAAAAAAAAAAAAAAAAAAGTAAAGCTAGACTAGAGGTATTTAAAGGGATAGTGTGTAAGATTTACACCGTTTTTCATTACGGACAGCTGGAGGTGCTGCAGGTCATGTATTTACCATTGTCCGTAGCTATAACAAACATGGCCGCCTCCAAAGAATTGCCACCCTTCATGTAATATAATTTAATGATAACTAGACCTGTGATTGTATTTATAACATACCGTTGATCATTAAGAACACATTCATTGGCACGTTTTTGAAATTTACAATAATTTAATGAATTCCTTTTTAATGACAAATGGTCTATATCTTACAGCAGCTCATTGGTAAAATCCCTGGATTTTTTTTTTTTTTTGACAGAGGCTCTCTGCACTTTGCTTTCTTGCCACAAATACATGTAAATTCTGATTTGTCATTAAAGGAAAGTATTCAGACTTTTCTGAATTGTACGTAGATGAAAAAGTCATCAACACTATGATGATGAATAAAGAAAAGTAGGGGTTTTTTTTTCAAAGAAAAATGATTCTGCAAAGTAGGTACTTTTTGCCCACATCTTGGTATTTTCCCCTGTCAGCTTAATGATGTGGACGATGCTTTGACTTTGGATGACTTTCAGTTCACAGATGTGCAATTTTAGGAGACAATAACTTGATTTTTTTTTTTTAACTACTGAATATATACTAAACATTTTTTCAGCTGTAAAAAGATCATATTTTGGTGACCTAATAGTTTTTCATGTACAAATAATACATTTAAAAACATTTTTTCAAACATACTATCAACAGAAAATGACATCAGCCGTAGGTTTGGGAAACGACCAATCAAGTCTCACCAGTTGGTCATGTGATGATAACAAGCTGACCTGTGAATGGTTGTAACCTGAGCCCTCAGCATGTGATGTTTTTCTCAGTTGACAGCAAGAGAAAAAATGTGTTTTTAAATGCAGTTATTTTATATAAATGTTAGTCATCAAATTATTTCCAGACAAAATAATAACTTTTCACTGCTGAAAATGAGTATATAAAAGCACTAACCCATTAATTTGAGTCCGTGTTTCCAAAGTTCTGAGTGGTATTGTATTAAAAGCAGATGACCTGACAGTGGTGCAAGAATAAACTTTTGTGTAAAATGAAAAATCATTCTGCTCTGGTGGTCCTCCATGCCTGTGATTTACAAGAGAGCACAATCGCTGAGCAAAACCTGCAGCCTTCCAAAAAATAGAACTAAAACTATAATCCAATCAAATTAAGTGTTATAGTGACGACAAGGTGAAATGTTAGCATTAGGCCTAACTTAATTCAGTTTACGCAATTGTATACACGCATAGTATTTTGCCAAGTGGTTTCTATCATTCATCTTCAGAAGTTTACTACTATTCCGATATTCTTATCGATGGTAATTATTTTTCCTACTAATATTTTGTTTTGCAGATTCCCTTCCAGAAAACGACTGGAGATCACGCCAAGACGACTGAAACTCTTGAACTGATTATGAAGCAGCGTATAGAGACGGAAACATAAGCACTCACATCTGCTTATTTCTCCCACTAACGAGCTCCATAAAACCTTTTACCGCGCGACAGGATTTCAACTATGCGCTGACAGTAAAGGACATACTTTGTCGGCTGCCCAAACCCCAATAAAGGCGGACAAAACTTTGCAACAAAGCGGCTGGAGAAACTTTATGAGTCGTCTAGTTTATTAAGACTTGTGGAATGTCAATAAGAACATCTCTATACAGTAGAAGGGTGGAGGAGGCTGTTGCGCAGACACGGTGACCTTCTGCTATTCTCCTCCTTGATAATGACCCAGACAGCGGCATACTGCCCACGAGCCAGACCTCTAATGAAGCCAAACACTCTCTATCATCTACTAATAACCTCCGTGCAGCAGAAAGAGTCACGGAGCGGGCCAATGTCTTTGGAAGAAAAGCTCCGGGCAGACAGGAAGTGGAGGAAAGCATCCCGTTTATTGATTTAGGACTGCGTGTGCTGCCTGATGATAACTGCGTTCCTCCGCTAATAAAGATGGCCATAAAGGGGAAGAGACATTTCACTGTATTCATCAATATTTTTTGGTTGCCGCGCTGCGACACGTTCACATACCGGCATAGTATGGAAACACTTGGGTTTTCTTCATAATTGGTAAAGAAGTCCGGTTCTGAGCAACGCTTCCAAAGGAACGCTGATTAATTGTCCTCTTAAATCCTTGTAATACAGCAACCGCCTCCTACTTCACCAGACAAATGCACAGTCACGTGCCCATTCCCCCGCGCTTAAAAAAAAAAAAAAAAAAAAAAAAAAAGGAACACTTTCGCCTTGTCACTGGCTGAGGCCGACAACGTATCCGTAAAGCTGCTGCGAGAAGGCCTGAAGAGAAAATTTATCTTGCACCCGCTTCCTGCCAGCTTGTCCCATGTCCCTGCGGAGCTGCGGCTCCAGTACCAACCTGGCCATGGCCTTAGAGAAGGCCTCGGCCGTAGGCTCGCACAAGAAGCCCGTCTTGCCATCCGCCACGCTCTCCAGGGGCCCCCCGGAGTTCACGGCGATAACGGGGCAGCAGCAGTACATGGCTTCCACGGGAACGATGCCAAAATGCTCCCTGCTGGGTGTGTACAGCACCGCGTGGCTGCCCCGCAGCAGAGCCACCTTGACCGAATCCGAGGGCGAGCGCAAGAAAGTCACGTGGTCCTCCAAGTGGAGTTGCGATGCCAGCTCCCGCAGCTCGCCGTAGTGCTCCACGTTCTCGCCGACTCGGTCGTCGTAGCCCCCCGCCACCACCAGGTGAACCCCCGCTCGCCGGCCCGGGGCAAGCGCGACCCTCAGCGCCGCCAGGGCTCGCAGGGCCAGGCCCAGATTCTTCTTTCGCTCGTATCGGTTGAGCGAGAGGAACAGGTGGGAGGTTCCCTCGGGGAGCAGCCCCCACGGACCTTGCGCTTCTGTCGGCGGCTGGTCGAAGGTGTGCGTGTTGAGGGAGGGATAGAGAACGTCTGTCTGGACCCCCCTGAGACTCCGAAAGGTCTCCCTGAAGACTTCTGCGGTGAACTGGCTGTTTACCAGAATCTACATGCAAGTAAAGTTACATCAGGAGGACCCCTAAAAAAATTGGATTTACAATCGTTATAGTGGTACCTTGACTCGTGACTGCCCCAATTCATGAATTTTGTTTAAAGTTACAAGGCGTCCCCCGGTCGATTTTTTTTTGCTTTGGCGTGGCGAGCCAAACTTACAATCTGATGGAAGTGAAAGAAAATTGAGTAATTGAAGAAAATGAATGGCCTGGCAAGTGGGCAAAGCCAGCCACAGTCTCCAATGTACCTAAAGGGGAAGTCAAGTCCAAAATTTTCTTTACAATAATATGTTCTATGCACTTCTACCAGTCTACACAAGGCATTCTGAAATATTGCATTTGTGGAATATGAATTAGAATGCACATGTTTAATTTTTTATCCATTTCACAGAGTGGCTATTTTGCCACTCAAGTGAAAATAAGATCACAGTTGCTCAGGGCTCAGGGAACGACCAATCATAACTTCTCCACTCACTAGGCCACGCCCATTAAACGGAAGTCAACCAAAACATTTTCTTTACAATAATGTGTCCTATGCAGCCTCACTGGTCAAAACATGACAAACTGATTAATATTGTGTATAGGTATTCGTACACAGTGTCAAGGTGACAGCGAAACCACATGTATAAATGACTCTTATTATTGCATTGGTGGGGGCACAGTCCAAAAATAAAATGCCAGGGGAAAAAAAAAATCTGTGGGTGTTTAAACCCCTTTAACATACTAGAGTGCTATTCTTTTCCACAGTTCTGAGCTTGGTCAAGGTACAAGGTAACGCTGTAGTTTAGTTAGTGAGTTAGTTAGTTAGTTAGGACAGGAGTAGAACTATTTAGCGAGCCATTCAAAGAACATTGTTTAGGTATTAATTGTATGATTTGATTTAGTAATTAGGTTCCTTTTTGTATTCATTTGCCCTATCCTCTGCTAAGCTACGCCTGAATTGGGATCCAGTACAACCCCAGCAATGAATGCTATTTTATCAGCTTCTTTAGCTGTGCATTGCTTTTAGAGATAGAAAAAAAATAGCTTACAGAAATGAGCATTTCCGTAAAGGTACATAGAGCCAAACATTTTTTGGGGTACAAAAGTAGCATTTCTGAACTTATCAAAGTCTAAACTGCTTATAATTGCTATATTTGGATCCATTTCTGATTAAATGTTATGGTGATATATTCCTTTACAAGCAAAACATATAAACATATAATAATGCATTTGTTCTTTTCACTGTGCAACGTTTGAGACTCCAAACATTTCTGTTGAGCCTCATAATTTTTTAGTATTCCAAGTCCTGGGGACCCAACAGAGACAAATCTGCATACCATATCAGCCATGCCAGTGGTGCACTCCTCCAGGAAGTCAATGGGAGCACGGTAAAGCTTCTTGAGGGCTGATTTCCTTTGAGTCAGCAGCTGATCCGGGAAGTGACAATAGAATAAAATCTTCTTTCTATGACGGGACAGCCTCAACACTGGAATACATGCAGACACCTGGGGTTTGATTTAAAAATAAACATAAAAGTTTATTTATAACCCAATAGGCAGATCAAGAAATGCCCTTTTCACAGAGAAATGACACAGGAGTGCTAAGAGTAAGAGAGGGTTCTGAATGGACTGCACTGGATGGATTAGTATTTCATTAGAAGAAAAATGTCTACCTCGCTTCTTTAGATAAAAAAATAAACCTAAACATGATCAAATATAAATGAAATTTAAAAAAAAAAAAAAAAAACAACAACTCACCTGATCACAAAAAATGACATCATACTCTAGCCCGCTGAGGAAAATCAAATAGAAAGCCACGAAGATCATCCTCAGGTAAGCACACACGGCATGGAGGTAACCAAAAACATTGGTGGGCAGCCAATCACCAACACAAACCTGATGGAAATGGAGTGGACGAAACCAAATTAACTACTAAAAATGTATACATTTATCCGCATGCTTGCTTACCACAGGTAGGTCTGGGTCAAGCGTCTCAGAGAAACAGTGGGCCGGGTCATAGTGGGCAGTCCAGATCTGGACATTACATCCTTTCGACTTAAGGGCAACGGCAGCATCAACGACCAGACGCTCTGCTCCTCCTATACCAAGGTCTGGATGCAGAAACACCACCTGCACCATCCTGGACATAAGTACGTATACCAATATAGGGCAGTACTAGTAATAACTTAAAAAGCTTTCAGACACAGACATATAGCCTTCAGATTAAAAAAAAAAAAAAAAAAAAACTCAAGTAAAATACATACCAGCTACACCCCCATGGTTTAACAAGTGTTTTAAGTTGTGTCAAAAAGTGTCTAAAAGACTTAATGGACAGTAAAATAGCATTAATTTCACATATTTTCAATAACTCGCTATTGATGAACAATAAACAAACAGGGATAGGAGTAAAGAGTAAATACAAACATTGCTATGAATAAAAGTACAGTGTAGTGCAGCACATTAATATGAGCATACCTGCATGACTAAAAAAAATATTTAAAAGAAATAAATGAAACGTTGTTTATAAAATGCATGCAGTTTTTGAGAGCGAACATTACATCCACACTGTGGTCCAACGTTTGCATTAAATACTAAACATTATAGCGTTTACCTTCTGTTAGCTTTTCCAATAACTGTGATAATGTTCTCCCTGCTTCGGACAGAACATATACCTTGAAACAAAGAACGTCGCCACCATTGTGGCTCTAAATTCATCCTTGAGATACTGCAAGCAAAAAGTCCGGCTTGCGCCAAAATGGCGCTTGTTTCCCCATTGACAATCATTTGTCTCGCAAAAGACACGTCACACATACGCGGGAGGATTCTTCATTTAGCCTATGTAGAAAACACGCATGGAAATAGTATAATACGGAAAATAGTACAAATATTGTTGTGAAAATGTTTTTTTTTACTAAACCGTTTACACAATTGTGTAGGACGTCGTCTATGTGTCCTCACTTTTTTGTCGAACGTTATGTTATTGACAGGCATCTTTTTTAGCACCTACACGGGTCCTAGAATTTTGCATTCGTGTCCTTTTTAGACAAGCGTCAGCGTTTGCAGGTCCCTTCTCAAATTAGGACCATTTCATTCAGACCTGACAAACGTCTTCGGAAGTGAATATCATCGTTGACAGAAAGTCGTGGACCCGATCAACTCGCACCAACACGAATAAAACAAAATGGTAAGATGCGTTTACTTGTATTCTTCCCCCTGAATGGAAGCGGCGTACTAAAAACATATGGGCGTTTTGCTATCCGTTAGCACGTCTGCTCCCCTAAGCTCAACGTTTGTGTACGTGGCTTTCCCCACAAGCAAATGATCACTTCTCTTAACTACGAAGTAACTCTAAGTTTAAAGCATGGAATACAAATACAAGAGGCTGTGCATGTCAATTGCTTTTTATAAGCTTTAGGGATTCGTTGTGATCAGCATTGCTTTTAAGTGTTAGGCTTCTGTTAACCACTGTTTTTTTTTTTTTTTTTTTTTTGTAAGCGTAATGATGTGTACTGTAAATGTTGCTGTAACTGTCTTTCAGCCTGGACCAGCAGCAAGTGCATCCAGTGTGGGGGCATCTGGCCGTTCCCCCAGTAAAACAGTCGCCCCTCGTGCAGCAGGCTCCACAGTCAGACAGAGGTACACATAGTTCACAAAAATTAATGTAATAGCTAAATGAATGATGAAGAAGAGATCCAAACAAATGACTGGTTGTGTAATGGTGAAAATGTAACAACAGTCATCTGCACAAACACTAATCTTTGTCCCTTTCTAAGTCCCATGATTGACCCAATCAGCTCTGGAGGTGATCAAATGTGTCATGGCTTGACGCCTTTTAAACAAACTCAGTATGATTTCATCCATTCATCATTCTTTACAAGTAGATCAAAACACCAGATAGAGCTTTTCACTTCAGGCGTTATGAGTTCGCTGTTATTTTAATATCAGCTATCTCAATCGGCATATTCGTTAATAGTTTTTTAATTCCCTTCACATGCTGCACTGAGGACTGATTGATCGTACAAGTGTGACTCTTTTAAAGAGGCTATTTTATTATTGAGGTGATCTAAGGACATGAAAGGATAAAAGGGATCAACAGAATTACATGATAAAAGTTGTAACATGCTGCGATAAGTCGTGACAATTTTATTTAACGCTTGACATTGCCCCCCCCACCCCCCACCCCCCCACCACCACCACCACCACCACCCTAGCCCCCTCATCCACACACACAAAAGTTACCAATGAATTGATGTCAGTATTTTTTTTTTCTTGCAGTTTAATCTATATGAGATTTTAGGTAATAATAATCAATGTACATTGTTCCCTTGCTACTTTGCGCTTCACTTTTCGCAACCTCAGTGCCCCCCCCAAAGTATCATCACTTCACAGCAGCACATGATGCATTGCAATATTCCCATGCTCAGCCCTAATACAAAATATTGTTCAAATAGAGGCACCTAAGCGAGCCTCATATTATGGCCTGAAGTGACACAATGCATTTTTTTTTTTTTTTGGTCACTATCCGGCCTGTATCTTATCTTTTGATGGCAGTGTGACCGACACAGATTTTTTAAAAATTGACCCAGGCCACTTGGGTATTTGGTTCTAAATCCGATATGTATCCGATCTTTTGACACGCTCGGTCTGTTCGGTCTGAACAAGCCGGGCCGCATTCATCCGACTCGGGAGCGAGAACAAAGTGTATTTTCTCTGTGTTTGTGCAAATGTGTATATCTGTTCAAGGTGTCAATTTATGGAACACCTAATAAATATTACTGAAACGATAAAACAATGCCTGTGCTCAAAAATAGGCTTAACACTATTGTATTAAAAATATAAATACGTATAAGATCTTGTACATATGTAAATTTGGTATATATGTACAAATGATTGTATATACAGTATGCATAATTGTATATATGAAGTATGTGCAACGTGTTTATATATGTGATGTTACGACTTGCGGCTTACAGTGGCTTATCCCTGACAATTTTGGGGTTTTTTTTGCTCAATTTGTGCTGCTGCGGTGAAGATCGCTGATAAAATGGTTGTAGTTTTGCACTCCCAATTTCCAGAAGCTCCTGATGGGTATATGATGTAAGAGCCCAGCTGTTCTACACAAACAGACCTGAAATGAGCAGCAAAATCACTACTGTTTGTTTTCAAAATCATGAGGAGACGCTGAGCCTCGCGTTGTGCACGTGCTGCCGAAACACTTTCTGTGGAACTAGCCGATGTAAGAAAGCGTGCGCCGGGATGGAAATGAGTAAATGATGTGTAAAATAATATCAAGCAACTAGTTGACGTTGGGAAATCACTCATATATGTGATCAACGTTGTTGACAACGTCGATTATTCGTGGCAGCCCTACATTTCAGACTATACTTCAAGAACTGTATAACTACTAAGAAAAAATATAGAGGGTCACTTTCACTTATCCAAAAAAAAGCCGCGCCAATATTTCACATTTTGTCTGACAGAATATATGAATGCACTACCGCATATAAGTAGCGTTCATAATGCATTGAATTTGTGTGCCACAGGAAAGCAACCAGCAGCGGTACCCGCAGCGGAGGCAGGGCCACTGGATCAGCCGGTACCGGGGGAATGTGGCGCTTTTACACAGAGGACTCACCGGGTCTCAAAGTGTAAGTTTGTTGTAGCGCCAAACGATTTTGAAAAGCAATCTCATTGTGATATTTTTGTCAAGGCTTGGATACCGCATGTAAACAATTGCAATTCTTAAGCATCGAATTACTGTCAAGCAATACAAAAGTAATGAAATGGTAACGGCGGTTTAAATATCCTTAACTGTTCAACTGCTATGTCGTAAAAGCTGCTACTGCAAGTGCCCACCAGTGCATAAAACAATCGCTTGGAATGGAAATTAGGCAGAAAAGTGTGATAACTTTCTATCCTGTGCCAAGCCCTCTGCATGTTATTTAAAAAAAAAAAAAATAAAACATCCCATCTCCCGGTCGCAAGCTGCAGCGGTGGTTGATCGATGGCGCGCGCTGCTTATCGAGTGTGTGTCTCAGGCGTCGAAGGAGGGCACACTCCTCGTACGCCGCCGTATATCGAGTGCGCGTTTGTTCCCGCGTTAGACGGCGCTCGCGGAGCTTCATTAAAGGATCCACTCCGAAAGGTCAACTCAATTACAGCCTTCTGACAGGGGCGGGGGGAGGGCGAGGGATGGAGGAGGAGGTTGGCATGGCGATGCACCCCCTCCCCCAAACCAGTCCCTCCTTCAGAGTCGAGAGCCCCTCCTGGTGTCAGCGGCTCATCAATAAAACGAAGACTCTCGGGCGCACTCGAAACCTAATGAGAAACCATTTAAAAGTTGGCGCTGAACACATTTTGTTTGCATGCTCGCCACTTTTCAGAGATGCGCTCAACATGCACTCGGCGAGTGCGCGTTCAACTCATTAGCTTGGCAGGAGGTGAGCCGCACAGAAAAGTATGCACTCTCCATTAAATTTTATTTGTGTGATTATTAATTGCAAAGTGATGACTTTTAATGAACGACTGGCTTAATACTCCATGGCTCCTTAAATGAAATACAGGCAAACCTCCAAAGTTGAACACAATGCATTCTGTGATGCTGGTTGACTCCCAAATTGTTCCAATTTTAAAACCAGTTTATCCGAGGCGAATATGCAAATTGCATTAATTTATTCCAAGCTCAAACCGGCGCCGTCGTAAAACCTTAATAACTGGACTGGTGAGTGACACTTAGACACACCATTTGCATGGTAATCATTTGTGTTGTACAATGGTATTTATTGTCCAAAGGTTACTGTAATTTGGGCGCGTAGTTAAACGTAGGTGTTAATCTTAAATTTTTACAAGCGTTGCTTAAGTGAGCAATGCAAGGTAGACTTGTCGGTCACTACTACCTAAAGTTACTACCGAAAGCCACAGCTTGTCTAAAAAACACGCACACAGTGCAATATAAATGTGTTAAATGTGTTTGTGTAGTTAGATTAGAGGTGTGTAAAGTCAGTAAAACTTCATTTATTATTTCTGCCACGCAATCTGGGAGCTGAAAAGGAAGTTAAAAAGTATATCTAACCTGCCTTTCGTGGGGATTTGGTACCAAGACAGTCCCTTTTCAAATGCATTGGGCTGAAACAAATGCTTTAATTTAATTCAATACGATCGGAAAATTAACAGTTTTTTTTTTTTGTTTTGTTTTTTTCCCCCAAAACTCAATAAAGCAAAAAAACTAAACAAAACAAACACCTGTTTAGCACTGTTCCTTTTTGGGTACAGTTGTATCTCCTCCATGCCTCAGAAAAAGGCGGTGTTTTGCAGGTTCCCTTCTGTAACTTGTGATAGTGATTTCGTTACCGTCGGGTTGGACGATGTGGTCAACATCAAACATCCAAATTATTGATCTCCCACGGAGTGCTTCCTCTTAAGATTTTTTTTTTTTTTCCCACGTTATATATGAGTCATTTAAATACTTGTCATTGTGAGGGTTAAACCGCACCCCGTCTGGCTCTGGCATGTGGTTGTCATATACAGTAGAATATTACAGGTGAGGCAAGGTGAACTTGGCACAAGTGTTCGCAGCTTGAAAAGATACACTTTTTGTGTGTTTCCAACACATGCTATCGCAGCCTCCAATCATCGCCAGGGGAACAAATAGACCAGTTAAACGAACGTATCGTATTTCTTACCAAACAGCTGCTACGTTATGATGGGCGAATGAGTTCCTCTACTAATGCCTGCGTGTTTCTTGTGACAGCGGCCCGGTGCCGGTGTTGGTGATGAGTCTGCTCTTCATCGCCTCTGTCTTCATGCTTCACATCTGGGGTAAATATACCCGCTCTTAAGCCCCCAGCCTGAAGACGTCTGACCCGCCGCCATCTTAACACATCGGACCAGGACCAAACCCCAGATGACCCCATCCGACTTCCCCGCCCACTTGCACGAAGCGTGCAAGCTGGATTTTTACGCAAGACATTTTCAGCACTAGCGATGCCTGTCATCCACGTGGCGTTTTTGTTTCAAACGCAAGGCGGATGCTCAGTGCGGTGCTCAAGGACGTGTCATATGCCTCAAATGAATTTTTGGGGAGCAGCATTCTTTGTTATTTGCTAAACATATTGGTTGCAGTATATAAAAAGAAATAAATAATCACAAACAAGAAACTGTGTACTCAACATGTTCAAAATGGATAGCAAAGTCATTTGTCCTAGCCCTGGCAATTTTCTAAACAGTTTTTTTTTAAGTTTCTGTGGCATGTTTGAAATTCAGTCATCATACACCGCAAAACGAAATGCTGATTTTATAATAAGCAATTGTAATTTGAGCAAAACATTTTTATTGTGCAATTAAAAAAAGGAACTTAATCTGTCATTTTTCTTTTAATGCTAAATTGGTTGCATTACACAATAAAGCCTCCCTGCCTTTCAAAAAAGTGGTTCATATATTTGAGCCAATTTAAGCATATTTCTTAACTTAATTTTATAAATTTTAAAATACATTATAGCATGTTTGCACATATACCTCCTGAGGGGGGCACTCTAGACTACTCTAAATCTCACTGGTTTAACACGCCAGAGCTGCCTGGGACTTTTTTTTTTTTTTTTTTTTTTCATTTACTGACTAGTGAACTTTTTCACCATGTTCAAATAGCCCTAAAGCCCAATCACTATCTTTCAGTCATTCATCATAAAATATGATTTTACAATCAGTGACAACCAGAAACAAACTTGCGCAACCAAAACGACTTTAGGTGTTCCCAGGGCCATTTGAGAATTTTCTAGAAGTTTATAACGTATTATGTTTTGTCTTCATAAACGCAGTTCAAGGCAAACCTGCATCACCAGGTTAGCGGTATGTTGAATATGAAACCACCAGCTGTCACGGTGTGTGTGCGTGTGTGCGTGCGTGCGCGTGTGTGTGTGCACGCTCAAGCGCTTGTTGGTTGTGTTAAACGTAGCTCTTGGGCCCTGTTCATTAATTCATTCTGTTGCTATGGTTCTGCTTTCCCAGAGGCCTCCAGCGTTCGTGGCAAACTCGGGCACTATCCTGCCGCACAAGGCTTCCTCTCGCCCCTCTGTCCCCACACACACACTGAACTCAACGGCCCAATTCGCGGTGGCACAACACGGCACCGAGCCAGAATAATTCAACGTATCAATTAAATATGGAGGAGCTGTCCCTTCAGTGCGAGGGCCGACTGCAGGCTGCACGTGGAGCGTTGTGACCTGTAGCCGTGAAATCCTAGCGTCATGGCCAATGCCCTGTTAGTGGTGGAAAGCTCATTCAGGAATCGGAATATAATCTTCTTAATTGCCACATGTTCAGCAAATCACACAGGACTATCAGTCAAAATGCAAAACCCTAACCCAAGTAAAGAGAAAAAAATTCACACACACCCCTTGCTGCGGTGACTCTATTTATAAGATGATTAATAAAAGAAAAAAGGCATTTACATCTTTCTGTAAATTATTTTTTACAGGCTCTATACAAGTTAAACCTTAATCTGAATCTGAAAAAAATGTAATATTGTTCGCAGAAGAAAAAGGTACAAAATGTTGTACTTTATCTTTTTTTTCTAAATTACATTAATCATTGATTTTAGAAAATGACAGCAATTGAAAACGTTTCAGAACTCCCTGACTTTGACAATGAGAGCACAATAGCACTACCTAGTGGTGCAGATGTGCAATTACACTATTCAACGCAAAAGCGTTTCTCTAACCCCCCCCTCCCACAGACACAGATACTAGGATGTCAAAATAATGTGGTCTTCTTTCTATCAATTTATAAAAGCTAACTCATTTAAAAAAGAAAGAAACTCAATTACAATAAATGGTCAATCTCGTCACTTTTCACGTTTGCAAAACCTGATCAAATAAGTCTTGGTATGTCAATGAATCAAAATAAAGAAAAAAAGATGTCTGTTTTATATAAATACTGTACGTCATATAACGCTTCCCAAAAAAATGAAACATTAAAATGAGTCCCCTTTTAACAAAGGTTAAAACATTGCACAAGATTAAAATTCTGAGCCATAGTTTGCAGTTTTGTTTCATTTTTATTGATCAATGTAAAGACCTGTAGAGTTGTGACATTACAGCTCATTCCCGATTGGCTGCCGCAAAGAATTTTAATCTGTTTCTTCTTTCAGTATTTCAGTTTTCGGCCGAGTGTTTCTCATTTTTGGTTTTCAATTTCGGCCAAGCATTTTAGTTTTGTTGCATCCCTATTAATAATAAATGTGACTGTCGTTACATTGAAAATTAATTTACAATCTTTTGTGTGTTTTCTTTGAATTGTTAATTAGTTGAAAATAAAGAGTCTTTAAATAATTGTTAATAATACACTACATTTAGACACTTTTCTAATCATTAAACAATGCTTAACATATGAAACAGCAAAAAATAAAGCACAACATTATCACTTTAATGATGGACTACTTTTTTTCACCCAGGGTTTAGTTTTTCTGCTCTCCAGTGCACTTTTTTATAAATAAAAAAAAAGATATACATTTTATACATAAAAAGAAAATGCTTAAATAATAGCTAATAATAGATGAAAGTTAGGTATTTTTCTAAACATGAAAAGATACTATACTTAACATACAAAACAGAAAAATAAAAGGGTCCAAATATTCATTTCAATATATTTTTTTCGCCCTCCTTTATGACAGTGAAAAAAAAACCTGATGGCAAATACAGCCAAAAGTGTAATTAAACAACCTCCCAAAAAATAATGTCAATGACCCATTACTTACTGGGCAAGCACATTGACAGATATATAAGTCAAAAATCATTTTTAAAAGGGCTGGCAGCGAATCTGTTAAGTAATATAATGCATTCGCGCAATCAACCTGCGCAGTGCTTTTAAGACTTATGCGTACATACGGATCCCGTCAATGGGATTTTATTTTAACCTTTTCAAAGACACGCACATTGTTATTTAATATCTGTGGCTTATATAAATCAGCAACCAAAGAGGTGTTGCCAGTAATGCCAGTTACCAAACAGCTTTATGCAAAGAAATGGGCAAAAAAAAAAAAAATCAGTGTATTTAAACTTGAACACTATTTGTTGTAGGACGTCTCAATCTCGTATTTGTTTGGATTTCAAAACCATTTTTCACAGCTGAAATCAATCAAATAATCTGATGTAGCATCAAATGATAGCTTTTCATTCCATGCAATTGTCAAAAAAAAGTAAATAACCTGCTTTAATTTGACCTGATTTGTACATATTTGTCACATTTAAGAGGCTAATGCTTCTTAGCATTTTTACTTTTTTTTTTCGGATTCTCCAGCTTTCCAGACACCTATCCGTTCACTTTCTATGAGCCGGAATGAATATAATATGAATAGATAACTAGGATTATAATCCCACCCCAACCTGCTAATCCCCCATTTGATTTTGCTTTTCTTCTTGTAAAACTATTTGTTTGCGCTCAATCACGCACAACACATTTCACCAAAAAGTTCCCAATGAGATCCTTTGCATATTCACGCAGTCCCACTTCCTTGTTGACCTGCCTTGATGATGTTTTAAATTCGCATGCCACGAATGTTGTTTTGTTTATGTACCTGCACTGTGATAAACATAAAGGCTCCAGCCAAGCAACAGCCACTTAACTGCTATTTACGTAACAGCGACAGTGTGACTCATCTCTAGTATGCAAATTTTTGAACAAAAACTTTTATTTCTTGTAATGCGCTTCGATGTGTGTCTAGATTTAGGAAATGCGGGTCTTCGTGAGACCACAGTTTGGATTAAATGAAAATGTTTAAAACTGTCGTCTGATTTTATTGATCTATTTTTTTTCTGAGCCAGACAAACACCCAGTAAAGACATTTGCAGTATGACAGAGACAGTTTTGCTTTGTCTCATCCGTCACAAACGCCGCTGACCACAAATGCTCCTCCCTGCAGGTGAACTCAAGCACCTCAAAGATGATTTGGGCCTTGTCACTCCTTCCGCATTTCCCCGTTGTGGATCACCTCTTCTTGAGGTGAGCGTGACTTCGCCATCGTGCGCGCGCAAATATTTGTGATTATTTTTGTGCGGATCACACGGTTGGTAAAGCGTGGAACGGATAGGCGGCTGGGATCGATTGCCGATAGGCGAGCGGGTGAATCCCGAGGGACGTCCCAAAAATAAAGGGTGGTAGACGAGAACCGTATTTGACACTTGACGCTTCAACTTAAGAAGCACACAGCCACAGTCGATGCTGTCTGATGTGGCATGCAATTAAGTCATTACTGGAGCTTTGATCACACAAATATGCTAATCATGTCATCTTAACACGCTGAAGACACACGATGTATCCAGTAACTCATCACGCAGAGCTTCATTTTTTCTACACTATTACGTTACAACCTTAATGCTAACATCAAATTGCTGGTGCCTATACACCGCTGTCTACAGGCCGTTGGCGGGGAACACCCAGAACTGTTGCAAGGGCACACAGGGACAAACAACCTTTCACGCATGCAATCACACCTAAGGACAATTTAGTGTATCTAATACACCTGTCATGTATGTTTGTGGGGTGTGGGAGGAAGCCGGAGTGCCCGGAGAGAAGCCACATGGGCACAGGGAGAACATGCAAACTCTACACAGAAAGGGTGGAAACTGGGTTTAAGAAATAGCTCAGCTGTAGATGACAAATGATCCTGGCTCCTCTTTTTTTGCACAGTTTGTTCGAGACTTGATTTAGTTAGTCAGTCAGAGGTAAATTCTCCATCACTGGAAAGCGACAACGTAAACGATCTCAATCACACCCTCACAAGACGGATATGCAGCCGACAGCCAGCCCAAGCCACTTCAGTTCACGATTAAATATCCTCCGAATATGAAGACATGGGCCGTGCGTGAGCAGAAATATCTGCTCTGACGCCGTGCGCCGTGGTCAATTCCATAGTTCAGAAAGCAGAAAGTTGGGCGGGGTACGCAAATGCCCCAAATGAAGCACCCGACGTTACATCAGTGGTTTCTGTCGCTTATGCGTACCTGCGTACCACTGTGCATGCTTGTTTATAACCTTGGTTATACACGCCCCTCTGGATGCCTGCCCTGTACGCGTTGAAATTCACGGGTGAAATTTTGAAAGCGCCTCGAAGTTCCCGAGCAGAAAACGAAGCCTTCAAGCCGATCCTAACACTCGTATGATTCAGAAGATAAAGACTACCGTGGCCAAAATGTCAACAACTCTGAGAGAGGGATTGCTCGGCCACGCATAGGTTTCACATGTTATCTCTTTACTCTTCCTGCTGTCATTTCCCAAGTTTATTTTTCCTTTGTTGTAGTAAAAAAAGCGACGTTCTTCCTCTTTGTTGAGATACGCTAGTGTGAACATGTTGTTTTTGTGAAAATTAGGATTCTCTACCTCTGTTATAAGGTGGTGTTGTTTGTATGCTGTAGATGCTTTTTACTGCCCCCTATAGTACAGTAGAAAAGCGGATTCATGCGAGTATAAAATGCTGCAAAACGTGTGCCGGCTAGATTCCACATATCTCATTTCCGTGCAGGAGCATTCATATATCAAACATGAACCAAGCTTTACTTCTCTAGCATACGCAGAAGATGCTTAATAGTGAGCGCCGCTGTCTTCCTGTTGCGGTGCAATTTCCATCATTTTTCTAGCGCAATTTGTCGACGTTCACGCCGTCACCGCAGGGCGGCCCGCGTGTGCTGTTGGCCCGACAGCATCGGTCACATTTGGCCGATGTCGGTTTGGTGTATCTAGGCCTTGAATATTCACAGCCTATAAAATACTTTGTTCATACACTTTTAGTTAGCAGTAATTAAAGCCTCCTTTTTACTGGAAGATGATACCACACCTATCTTTGGGCAGTTCTTTGCAGCATCACTTAAGTTCAAGGAGGGTGGATGGGGAGTGTTTGTGTACAGATACTTTCAGGTCTCTAAAGAGATATTCAACCGGAATCTGTTCAGGCTCAGGTTGAGCCACTCAAGAACATTCAGCGTTGCTCCAAAGCCGTAACTAGGCTGTGAACTTAGGGTCATTGTCCTGCTCAAAGATGAACCTTCCCTTTCAGCCTTCGGTTGAAACGCCCCTTCGGCCAGATTGTTTCTGTACGTTGATACAAAAGAATTTTTCCCTAAGTCCTGAGTTGTTTTGCCTAGGTGATAAGCGAGGTGATAGGGATGGTTTTGGCTAGGTGAAAAGATGTGCCTGCTTTCCCCGAAGATTAAAGGGATACTTTCCCTTTTTTAGCCATTTTCAATGGCAGAAAAATATTTCATCTGTGATTAAATTGATAGCTGAATTATTCGGCATGTACAATTAATAGATTTAACAACACATCATGTCAAGTGCTGTCAACTGAAAATGACATCACGTGCTCAAAGTTCATGTAAAGACCAATCACGGCTCACCTGTACTCTAGGTTTGGTCAAGTGATGCCCCCCTGATGCATTCACGTGATTAGAACCAAGAACGTTGTGCCTAATGGTGTACGACTCCTTCGGGCGCCTTTGGGCAAACTCCAGGGGTACAATGTACTTTTTACTTTTTACTACAACTACACAGGCCTGAATGGCAAATACTGGAGCTGCAGAGGTTCCATCTTTGGAAGGTTTTTCTCGTTCCACAGAGCAACGCTGAAGTTGTGGCAGTGACATGGTGGCTCCAGGTGAATTGTCGAAAATCCCAAGGAAGTTTAGTGACATCTAAAGATTGTGAATTTTTGTCACATTGTCAAAATAGGGTATTCTTTGCAAATATTTAAAGGGTAAGAATGAATATAATCCATTAAGGCAAAACAAATGTGGAAAATGTTTGATGCTGCGCATACTACGCAGGTCGTATTTGTTTACAAGGTAAGCTTGTGTCAATGTTGACGGCAGATGTTCCATCCTTTAAGAGGACATACGTAAAGCCCAACTGAAAATGTATCCATCAAAGCACTGTGGTTTTTGGCAGTCATTAGCAATAATTGTCAAAAACCACAAAAAGGTGTTTTCCGCTCAATGTCTCCAAGTGTAGACCCAACACAAGTACAGCATCTTCTTATGTCACTAACATGAAAGCTGTTTCGTGTTCTGAGAGCTCTTCATTTAAATTGATTATTGCATCCATCCATCCATTCTCTGGACCAATTATCTTCACTCGGGTCTCGAGTGTGCTGCAGATTGTCTATCATAGCTGATTTTGGGCATGAGGCAGGGTACACCCAGAAGTGGCTGCCAGCCAGTCGCAGGGCACAAATAGTGAAACAATGATTCACACTCACATTAACACCTACGGACAATTTAAAGTCTTCAATTAACCTGCCACGAACATCTTTTGGAATGTGGGAGGAGACGGGACAAGAAGAGCGCAGGCGAGGACAAAACATGCAAAGTCTGCACGGCTCCAGATTCTAGTCCGCCAGTCTGCCTACACAAAGGAGAATACCTGCTCAATATGCATTCTATAAAACCATACGAAATTGATTACTAGGGGATTTTCATTTGTCTCAGAATTCTTAAAACAAACTAGGATTTTTTTTTTTTTTTGGGGGGGGGGGGTGAAATGATGTACTGTATAGCTATAAATTAGGTTTTGGAGATGATCATTGATCAGGGTGTTAAAAAAAGAGATAACAGATCACATATCTAGCCATTGTATTTTAATAACATGTTTATTGTTTAACTGTTTGGGCAACCTCTACTATCTTGGCGGGATTGAGACCGAACCAGCAAATTTTCCATTTAATTGATCTCAATTGAAATGCATTGGTAAAAACATATCTAAAAAAATACAAAAATAAAAATGACGGTAAATATTCAATCATTCCACCTGCTCCTGTCAAAAAACATTGGATTTTCAAAAAATTAACTCCAACTGCATATATAGTGATAAACCTTGGATTATTAACGGAGGCAGATTAGAACAACCTGGAGTGCAAAGCTTGTGTTCGTTCTCATGTCTTATTTTGGAGCTCTGAACAACGCTGCCATTGATCGATTGGCAAAACGAAACTTTACAACTCATCAACAAAATTGCATCAAATCCCTCCAAAATCCAAAATATACTGACCAGATCTGTGGTTACACAGGTTGCATTTCTAACAGCTGTTATAAATTGTATTCTAAAGAGTATACCCATAATATACTTTCTAAAGTCCACTATGAACACAACGTTTCTACAACTTCAAAGTGAAATCTTGAAAAAGATACGTTACAAAGTTGCTGCAGATACAAGTCCTGTCCATAATAAAGGTGTCCAGGTATAGTTTGGGGATTATGCCAACTAGACATTAGTCAGTGGGTGTAGCACGTTGTTCAGTGGGGAAGAGCTTGTAAAGTCTGACTGTGTTTTTTTGCAATCCACATGCATTGCGATGTGCACTCAGTATGTGGGTCAAGTCAAGTGTACGTGCTAGTGCGTGGGAAATGAGTGATCCTCCCACGGACGAAATTTAATGTACTATTACAATACTGTCTGCTTGCATTGTGCCACAGAATGTCACAATAGACACGATGGTATAGTAACGAGTTGCAGATCCAAGTCAAACAAAAATAGTCCACACAAGAGGTTATTCTAATTGAGCTAATTAAAAGAACTTTCCAAAAGAAAGATTTTTCCCCAATAATACTATATTCGTTTTGATATCACTATTTACCTTGAAAATAGCTAGAAATAAAGGGATACTGTAAATGTGCCTGGGAGCCATTTTGCCACTTTGGATTCATGGTGTGCGAGTGAAAAGGATTTAATGGATTTTGGGTTCTATGGTTATCAGAACTTTTCATCTTTGGACCACAAAAAAGGTAAAATCCATTAAAATTCTCAATAATCAATTTAGAACATTTTACTGTGTAAATGTGTGTAATTTGTAATGATCACCAATGTACAATATGTATATACTGTAAATATGTCATGCAAAATAGATACAAATCTCCTTTACCTTTTCTACAAATGCCAGCATGTCGAAACCATCATATCGGCCGACAGACATGACCTTCTGTGCTATCAAATTGTTATTTGCACCAAATGCAGCGGAGCTCATTTCCATCTATCCAACACATCCATCAAATTAATTTGATTATTAGCTTTTGGACACAAATTCCATTGTTGGACTCTCTGTTGCCTGTCACTCTCTTTGAATGAGACAGAGAGATGATTAATGTTCTATAGATCTTGTCGGAGGGAAAAGCTAAATAGCTACCACTAGTTTTATTTATACTTGGACAACAATTGAAAAGCACACACAAAGTGACTTCATCTATTCTATGGCATAAGACAATAAGCAAACGAAACACAAGCTGAGTAAGCTTTGCTCACGTAGGCCGCACTTGACCTTTTCCCTCACACATGCGTGTCCCCTCCCCCCGGCGTCTGAGGGCCACGTCACGCCTGGTGATGCCCGTGTGACTACCAAAGTATGCGTCGACAACTGGGCCGCGATGCTTATGACCTGCCGGCAGGCTGTTAGGGTGGATCATGGGGGGTGCGCACATGTGGCAGATCTGAGCGTGGTCTCTGTGCCAACATGGCTCAGGTATCAGCCTTGTGCTTTCTAATATTAAAGACACCTTGCCCGGGTGCGACTGATTGGAAGTGTATTTTTAGGGGACTATATTTTCCAGTCCTTGTGCAGCTTCGCAAGGGGAGACATGAGGGATAGGTTCTAGTCTGGATGAACAAAAAGCAATTTTAAATGGGTGGTGTACCTTAAGTGTCCAACTCAATTCATTACTAATACTGAAGAATTATGATTCCGTTTTGAATGAATGAAAATGGCACACATTTTATCTATATTTTAAATGGCATTAAAACACAAAAAAACATTTTGAAAGAGTACGCTAACAGAGTCTGATAACTTCCCTTAGCCTTTTTGTGTGATAGCCCTTTCAGGCCACCCTGAGGCAATAGCCAATCAGTTTAGCCTACGCAAGCACCATGTGGCTAACTACGATTTATGTGCCCTTAAAGAAGAAAAAAAGGTTAATAACCTCAAGCACTGACTTTATGAATCAAAAAACTCATGAGCTGTTCTATTGTTTTAGATATATCCAGTTGTATACTAAATCTATTTAGCCATTTTTAGCAAAAAAAAAAAGTTGTATCACACGTATGCAGGGCTAAGGAACTAACCTGTCACGTCTCAGCTTGCAAAGGTCACATGACCAAGCTTAGAAAACAGGTGGGCCTGGTGGTGGTCTTGAGCGCATTTCTGGAAAAGTGAAAAAGAAGTATTTTTAAAAGTTTTAAATGTAAACAAAAATACAAAATTATCAAAATAATTCTTCACAACATGAACAATAACCGGTAGATAGATAGCTGGATGGATAGATGGATAGATAGATAGATAGATAGATAGATAGATAGATAGATAGATAGATAGATAGATAGATAGATAGATAGATAGATAGATAGATAGATAGATAGATAGATAGATAAAATAAACAAATAAAATAATACATGTTTACAGCTGAAAATTTCGAAATAAGTAGATTCGGCCTTAACAACGTTTAATTTCCCCAGAGTGGGCAAAATCTATACTAGAATAAAGAATCAAACTTTTTTTTTTTTGATGAGTCATTTTCTTGGCTTGTTCTCATGTTACGCTGAATCAAAATCTACCCACGCTGTAAAAAAAAATGTGGTAAAATAGGTCAATATTGTGGATGGACAGCAGAGAGCAAACATGAAGCATGAATCATGTTGTCATACTCACTGTAAACTGTGCAATTATCAACATGGTACATGTGAGAAAGATCTATGGCTAAAAAAAATATTTTGTCAACACAGATACCAGAATAATTTAGGCGTCTAGTGTAATGATTTAATTTTACCAAACATCATTTAAGTCAGCCACGTGCCTCCAGAGAATTAAGTTACCTAACCACACGACATCATGCAACACGCAATATTCTTTGATGATCCTCCAGAAGCCTTAAAATATGTTGCAACTCCACTTTACCAGCAAAGTCAATCTGCCAAGCCAGTGGATTTGCATATACTTGTGCTTCATTTGCATGTAAAATGAACTCGCCCTGTAATTCTCTCCATTAGCATGGACGAAGGTCCATATATATATATATATATATATATATATATATATATATATATATATATATATATATATATATATATATATATATATATATATATATATATATATATATATATATATATATATATATATATATATATATATATACACACACACTATATTTACAAACGCCAAAAGTCTCAAAAACCTGTGTGTTTATGATTATGTTGATGTGAATTTCAGTTCAGCCCTCTGTGACAGTTCTTTCATTTTCCTGTCTTCAGATCTCCTATCCTTATTTTCTTTTAATGCAGTGTTTAAGGCACTTTGATGCACTTGGTTATTTTTTTCGGTTTTAGACTAAGGTGTAACCCGTATGAACACGCACGTCAAGTGTATGTAAGTGTGCGGGTGTGTGTAAGAGGAGGGGGGCAAAAAAAATTCTCTTCCCAATGGAAGGCTTGGCAAAATATAATAGAGAAGTACTCTTAATGGCTCTTTCACTTTCTTGAATACACATAATCAAGCATTCACACTTATGCCGCTCTCAGTAAAAACACATAAGCAAGCAAGTCATGGTTATTACTTTTCTTTGTTGTGTCATCTTATTAAAATTAGACCCCTAGCACTAAACTATAAATCACTGTTTAACACTATTCTTCAGGATGTTTTGAATCAAAAAAGCCCCTAACATTAGTTTTGCAGCTATTATAGCAGCACCCTCCACTCAAAAACTATATTTTTTAAATCAAGGCAAAATGTGGAACTGTGTACAGAAATGCAATGTTCTACAAGTTATAACACTTGAGAGTCCAATAACCATGCAACCGTGTAGCAAACAGCCTTCGATATCATCACTCAGACGAAATTGGGCACATTTTCATGCTATCTGGGGATTGTTATGAAATGCTGTGATGTATTAGAAATTTCCAGTTACAGATGGTGCATACCAGACTGCTGGGAAGTCGTAAATGTGCAATTTCAACTTAGTCGGTCTAGCCTCCAAAAATTCCAGCTCTCCAAAACTTAATTTCTGTTCCAAGAATTCTGTCGCACTGAGGCAAAATAGAGTGTACTAATTGTCTGTCACCAACAGGAGTGCTGCTTGATTGCCTCTATACTACTTTGTGGTCAAGAAAAATAAATGTTGTGGGTTCCAGGAAGTTAAGCATACTGCATAGTATACTGATTTAATAAATAGGAAATTGGGAAAAAATTTTCAGAAGTTCCAAACAAAAAAATGTAACATAAACATGATTCCCAAAAAGCAGTGAAGGGGAATACATAATTAAATCTTTCCTGTATGAAGCAAAAGTGTTTACCTTCAGTGCAGTATAAAGTAACTTCGGCGCCAATGTTTACCAGTTGCTTGCATGGATGAACGCATGTCAGGAGTCAGGTAAAGCAAATCCAAAGACGCATTCTACTGGGAGAGAAAAAAAATGCAAACTTGCAGATTTTTCTCACAAAGATTTGTTCCGGTGAATGACTGATGAGGAGGGACAGGGGCAGTGTGTGTATTAGCTTTGAGCAGTTTCTCTATTTATTATTAAGGCGTCGAGAAATACAAGGGATCACAGGAGCTTTATGTGTTTAGCGTGCTCTGCTAATTCATTTATGAGGGTGTTTCATATTGATGACTCTTTTGTGAGTCAGTGATTTGCAGGCGCACACAAATGACTTTGATTCCACGTCAAGTTGTTGTGAGAACGCGGCAGTGACCTTTCCGGGTTTTTATTTTTATTTTTTTCACCTACAACGCAACTTCACAGTTACACCGCTCTGCCGGCGTGAGTCACAACTTTACGAGGCGGTACACAAATTACGGTGAAATCTGTGCGTGCGCTGGATCTTCGTTGTCATCGGATGTCATGTTGAATATACAGTAGTCCCACGGCTACTGGGGTTCTATTATTGATGAGATCGATGCTCGGATTGAGCCGAGCCTGATGCAGGACAACCTGATGCCCTCGGGCTCTTTCTGTCCACCCCCATTCTGCCTCCTCCGTTTACCTCACAATATTATTTTCTCTTTTTTCCCCGCCACTACTGTATAAAGACAGAGTTGTGAACTAAAAGTGTTCACCTCAAGGGGTGCGATGTGAGCACCAGAGGCCCCGATGCCTTGACGGACAGGGCTGTGAAGACACTTCCTGCAAAGCGGAGAGCAGGGTGGCCAAAGGCGACATATGAAGTGTCAGACAGTCAACAACTTGCAGGGAGGTGTAAATTCTGCAATCTTGTCGATACATGTGTATTTGTTGTCTCCTCCTCAAGCAATTTCTTATTGGATGAATGCACATCAAGCGTTCACTTTTTGTCAAATGAAAATCTATAATTAACTCATTTAATCATAAAGACGTATTTTATACTATTTTTAAGACATTAATTCTATCAAAATCAACATATGTACACACCCTCTCTTTCTCTTTCTCTCTGATTATTTATATACAGTATATATATATATATATATATATATATATATATATATATATATATATATATATATATATATATATATATATATATATATATATATATATATATATAAAAACACACATACACACAAACACACTGTATGTGGATGATTGACGAGGAAGGTTGGCCTGTCAACCACATTAGCTGTTGTTCAATACCAATCATATCATCTTTTTGGTTGTTGAACGTTTTTGTGTTAAATTAAACTTCGTACGGGAATGTGAACAAAAGGAGAAGTACCCGGGCTTTTTTTTCTCTCTATTTTCAATTGTTCACACCAAACTGCTGCTCGATGCTGTTGTGCAACAAGAGCTGGCACTCACCAAAAACTAGTCAATCAGGTAATTCCCAAGTCGAGGTACCACTAAGCACTGTGCTGTTTAGGGACCATGAAAAATCCCTCTAGAGAACACTAAACAATATAATCCAACACTCCGTGTATACACTCAACAGTCCAAAGAAGAGGTATGAAATGAGTGAAAACACTTGTGTGGGTGGACCATCAACAACGAAATGGACAACAGCATAACCACTTCAACCCACTCAGCTAAAACGAAGGCAACGACCCTGTAACAAGCTCTCTTATTTTTGCACTAATCTCACATTACGGAAAGTTTGCCTGATTTAGTTACACCGAATACTAAAAACAACTCTTGTCATGCAGCTAAGTACAACCGCAATATTAACAATATGAGGAGTACGTCAATGACGGTGTCAATCAAAACTAATTTTGGGATTAACTGTAATTAGTTTGTAGATGACATGACAAGTCTGATGTATTCTTAACTCATTCACTGCCATTGATGACATTAGAGGTCAAAAGTCCATTTTAACTAGGGCAGGCAGTGAAACCGTTCTATTAGTCTTTAGAAGAATTTGAATTCTAGACAATTTGGTTTCAAATTCGAAGGGAGGTTTCACGGATGGGTTAGGCTTTCCACACAATGGTTAAAATGTCACATTAAGGTTTCATACCTAGATGAAGTTCTAACTAGGGATTGAGATTATCGTTTCAATTTGGTGAGGTTCCAAATTATGGTTTTCAAAAAGGGCTATGGGTTGAAAATAAGTTTTCAAGCCTGGGTTTGGTTTTCAGACAAGTGTTCTAATACTGATAAAAGTTATTATTATTATGGTTTTGAAAAAGGGGTAAGAATTGAAATTAAGGTTGAGTTTCAAGCCATAGTTGGCCTTTCAAAGTGGGCTTTGAAATCATGGTGTCAAGACTGATTAAAGTTTCAAATTAGGATTTCAAACGGTGGATTGTTTGTTTTTTAACGTTAACTACACCTTAGGGTCCGTCCACAAATTTAAGGAAACCTGCGCCTCAAAACCTTCAGTAAAACGTAAAAATCCAATAATTTATTCACTACCATTGACGACCATAAATGTCAAAAATCCATTTGAACTAGAATGGTAGGGAATTTATTTTACCCCATTTTCTATAAACGCAGCGGTTTTCAAATGGGGGTATAAGTACCCCTCGGGGTGCGTGAGGGCATTTCAAGGGGTAGGTGTGATTTTAACAAGGTTTCTGAAAGTATCAATAATTCTCATTTAATGTTTTTTTTTAATGGTATGATAAGAAAAGTATGTTTCTTTTTAAATTGATAGTAAATTAATTGGAACTTCAAAAAATAGTTTATTGCAAGACTGTGTTCTAGTGACTCCTCTGTAAATCGTTAAGCTTCATACTGATGCATTAGTCATGCAATTTATTTAAGATCTGCAGGAGCTTGAAAATGATCCTAATCATTTGAACTAGGTGTGTTAGGGAAGGAAGCGTCAAAAATGCGCAGGTTAATGTTGATTTGTTACCGTAAATACCCAAAGTGTTATTTTCCTTCATTGATGCATTTCTAGGCATTCCTTGCTTACTCTGCACTTTCTGCACTAGCCCCGCTCGAGCAGATAAGAAGTAGTAAATAATAAGACTCACAGGTTGGTGCGAGAGTAAATACATGCCAACCTTATCTACGTCTTTTAGTTTTGCTTTCAGTTGGGGAGGAAGTCTTACACCGAGTTGGCCGTGTAAAGAGCAATGTTTATTAATTTTACGGTAGGAAATGTCAAAGTGGTGAAAACGTGTGTTTGGGAGCACCTGCGGAACCGTTGTTACGAATACCGGTTTCCCACGGCGACCGATTTATAGAAGGAACGGACGTTGACCGTGTACGGTCTCTCGACAGGTGTTTTGGTTTGTTGCTGATCCAGTTTATTGCGGTGTCAGTAAAATGATTACTTTTGGCCACTTCATTCACTCCGCTGGGGTAGTCTCTAGAAATGCAACTGAGAACTTCAATCGCCAGTGTGCCAAATGTAATTGATTTGCATATATTCCACTGCGGAAAGTTAGAAATATCGAAAGACTCTTTTAAAAATGGTTGGTATAAACAAAACCACATATTTTTGCAGTATAGCGTGTGTGTGTGTTTTATGTATAGCAACATAGATGGACACTGAATGACGAACTGCAACACAATGGGAAAACAATACTTAGCTGAAAAAAAATCAGCAGATAAAGATGAGCAATTTTCACTCTGAAATGATTTAACCAGACATCCTCGCTCTCTTCCTGTGTGTCACTCTGAGCCACATCAGGCTTTCACAAGCTCTCAAAAACAAGCCTCGCTGACGCCAACCACGTCTCCGAGGCCCTGGGAACTCCAACTTGCAAAGGGAGACATCATCATGTCACACATTTAGTCTGCGGCGTCCCAAGAGACGGAGAGTCGAGCCGGGCCGCGTACGACTGCGCGTGGAGGCCCGGCCGGTGATGTCAGCATGCGGGCCGCCGTGATGGTCATCCGCGGTTTGGGACCGCAACGAAAGGCGGCAGCTGGGAGAGACTCCCGAGGGAGCGCTGGGAAAGTGGCCGCAAAGACGGAAGAGGGGACGCCCTCGGCGCGGAATTAAAAAAACAAAGCGGCGATGTTCTCTTTCTGCGTAGTATCGTCATATGCCGTTGCTAAAATCATCTTGTGTGACGCTCTCACACCACCCACCATTTTTACATTACAATGGAAAGCCTGAGCTGAGTCAGCCCATCGTTTTCTGCGTCTGCGTCTGGAGAAGCGTGTGTGTTTGGGGACAGCGGGGAGATGGTGGCAAAGCAAAAGACGGGCGAGGGGGGGTTATACACACTGCGCTCCCGACACATGCAAGGATAAACATCGATTTCCTCGACTGACGTTAACACCCCTGTTGAGTAAACACGCACCTTGCTCGGAAGCGCGACTCCGGCACAGTCGGCTGAGCGCGAGCGTCTCCAGCCGTCTGGTGAGCGCGCTCGGGACCAACAAACAGCGCCACTTCAGGGGTCACGGCACTTTGGTTCTGATGTCCCCACATAGCTACTACACTTGGACAGCTCACGCCACTATTGTGGTGTTATTTTGACTTAGACTTTTTTTATTGTCATGACCTACCACGGGAAGAAGCCATGGGACATTTAAAAAAAATACATACCGGTATTTTATTTATAAGAGTAAGATTTAGGGATTGGGCAAGGCACGACGAGATGTCTCATGAGATTGAGTCCACGAGAACGATAACATAAAACGAGAATAGAAAAAGAAGCCGAACATACATTTTCCAGTTTTCTTTTTACTGAACAGACTGCAAAAAAATTAACACTCGAGAGTGCAAACGTTCATTCGCAGCTGAGATCTTTCCTAAGATTGAGTAGTTTCAGAAAATCTATTCAAAAGTGGTCAATGCAAGCGGCAACTGTCAAGCATTCAGCATCAAATTGAATCATTTGTGTCTCTTAAAATGCCTTTGAAAGTTAATCGGACTGCTTTCGACAGCCAATATAGAGCACTCAAGCGTCAGAATATACAGTAATAGATTAACCCCTGGGTGAAATTTTGAACCAACTCTGACTTTTTGATGTTTTTGACGTATGATGTCAAAGGAAAAGCATGCAAAAAAATATTGCATTGACTGTCAAAACATGATGACTTTCAGTATGCCATGCTGCTGTCCCTTCTAAATGCTTGCAAACGAGAGGTCAAGAGGTACACCCTATAGGTGTCAAATTTAGCCCATGTCAGGCTCATTTACTGCCATTCAAATTTGGAAATATTGTCAATTTTGGACATATTGAAAACCTGAAGTTTTATCATGCGTTTCCCCTGATTTTTGCATGAATCCTTTCAATGGCAATCTCAACATCAATGGAGCATCTTGAGGGGTTGAAAGGAAATATGTATTTATATTTGATGATTTTATGACTCTTTCAAAGTCAGCTCAAATTGTGTGATAAAAAGGCCAGGCTTGTGTTAAATCCCTGGACTCCCGGGGATTAATCGACGAAAATGACAGATTATTCCGATATCAAAGTAATAATTAGTAGCAGCTTTAAAATATAAGATTATACACAAGTTTTTCTAGTTAAAAGTTGGTTGATGTGTTTGGGGGAGAGGCCAAAACAGATGAACGGAATTTACATTCACACTCTGCTAGTGTATTTGCGCGTACACTTTACCGCTCAGGATCTGTAGAGGACAATAATAGATAAAAATTGAATTGACTGAGCAGAGAGGAGGGAAAGTCCTGAGAGTACGTGCGTGTGCACTTACTTGTATGTGCACAGGAAGTCGCTGGAGGACAGGCGTGCTGCCTTTGGCAGCGTAGCGCCGAGCACATTCACTGGTGCCATTTGATGCCCGTGTTTGTGACGGCGCAACAATGCGCGGCGGATGCTGAGAAAAGATCTGCTGCCTATAAATAGGCTCTGTGTTACAGAGGCGCGCTGTAAATATAGTCGCTTTGCGTGGTGTCACTTTATACCACATCACTAACCAACCTCCACATACACAGACGCACACGGACACGCGCACACACACACACAGTTCCATGAAGGCAAGAGCCAAACTTAACCAGACTCCCCTTAACAGCTTCATTATGGCAGAGTACGTCATGGGTGGAAAGAAAGACTTGAACAGTACAGGAAGAAAGGCAGAAAGAAAGAAAGGAAAGACGGGGCGGGCGGCTGTGGAGATGTGGGACAGATTACGCTGATGCTGTGGGTTTATGTACGAGTGTGTGTGATGTAACAGAGCAGGCTTCCCCCGTTCCCCTGGCGGGTTTAGGAAACCTCCACACAACTACAGCAGAGAGCAAATATTGACAGGGTGTTTTGTCTTGTCAGACACCTTTTATTTCCCCATTTTATAATAATTGACTTTTTCCTCTTAAAACGATATTATTGAGCATACAAGGCGTATGCGTAAGTACTTGTCTTCGAATGGTCATGTGGTACAATCCTTGATATCTCATTTTTATTGTGTGACCTCTTTGACAAGAAATGCCCATCAGACCTTGTACATGTCTGGGTATGTCCATACCCGCAACTTAAATCCATTCCTAGCTCCCTACGACATCGCACAACATCATCTATAGACGTACGGTGAAAGTGTGTGTAAATTCTTGTCTTCTGGGGTTCGTGTGGCGCAACCCTTGATATTCAAGTTTCATTGAGTGGCCTTTTTCACAAGAAACGTCCGTCAGACTTTGTACATCTACGTGTATGTCCATATGCACAAATTAAATGCCATCCGAAGTCTCTTTGACATCGCACAAATGTCTGCTGGCGTACAGCGAAAGTGTGAGCATATGTCCTTGTTCTTTCAGTATTTTGTGGCACAGCCGTTGACATCACACTTTGTGTGGACATTTTGGCAAGCATGTGTATGCACTTATGTGTGTAATCACATTATCGCACGATGCCTGTTCACTATGATGCATGTGCTTGTGTGTTTTCTTATGTTTGTGTGGTACAAACATTGACATCACATCTTTGTTGTGTGACCTCTTTGACAAGATACATCCATTAGACTGTGTGCCTGTCTGCGTATGTGCAAGATCTCAAATCAATTCCCTTCCTAGCTTCCTATGACATCACACAACATCTGTTGACATACAGTGAAAGTGTGTGCAGGCATGTGTGTGTGTGTGTGTGTGTGTGTTCTTGTCTTTCTGTGTTTGTGTGACAGAAGTCTGTCCCAGCATTATAGTCGACATTTTGGCAAAAAGCACACTATTAGACTGTGTGTGTGTTTGTGTGCGCGTTCGTGCAAATGTACATGCGTGTGTTGGAGAGACACATCTGGCAAGGATTTCAAGAATTTTCCCCTTCTTTGTTGCTTTCTAACTTGAACAAGTGACTATTTTACAAGAAAAAGTTGGAGAGTCTTTTTCTCTCACTCGCTCACAGATACTTTCTCCAATACACACGCACACACACACGCATAAAACACAGTGGCACACAGCCACACAGAATGTGACGCAACAGCCGCTGGTCATGTTCCCAAGGCCCGTTCTCAGAGCAGTTTGACTGAAGGCCTTTGTCTGAGCCCACCGTAAAAATAAAACCAGAGCAGGGTTCTTGCGCACACGTATCCACGCATACACGTCCACACACACTCTGTGACACAGATCCTAACGCTCCCTTTGTACGTGAACTAAGACTGACCCTCGGTGGAAAACTAGTATGAAGCCAAGTCATGATCCAGTTTGAGCGTGTGCATGTGTACCTCTGGTGCACACGAGTGGCTTGTTCCACCAAGCCTCCGTGGCAAAGTATAATTATATGCTTGTATAACACGCATGGCGTCCACGAGCACGTACACACACGAGCATGCGCGTTGGAACATGATCACACCACCTGTCCATTCAACTGGTGGCTACAGGAACTTGATCGTCTACAAACGACACATTAAACCCGTTCACCTTTCTTATCTGCTCGTAAATTGGACAGCCTCATGTGCAAGACTTCCACTTTCATTATTTGGCTTGTTGCATATGATCATGGGTCGCAAATGCGACAGGAACATGACCTGTCTCATCACGGGGTAAGCTAAAGAGATAAATCAACGATGCCGGCTTTGATCATTTGAAGTGTATGCTGTCATTTCTCTGAAGCTGTAAACAACCATGCGCATACAAACTAGAGTGATTCTGTATTTTATGGATGTCGTGAACAGAGAAGCCTGTGTAGTCCAATGAGACTGCAACTGTTTTTGCGCCATCCAACAATAACATACGTTAACTTCTGCCTGTGCTCAGATTCTGTCGATAAGACTCATGCATTACTTGTTGAAAAATTCAGACCCAAAGGTCAAAAAGCATTGACATATTTCACTCCTAAAGGTAGAAGAAATGTTTTTAAAGTTTCATTTAAAGTTTATCATGAGCACACAATATTACATTTTGCAATGCAATAGGGTTAATATCCATCCATCCTCCCTTATGTGGAGCTGCTTATCCTCACAAGGGTCACAGGCTTGCTGGTGCCTATCCCAGCTGTCTTTCGGCAGTAGACAGGGGAAACCCTGAATTGGTAACCAGCTAATTACAGGGCACACAAGAACGAACAACCATTCACACACCCAATCAGACCTAAGGACAATTTAGCGTGTCTAATACACCTGCCATGCATATTTTTTGAGTGCCCAGAGAGAACCCATGCAGGCTCAGAGAGAACATGCAAACTACACAAAGGAAGGCGGGAGTAAGCTGGGTATGGACTTGTTTCTCTGAACTGTGAGGCGGATGTGATAAGCATTCTTCCACCAAGCCACCTTAGGGTCCATCTCAATTGTGCAAAAGAGCTATTTTTAGAACAGTGGCCATTAGGCTTCCAGTCAAAAACTCGAGTACCGGTAGGAAAGTGGACTTTGGCCATGTCTCACATAAAGCGCATGGCTCAAGCCTGAAAAAAAAAAATCCGCACATGCATAACCAAAGAAAAATCAACGCAAAATCTCGAGACATATGTGGGGGAAGGTCACGTCACATGGTCAAAATGCAGGAACGACATTTTGTTGGTGGAAATGGACGGATGACTGAAAATTGCAACGTCTGTGCAGGTACTGTACGTTTATCGTCTGGTTTCTCAGGAGAAAGCATGTTAGCCGCTAGCGACACTAGCCACAGTATGGGTGACGGGTTTCATATTTCAAAGTTCAAGTATCCATCCAACCATCTATCCCGCTTCATAAAGATAGGATGTTGGAAATCTCAAACATCATTTTAAGGCTGCTGTCATTCGCAATATCCAAGAATACTAGATTCACCTTTTTTGGCAAGAAAGTAATGCTCAAACTCCTTATTGCGATAAATCAATATTTCAAGTCAAGTCAAAGTTTATTTATAAAGCATATTTAAGTAGGAGTCCAGGTATTGCCTGTTAAAACCTTTCTTTTTCATTTTTCAAAATGAAATATCTTCCAACCTCAGATAATACATAAAAAGGAAATAGTTAATCATTTTGGGAGCGGCCCGGTACCAGTTGATCCACAGAGCAGTACTGGGCCGCGGACTAGTCATTGGGGACACCGTTCTACAGTACAAGGTCACAATTCATGGATATCATAGAAGTAATGTAGCAACCTAATACATATGTGCCATCTGCTTTATCTAAAGTTAGATCGCAATTGATTAAAATTAGGATTCAATTTTTCTGTATTAAATAAAAATACGGGGTGGCTCGGTGGGGCAGTGAATAGCACGTCCGCCTCACAATTTAAAAGTCCCGGTTCAAATCCAAATGGCTCCGGCCAGTGGATGTGAGGAGCCAGGCTCCTTTGTGTAGTTTGCATGTTCTCCCCGAGCCCACATGGGCTCTCTCCGGGCGCTCCGGCTTCCTTCCGCGCTCCAAAAACATGCATGGCAGGTGAATTGGACATACTAGATTGTCCTTAGGTGTGATTGGTTGTTCATCTCTGTGTGCCCTGCGACTGGCTGGCAACCAGTTCAGGGTGTCCCCAGCCTACTGACCGAAGCCAGCTGAGATAGGCGCCAGCAAGTCTGCGACCCTTGTTAGGATAAGCGGCCCTAGGAAATGGATGGATAAAAATACACGACTTCTTAAGTTATGTGTGTGTCTTTATACTATAATAATATAAAAGGCTTATGAGGTTATGTGGAATCCGCTTGAGCTATTTTTCATGTAAAAAATAAAAATAATCACACTTGGTCAACTAATCAAAGAAATACTCAAAGAATAAATGACAAATGAAAAAATCATTAGGGACATCCCTAATTCATATGTTCGGTCAGTGTGCCACAAGTCAATCCTCGACAGAGCGGGAATAGCACAGAACATTTACAGGGTGTGTTGGGGCTCGGGGCACCTGCTGAATCAGGCGCTTGTACGCCGCATAGTGTGTGACAGAACTTGATCCACTAATATCATCCATGTTGCTATTCATGTCCAGTGCAAACACACTGTTGTCCAATAATATCCTAGTCTGTCATACTCATGCATCGCTCTGTAAATGCATGCTCACGCGGTGAATGTCACACATATCCGCTCTGGTTTCAGCGGCGCAAACCAACCCAGCAACACATTGTACAAACGAGTGCACTGACTGTAACACACGTACATACACGCGGGCGCGAGTTGGCCGCGGCTGGCGGTAGCGCCATGTTCATCAGATGCTTGAAAGGACACCCCCCGAGAGGGGTCCTTTTCACAGTAATAGCACCCAGCAGCACTTTACGCTGACCCGGTGGCTCTCTCTCACCGCTGTGAAGGGGATGCGAGTTCTCACTTCCCCAGCTCGCGCCACTCTTCGCTCCACGCCAAGTGGAGGAAGAAGAGTCTTTCATGGACACGCCACTCCAGAGGCTGAATACTCGAGCGCGCACCAAAGCACTCGCTTAGCCCTTGTCCTCCGTGGAGTGCGAGCGCTCTAATTGGAGTGAATGAGCAATTGGTAAATGGCGATGAGTGTGAAATATTTCTGATTATGTTCAGGTGGCTTGTTCTGGAGTGGGATGGGAACACTGAATGTGTTCAATGTATGCGCACAGATGGCAAGTTAATGGGGGGAAAAATAAAATTGCATATGATGTTTTTGTGAATGTGAAGGGTTGTTTGTCTCAATGCGGCTTGTGATTGGCTGACAACCATTCCAGTGTGTTCAACTGCCTCTCACCCAAAGTCAGCTGGGGTAGGCTCCAGTTCACCTTAGTTGACAAATGGACAAATGGTATGGAAAATGGACTGAGGGAAGGAAATCAATGCAGCTCTTAGTATGATGCAATGCATTTTCTACACCAATTAAAAGCACAATTAAAATAGGTAGTATGCATATTTTTAAATCAAAAGCCCCCTGACCTGAGTGCTATTCTCTTTAAGGTTGCAACAAAGGGTTGTTTTAATATTTTTTTTTTTTTCTCATTTCCATCCTTTTATTAACACATTCACTGCCGTTGACAGCTATAGACGTCAAAAAATCATTTTAACTGGGCTAGCAGTGAATGAGCAAAAAAAACTTTTTAAATTGCCATTGCAGAAGTTTTTTGTTTTTTTTAAATGATTTGCTTGTATCATAATCAACAAAAGTTATGATCATTGTTTTCCAAAGTAAGTGCAGGTGATTCAAATGTCTTTTTCTGATTCAACCCAATGTTAATCAGTCTACTTTCATAGAGGACAAAAAAAAAAAAAATCTGAGGATATTTCCTGACGAGAAGCTGAAATTTTATGCACGTGGACATTTTAGGTCTCTAAACAATTATTCAATTTTGAAAAATATTACATATGTTTGATAGCACTTTTTCCAGATCAATACCAGTTCGAGTGCTCAACTCTTGAGTAGTCATCGATAGCAATACCAAGTACCGATACCACTAGTACACAGGTGTCAAACTCAAGGCCCGGGGCCAGATCATTTAATATGGCCCACAAAATGCTTGTTATGATTTAAAATTTCTGCCTAAAATAGCAAATTGTGCATGTTTTCTACAACTTTTACACATTTTTTTTGTTACCACTACCCCTTTTGAACAGTATTTTGCGGCCTCTGTTTTCAAAATGTGTAAAATCTATCTCATTTCCCATTCTCAATGGCCCTCCGACATAAACTATAACTACAATGTGGCCCATGATAAAAATGAGTTTGACACCCACACACTAGTACTTTTGATACACAAAATTGTGAAGCCATTTACCAGCTGGGTTTGTGTCGTCTAAACACAGTAAAGCCGCAACGAATAATTGAAAACTATTTGACTATCCTATTAAGATGAATCAATAAAATAATCTACAGATTCATCGATGATGGAAAATATTGTCAGTTGCATTTCTGTTAAACAGTAAAGTGCGGAAAGTTTCCTGACAAGGTAGACACTTTCCCTTCCCGTTGCAAGCATGTGGGTCTGCTTGGGATAAGGCCCAAACGCGAGGAGTTGGGGGTGGCGCTCAGTGATGACAGGACAGGGTGTCATGTACTTCAAATTTAACAAGATGGCGACCATCAGCGGGGTATCCATCTTTCTTGCTTTAACTGTCCCGGCGACACGTCCGTATCATCATGCATCCCACCCTCGGAACAGATTCTGTTGCCTGTGTGGTATTCCCGGGTGTGTGGCCGCCAGCTCAGCATCATCACTGGACTTCATCACTCGTGATTGGGCACGGCCAGGATTACGACAGCATTCCCCCGCCACACAGTCATGATGTAAAATCAGCCCGGGCCAAGCGTCTCTTCTCCTAGGGCTGTGAAAGTGGTGCTGATGTGTTTCTTGGCGGAAGATCCAGACGGGATGAGCATATTACTAAAGCCTTTAGGAATCAGGAAGATATCTTGGAGGATACTTGGAATTCCTTGTGGAAATGTTTCAGTCTGACACAGAAGGTGAAGCACAGTCCAGCCAAGTGAGCGTTTGAAGCGGCGAAAGAGGGAGAGGTGAGCGTTGCGGAAAGTTGTCTCCCCCGTGCTCTCTTCCTTTTGAGGCCAGAGCCAGCTGGATCTCCTCACATGTTTAGAATTATGGGACAGTTATTCGGGGAAGCCTATTATGGTATGAAGACACAACACGTTGCGCTCCTCACTCACGCACACACATCAACGGGGGCGATTACGACACAGCGGGTGATAGGAATCAGGCTTTTCCAGCGTTATCGGGCCAGGAAGTGATGATGCAGTACATTCTTGGGATAGCTAAGTGGTCAGGTTTGCTCCTCACTTTGGACACGTGCTGCAAATATTTACCTAAAAGCAGACTGCTCTGCAATAAAACTACATCTTGGGTTTGCTTTTACACTCATGAAGTCATGCCGGGGAAATAAGAAACTAGTGAAGAGATGAAAGGAATGCAGGAGAAAATATTAGAGTGTGGCGGAGGTACAATTTGTCAGACCGGTGACACACATTGTCTATCTGTTCAAAAAATATTGAGTGGACACACGGAACATCAGCACTTAGTTCAAAATGTCCTCGTTTTCTAAATGAGGTCATTTTTGCATTACTTCTTCCAAACATTTATTTTTGATTCCTTGGTCAGTGACCAACGCCCGGAAAATCTCTCTATTGTAGAATTTTTACGTTATACATGAAAGGACCACGTTATTAAGTAAACCTGCACTAATCAAATATCAAATACTAAATTAAAATACGAGTAAGATATTGAATATTTTTTAGAAATAATCACCAATAACTTAAATTAAAAAAAATGCATGAAACTATATTTTCTTTTTTTGATTGCTTTTTATTTTTACCAATCATTGCTGTTGATTTGGAATTGTTTGGTGATAAGACAGAAAATGATTTTCAACTATTATTGTTTTTATAACTATTATTATCGTACTCTCAAACCTTTGATTTGAAGATTTGGTTGCTGGTGCAGTTATTGCTTTCCAAACATTTTAGTTTGATGAGAATAAAATATAAGCTGTCTATTTTCATTATGGACTGTATAAACAACTAGATTTAAGAGGTTGAATTCAGAGTGTTTGGTCAATTTTTGGTTTAACAATGACTCAATTATGAAAATAAGTGTCAATTGATTACAGATGATACAAATCCTCACGTAATTCAAGTACGTACTTTGGTTAAAAAAAAAACTCAAAGAATTTTCTTTCTGCATGCTCATTAGTGTACATGTCAGAAAAAAATGCCAAGCCAATCTTAGCAATAATTGTTAATACTCTGCATGACAGCAAAACATGCCTGAAATACGGAGAGAAAGCCAACTTCAAAATAAACCTTAGTTGACCAAACAATATCTGGACACGCCTTACAACACAGCGTTGTTACGAAATCACATTTAATCGCCAGTTTAGGACACTAACAAAGGTAATAGTATGGTGACGTTGAAATATGTCACCTGTTGCCATTGTTTACTGGTGACGTCTACCATAGATTAGCAACTAGCTTGCAACGCGCGAGTGCTCCATATAGGCTGGCCCGACAGACGGAAATGATTGGACACTTTGATGCTGACAGCCTGACATAGTTGCTGTTCCTATTGGTCACATTTTGATAAATCATGCTGACTCAAATGTGCTCCCTCAGTCAGGAAATTCATGGGGCGATGTTTTGAGTACCAAGAAAGTCAAGCGCTGCCAAGTACAGTTTAAATTTGAGTAAAAAGAATGTTGATCATCACAAATGTATCAAAGTTGGTGATTCAAAATGAATTGGAAATGTCTTATTTTGCCTAGAATTGATCAACCAATGTTGACAGCTCTAAATATGAGAATTTACATAAACTACTAAAAATGTTAAAAAAGTAGAAGGGTGACATATCTTGATGAGGGTAGATGATCACAACTGTAAGGACTGAACAACCTGAGGGCAGCAAAACTGATGCACATGACAATTACATCAATTTCATCCACGGCTAAATAACTAAACAGGGTGGGGCAGAAGACAATCAAATGTTTGGAAAAAACAATCCTGACATATACCAAGTGCCTGTCTGAACTTAGACTATAAAACATAAAATGTAGACATGAAATATTGTCAAAATGATGCAGGTTGTATCATCTTCACGACGTTAATACGCCAGCAGTACCATTAGCTTGCTCATAGACACGCTGATACACACGTGCATGCTTTGCTGTAAGTACTTTCTTCTGACAACAGATCTGCATTGCATGTTAGCAAATAAGCACTCTATTAGTCCTCTCAAAAGTTGTTTTAAACCATAACATATGTTTGTTTCCCTCTTGTGGAAAGACAAGCAAGCTCTTAAGCCTTTGTTGCTTTCCTCCAGATCCCATCATCCAAAACATTTTTTTCTCTGTCTCTTTCTCTCCGGGAAAGAACCAAGCAAATCAATGTTCCACTTCCACAAAGCAATGGAAAGAATCCTCCCGCTGTCGCCAGTTCCCACATCTCACCTACAGTGACCCATGAGGGACAATAGACGCATTCAATTTTGGCTATCTCCGAAACTAGCCAAAAAGGATAACCCTCAAAGTCATGAGCTATTATCACCACCATAAAGTGCCTTATGACTTTCAGATTTTCTCAATTTTACTCCAAAAAAATCTGAGATTTTAAGTTGCCCTCTGTTGTTGTATTACTGTTAAGTAGAGTTTATTGTTAGAAAAACATTCTGTTAAATCTCCTACACTATTTTAAATAAATGAACTCCAAGCAAAGAATGAGCAAGCAAACGGCAAAAAAAACTCTAGATCAGTTGGCTGACAGGGTGGAAAATGACAGGGTGAAGATTTTTGGCTTATGTTTATATTTTGGAGCGGACGGTGGATATTCACTTGGCAAGTTGTCTTTAACATTCTGCGTACTGCTAACTAAATATGTATTTAAAATTTCAGATTTTTTTTATGTCAATTGAGTCGAATTGCACCTAGTCAGCCAAGTAAACAGAAACGTTTCATTTATTAGCTACAACGTTTTAATGTAAAAAAAATACTGAAGTGGCCAAATTGTGTGTTTAGGAGCACACAGCTGGACAATCAATGTCAGTCCTAAATAATTCACTCACTGGCAAAAGTATTATTATGAATACTGTGTTCCCACGGGAACTGATTAGATAGGAAGAATGGTATTGGTGTATTGAAGCCGTTTTGCATTTTAATGTTGGTAAAAACCCGTAATTCACGCTGTTGGAAGAGTCTCCATCAGCCTCATGAGGATAGGGCTCAAGATGCAACTTTCGTGGCCCGCCGGCACTGAACATGTCACAAAGAGGGTGAGGCAGGCACCCAGTAGGTGGCGTCTTTGCAAACAGGACTTTTTACTTCCTGGTTAAAAATGATGGTACCATAAAACTCAATTTGATAAAAAATTAAATTAACAATCTGCCAAATATATATGCACGTATTACACTAAGGAAAGTCTAAAATATCATGTTATATCATGTTACACCCACTGAGGTTTTGTGTGAAAATTCACGTCAAAATGACATACACCCAAGGTAGAAGAAAAAGGTGACATATATCTGTAATTGTATGTGTACAAAATTTTGGCCCCTCTAACTAAGATCTTTACAGTTTCATTATTACACTACTGTATATTTTCACAATAAATGAGAGAGTCTGACAGGAACAAAGGCTGTTTATTTTGATATTTCTCCACATCACATCTTTCTAGGTGATCTGGGATCCCACCTTCATTATCATCCCCATTCTGCTCAGTCACCTGGAAACTTCTGCCGAATTTGGGAACCCACTTTGAACAAATAACGACATTACTACATGACCATTTTCTGCAGATAACAAAGGAGCATTCAAATGTGTTTAATGGTTTGATCTCAAAATGACCCAATGATAATTCATTGTGTTTGCCTGTGTGTGAGATCTGTCACTTTGATGCTCCCAGCGCTATTATAACGAGCATACGGTTGACGTCACACACAGCTCATATTAAGCCAATGGCGCTTTGTGCGCCTTAATTTGACTGTGTAAAATTGCGTGTCTCCATCTTGTTGTGAGCATGCAGGCAAATGTGTGCGTTCATATGCTTTTGTGCGTATTTCCGGCAAAGCAACAAAATGACAGCTCAAGTGTTTTGCCCGCTTTTTTAATGTCCGATTACAGGCCGTTAGTCAGGGAGGAAACACGGCAACAGATTAGACTCGGGGCAATAACTGGCAGGCTTTGGCATCCTCATCTCGCCTCATCATCCGTCTTTATTGTGTGCGCACTCTCAAGTGGCTTTGCGAAACTTCTGCTGCCCTGAGAGGAGGCATCCGTGCGCCCGGCTCGCTCAATAAGCACCATTCATGACTCACACTATAGCCAACAACACAACTGGACATTGTGCTTTCATACGTGCCTCTGTCACACTGAACAAGACGTGAGAAAGTAACCCAGTTTGACCCAAAACCCGTTTTTACAGATTCGCTAAAAGGAGGGAAAGTTAAAGGCACAATAAGAGGTTACGATGCAACTCTCAGCTCTCAAAAGAATTCAAGTCAAACAGCATAATGCCTATCCTCCCGCTAGAATGAGATCCACGCGCAGGCAGATATCTAACCTGGCAAGCGCGTGTGTATCTGTGTGTGTGTGTGTGTGTGTGTGTGTGTGTGTGTACACGCGCCCTGGGCCACTCCCTAAGGGATACTTGCGTCTCGTCTGTGAGTCACAGGCAGAGTCTGTGTCTGTGTTTGAGTCCATCAGAACAAATCAGCTTCAACATCCTCTGCTTTACCTCGGGCCTGCGCGCGCACACACACACACATGCAAACACACATGCATTGTACACGCTTAGACATCCCCAGGGCTATGTGCTAGCCCCCCACTGTCCCCTCCAGCTGAAACCTCTTCCATCTATTCCTCACTTTCCATGTCATCCACGCCAAACCAATGCGAGCATATGCTATTCCCTCCCACAGCTGCAACATTTTCACCACAGACAAACCACTATCTTCATAATACACTCTGTGTTTTTTGTTATTATTTTAATCCAATCTCCCTCTGTTGTCGATCAAAGAAGGCCCATCATAAAAAGAGATGTGATTGTATGTCTGCAAGTTGTTAAAGTGCCTCCTGCAGCATGACTGATTGCTATACTTTATGGCCTACAATTTTGCCTTGTGACAGGCAAATCCATTACGGTTCCTGTCGTGGTACTCTACTACACAAGAGAAGAACAAAGATGAGATTATTAATTCTTAGAATCAATGTTTTCCTTTCTTAAAGAGAAATAAACAACACGGCTTGATCAAATTTGGAGGAGAAGATGAAAGCTATGTAGGTTGACTTTGTTTGGGGTCTGTTGATTTTCACCTCAAATGTGTAACAACAGGGCAGCTCAGTGAGCAGTGGTTAGCACGTCTGCCTCACAGTTCAGGGACCTGAGTTTGAATCCACCTGTCTCTGGCCTGCCTGTGTGGAGTTTGCACAGGGGACTCCGGCTTCCTCCCACACTCCAAAAACATGCACGGCAGGTGTAATGGACATACTAAATTGTCCTTAGGCTTGCTTGGGTGCATGAATGGTTGTTCTTCTCAGTGTGCCCTGCAATTGGCTGGCAACCAGTTCAGGCTGTCCTCCGCCTACTGCCCGAAGTTAGCCGGGATAGGCACCAGCAAGCCTGCAAACCTTGTGAGGATAAGGCGCTCTAGAAAATGGATGGATGAATTTTGACACTTCCTGTTGACTGAAAATGACACATGTGCTCAGGACGCAGTTAAGTAACCATTCACACTCAACATGTGAGTGTCACATGGCCAAACCCCTCCAAAAAGATTATAATGTCCCAATAGGTTTAGCATCCCTTTAGATTTATGAAGACAATTGATGCAACGTACAGTATGTTTTGATACCTGTTCTCCTAATAAGAGGCAAAGTTGCATTTGCTTCAAGCTGCTTGTCACTCCCAGTTGACATATACTGTACACATAAAACATGAAAGTTAAATCCTGTATATCAAAACCACCAAAAGGTTAAACCAAATTAAAACTAAAGACAATCCAGTATCTAAATGCTACCATAAGTATAATGTGACGCCATTGAGCAAGGTAATGGAAACTCACATAAGTGTTTTTAATTATAAGTATACACTTTGAAACAGCTGATATGTTAACCGACAGAAAGCAGCAACATATATGAACTACAGTACATACTGTCTCTGCAATGTGAGAGAAACAACTATTATATGCAACATGACAAGGATGGAAAAAAAAGGGAAAAAAAATCAGTTCAAATGTGTTTGTAAAATCAACATCAACACGAGTACAACTCAGGAAATTTAGAAAATGGAATGAAGCAGCCTAGCATTTTGGGGGTATCCTTTTATGTTACAACAAAAACCTGGTCAAAAACATAAAAAAGGCCTCCAAAACAGGAGTAAATTAGTACAGTTTAACTTTACAATTTCTCAGTATTTTCCTCACTTCCTACATTGTATCTTCTACTAAGGAAACTCGCCTTTTCCAATCAATTGTTGTTTTGTGAATTAATTTTTTTATGGGCTTCTACAGCTGGATTTGAATTGCGCAAATCATGCTAGAAAATCGTACAAAGATGGTGGCCATTTAACATGTTGCTACTATTTCTAAAACTTGGGAGTTGGGAACCTTCTCTGCCTTTTCTTTTAATTCTCAGGTCATCTACTTTACAGCCTGTAAAGCTCAGTGCTGCCTGGCATGTGGTGACCCAAGGTGGTACTACAGTACATTGAAATTGTGCAGCTAAAAATGAACACAATTCGCACATGCTTTATGCTTTAAAAACCATAGGAAAACAATTGCATATTGCATATATTGCAGGGGAATGATGCAATATGCTGACAGTCAGGACATGCCTCCAACCTTGTTGTTCCGACTACGTGTGAATATGTGTGTGTGTGTTTGTCTGTCACCGCACATCACACGAGAGTAGAAAGGCCGCGACACTCAGTCCGCCGCCTCAGAAGGCCATTGATAAAATGTGTATGTTTGTCACGAGAATAAAAGAGACTAGAAAAGCCCTACAGAGCCTCGCTGCTCGAGCAAGTGTGAGATAAGAGCCCCTGTATGGACTTGTGTCCTTGTTTGGAGTGCGCCTCATTGATGTGTGTTGTGCAATGAAGAGCCTCTCAGGAAATAACCATGCACAAGCACATGTTCTCAAAATTGGTGTCAATGTTGTGTTAGTGGAAGAAAAATGAGCATGTGTTTGGTGGGCGAAAGCGGCTCACCAAGACCTTACCCTTCCTTGGTTGTTTGGCATGGGTGATGATAATGTGCAGAGGGTAGACATCTGTGACTATTCCTGGCACGCAGTCAAGGCTTTTATTTGAGTTCTACACAGGGGAAAGTATCTTACCCCCAAGGTTAAGCCTTCCGGTTTTTCCTCACTGCAACTTTGCTGACTGAGTGGAAGTCACTGGTGGATTCCTCCACGCCTTGGTTGACTCACCGCAGATTGTTAACATACGTAGCAAGGGGTGGGGGGTGGGGGGAATCCTGTGTGCGTATGAGGTGTCCTCCTGGTGTGATGGCAAAGTGCCACTTAAGAACATTAGAGAAGGGAAACACTGGGATTGCCTGGCCAATCCATCCACTCATAATTGGATCAGCATGTGTCCAATGAGGCCCAAGCCACATACTAATGTCCTAATTGGATTAGTGAGTGTGGCTGTGTATGTGTGTGTGTGAGGGCTTCCCTGGCTTACCGTGTGTAGAGTAAAAGTGCTGGAGTAAGACGTGTGAGCAACGTCACTTACTATGACACACGTCCGGTGGCCCTCGTGACCCGTGACGGGTATTTTCCTGCCAATCAGGAGATTCCGTCAGCAACACGAGGGTGACGTCACTAAAAAAGAAATACACACGGAGGAAAATCTTTATTTACCTACTAGTACCAAGTCGATAATGAGTCTGGAAAGAGGAAAATAAAGGTTGAAAATAGACTGCCTATTATCAAGATTATATAACTTACAAAGCAGTGCCAACCGCCATGTGTTGAATTATCATTTCACTGGGAGGTTTTATACTTTTTAAAACAAGTTTCACTCTGCTGTTTTAAGTTACGTGAGACCGAAAACAACATCCAATAGAATTTTAGGCTAATGCATTGGAAAAACAAATACTGGTTGACTTGATGGTCAACATTTTTTTTTTCATTTGAAAACAATTATTTCCAAAAGAAGTAATGGAAATATGTCAAACTGTCACCAGTCACTTTTAAGTGCGGATTAAAAAGCTCTTAAAAAGCAGCTTTAATTCATTTAGTAGTTAGCAGGTTTTCAATAAAGACAATATTAGCACATGGTGCTGGCCAAAATAAAGGAAAAACTTGCCAAAAAGCACGGGGACTGTATTATCCAAGAATATAACCTGCTGCTACAAACAATTTCTAAAGTACTGGCTCGGTTTTAGCTGTTCACATTTTAACCAATAGGGAGCAGTCAGAAATGTATTGACCTCACAGTAATTAACGAGGAGATCCACTCTCAAGTTTACGCCAGGAATGTTAGGAAGTGACTTTAAAAACACTGTTACATGTGTAATGACGTGTGTAATGTATATATGACATTAAGAACGTATGAACTAAATGGTAGTGTTTTCTGACGGTCAATGCTAATTGTGATTAGCATGAGTAGTTATCAGCACACTTCAACTCACGTTCAATCTTTGTCGATTATTTGTTTTAAATTTAAATCACATTTACCTTCATCTGATTTTAAGAAAAACTGAGGATCATTCGATGGAATAATCGACAGCACCATCAGTTTTAAAAGATTCGACAGTGACATTCCAGTTTGTATGATATAACGGATTGACCCTTTTGCCAACTGGTATTTTCATGATTTCCTATGGGAAACTGTTTGACAGAGGGATATAATGTTACTAAAGAGATGCATGAAATGCTAAATTAAATGCTAGACCACCATCCCAAACCAGAGACTTTAGCAGTCCCTGAGGGAAAATTCCAATTTATACCATGTACAATACTCTCATCCAGTCCAATTTCAAATCCCCCAAAGAAAGAAGCAACTTCCATCCGTTTCTAGTATTGTGGTTTCCTGGTAGTAATTACATTCCAAGTGCATCCAGCAACGATGACAGATGTGACAACAGATGCGCGGTTTGTAAGCATCTTTTGCATAAGAATTTGACGAGTTAAAATGCATGGATACACATCTTTGGTCAACCTACACACCATGGGATGAGTAAACAACTTAAAGAATAGCTCAAGGCAAAAAATGCAAAGTCAATGACTCATCTTGTGTACAGTATTGCCAATCTGTGCATGGATGTTGCTGCTGAAGGGACAGCATGTTCCTCTCATTTGGTTTAACTAAACGGTTGATTAGCACTTGAAATTGGAATTGGGCCCCTGTGACCATCACATCAGTCCTGGATTTTAAAAGCATGAAAAGCCAATGCAAAATAGATCATGCATGAGTGAAAGAAAGCAATCCACTAAATCTTGCCACCTGTAAGCAGAAACTGGAGGGAACTAAGTCTTCATTACATTTCACCAGACAAAATACAAAAAAAAAAAAGTCAGGAATCTACTTTGGTCCAGTGTTTGCATGTGTGGGTGTGTGACTGGAGGCTGGGATGCTGAATGTGCCAATCCATAAGCCCCATCGACAGAAAAACTACTGTTCCTCAACCGGAAAGAGCATTGGAGGAGAAACACTCAAACTGGATGTCCTCAAAGCAGTTCAAACACACAAATACACACACGCAAATACACGAATGCTCAGGCAGCAGGCAGGCACAGATGTCAATACTGAATTTGGGCAACAGAAATATTTAACTGTGCACTGAGTGGGAGCCAGTGCAAAAATAAGCAAAACCTGCTAAAAAAAAATGTTGAAAGCTCTGTCATGCTACTGTTTTATCATGTCTTGTAGCAGTTATACTGACAGTAATGCAATGATAAATGCTTAATTAAATGGCGAGCATTTATTTGTTGTACTGATTTTCATGGGGTTTGACTTGCGGGAATTTACCACAGTTGAATAGGCTGCGGATAACTTTAACCATTGAGCGACTGATTTTCAAATATTGCTCCTCATTGTGTGGTCATGCATGTGAGGGAATATGCACAGGTTGAAGGTTCAAGCAATGCATGTGGCTGGTTTCTGCAAATCTGTCATGGCATGCTGATTAAACATGCAGAGCCTCACTCAAGGCATGCAGCTTGAAGTAACATCCCACTGTGGGGGATGTATAGTAAAGGCCTTGTCTGGAGATCACAATTAAGACTTCATGCATATGAGATTTTATTAAGTTTACAGAAGAAGAAGTCCATGTCAGGGTTACCATGATGAGAATGCCTGCAGCAACCAGCATACAGGCATACGATTGTCTAAATGTGGGTAATTTATTACCTGTATAAATCTTACAGCAGCAGGAAATACATTGCCCAAAAGTTGCACAATTTTACAATTTATTGTAATTTTGTCACTGAAATACAGGGATAAAATTGAAAAGATGTTGATGATTTTGGACCTGACTGACAGGGGCCCCGAAAGACAGCTTTGTGTTGTTTTCCGATACTGTTGTAAAATCTGGTACTATGCCGTTGTTATTATGCCGTATTTTATACCTTTGTTATTTTTATGTATTTATCACAAATATTTGAAAAACATTTAATTTAAAAACACAAATCAGTATATGGAATGTCTAGATTCTTAAAAATGTCAAATTAATTCCAATTAATATTTTTAAATACATGTTTTCACCGGCTGTCGACTGAAAATGACATCGCATATTGCTGAAGGCTCAGATAATGACCAATCAATCATGGTTCAGCTTATGAATGTCACATGACCAGCAGGTAAGTGATGATTGGTCTGAGCTATAACCACAAGTGATGTCATTTTCAGCCAATAACAAGTAGAAAATGTGTTTTTAGAAGTATTAACTGTGCATGAAAAATATTTTAGTTAACAAATTAATTACGGACAATCAATTTTATATTGGGATCATCCAATATAAAGGGATCATCCATTTATTTGGCCATTTTACGCCAAAGAAATGGATGATCTCTAAGTTATGCACAAGCTATGAATGCTAACGTTTTGTCAAAACTGATTTTTAATCAGTAGTCATTATTTTTATCTGAATATTTTCCACATTATTTTCTTTAAATCAATAAATTACAATTACAGTACATCAAAATTTTAATTGTTCCAAATGACTAAAAGAAAAATGTGATTTTAATTTCGGGCCATACTGCCCAGCCCTAGGTCAATCATATTGCGTCCCATTAAAAAGTGCAGGGGTAATTAATGTAGAGACTTTTTTTTATTTATTTATTTTTTGTTATTAGCTCTCTCTCAGGCAGATTTGGAAATAAACTATGATGACACAACTTGACATGACTTTCAAAACCGACATTTTATAGTACAGTATTTGCTTTAATCTTTATCTGCACGAACTGCCGTAAGACTTAGGGACACCTTAACACTCACCCACATGAAAAGATAAAGTACACACTCACAAGTTTACAACCATCTCAGTTACGCACTGCCACTGCCATCAAGCTGCGGGGCTAAACCAATCAGCAGAGGAAGGGCGATGGAAGAGGAAGTTGGTGTGGTCACACAGTGTGTGCTCATCACCCAGCAATGACAAAAATAGCTCTGTCAGTAAGTAAACAACACATCCCATTCATTAAAAAAAAAAGGGGCGGTGTCCACCTACTCCCATACGGGGCAGCATGAGGTAGAGCGATAAAGAGAAGATAGAAGAAAAAAAAAGGATGGAAATATAGAATCAGCCTCAACGAAAACTCCCAAGGAGTGGTGAGGGAGGTGAGGCTTGTGTGAGAAAGTGAGCCTGACGGCGATGATGACATCACATCCTCATCTGTGCTGCTTCCAGTTTGGTTTGGAAAACACCAGAAATTGACGTCACGTGGTGAGACACCACTTTCCGTCCCTTTCTCAGTAAGTCAAACACAGGTCTATGTTTGTGAGCATACTATCACAGATGTACATACATAGTAACAATAATATACTGTAACACGGCGCGGCGCGCATCCACCAGCTCTGACGGGAGTCACCAGCTGTTTTCCGGCCCACTGACTGTGCCGTGACATAAAACGTTTTCCACTCACACACAATTAAACAAACACACAACGCAGTAACCACACAAAGCCAGATAAGGAAATTGTTAAGCAGCGTTGGGTTATACAGTACAGCGTAGACGCATGTCAAAGAGGAAGTGATGCAAGCTGCAGTGGAAGATCTAATTTTAGTAAAAGCGGAAATGTCCATCTCACTTCTCTTTCCAGGATTAACACATACGCAAATTACAGATGCGCGATATACGTGAGAGCAATCAGTGAAAGTGCACACTTCCTTGCCACAGACACCCACGCTGTCTTCCACTGGTGGTGCCTCCACCATGTGAGTAACCAAACAAGCTCCATACTTGTTATTCAAAGACGTAGACGTGTAGGCAATAAATTGCCTTTTTTTTTTTAACAGCCAAAATAACGTTATCCTCGGCACACACCGAGCTATTTATTACTCTGTTATTCTCTCCACCTGGTGGTGATAAAACTGTGTCTTCGCAGTACTTGTGTCATACGATTGTCATGGCAATGAGGACAGAGTGGGCGTTCTCTCACTTCCATTTACATCATGAGACGACAGGATGCAAGCGGCAGTGAGAGGAGAGTGGGCGGCGTTATCGCTACCTTGACCAGACCGGACTACAACTCTCTTCAAATGGAATCTCAGGATTCAGAAATCAAAATGGCAGACATGTAGCCTAGAGTGAAAAGGATTTTCCAGGTGCATCTTACGATGTACTCAAATACGTGAGGTAATGGTAGTATCTAAAGACTTTTTTTTAAAAAGGACACGGGAAAAGGCCTGCTTATTTCTCAGAGATGGAGCCGCAATTAACAATGATTTAAATGATCATCTTAATGTCCACTAAATTAGAAACCAGCACTTTCAAATTGACAGTGCAAAAACATTTCTAATGTCAATATCTTATGTCATTTTTCGTTTGTTTTCTTGATTCCTGTTCGAGAATTTAGGTCAAATTTCAAGTTACTGCTGTACAGTAGGAGCGTCGAATGGTGAGAAGTACAAGCTCATAGCTCCTGTTGTATAGTTTCCAGAGTGGCCCAGAAATGTCAAAAAGCATTACATTTCTTTCAACAAAATGAATTAATATTCAAATGCAAAAGGGGATATAATGACATCTGAAGGGAAAGAGAAATCTCATACTTGTCCCTTTTTAGCTCAATGAGGATGGCATCGTGACAACAGGTGTTGCCCATATCATGATATTTTAAACTTTCCACAGTGAAATATATGCATGTGAGTTACATTTGGCAGAATTGGCAAGTGAATTTCTAATTAAATATGAGTTTGATGTTACCAATATTTCTAATCAGGAAGTGAAATGTCCTGTTTACTGAAGTTTTATCTCTCACCGTGTGGCCCTTCATGTCGTTGAATGCCGGCCGGAGACAAAACATCTATCCATCCATCATCTTCACCATCAACATCATCTACATCTACACCAATGGTGTGAATGAAAAAAGGAAATACAGGCATTTTACTGACATTAAAATGTAAAAAATTGTCAGGATGTCGCACTCACTTTCTAACGTCATCAGGCAAATCATATTTATCTGCACAGGCGAGACCGATGCTGAGAGAATAAAACAGAATAAGTTGAACTCTATGATACAGCCCTTTAAAGAAGTTCTATTCTTTTTTTTCTATATTGTGTTTCATTCACCAAAAGGGCCTTTAAAATATTTTTCCCTCCAAGGATTTACGAGGACTTTATGAAGGTTTTTTTTTTTGTTTTTTTTAATTAAAAAAGAAATGTGTTTTCTGTTCTATCCCTGTCTTGGAACGACAGATCCTACAGAAAGACCTTGTATCGTGTATAGCACAGAGAAGGAATGCAGTTTCTTCAGCCATCCTTCCAATAACTCTCTCCAATAAACAGTGCATGGGCCAATTCCTGAGGTGCACCGCTGGGGGGGTTAATGGACAGACTCACTCATCCTGATACTCCCCCCTCCCACTCCCTCCCATCTTCCATAGAGACCACCCCTCATTTTTTCCTACTCGTGTTTTCCACCCCAGTGGAAACACAGAGGGGTGGGCGTGTGGCAGGGCGGGTGACTACAGAGCATGCGGAAAAATGGGTCAGATATAGGAGGAGATCATGGAGGGGGCGACCATCGAGGAGTAAAATGTGCTCAAGGCAAGATGTGTGCGCATGTGTTTGGGTAGAGGTGAGTGAGTAAGTTGGTAGGCTGGTAGGGACAGTCCCCAGGGTGGCATCACCTTCAGGCACATCATGCCTTAAGCATCTTTTACTCCCACACAACACTTGGATTTTTTTTTTTTTAATTGTTTAAAAAGAAAAACTGTAACGACTTAATAATCGTGTGGAATAAAAATAAGCTACAATGGACTGGTTTTGGTGATCCTGCTCAGCAACATACCAATTTAACAGTCATGAACACGTTTTTTTTTTTTTTTTTTTTTAAACCGCACGTCTATTTTGACAGTCGTTTTAAAAGCGTCACAAACGTCGGAGCGCGCGTGGGTGTCTTTGTTGTGCGCGATAGTGACTCCGTGAGCGTTTGTGTGAACAGTGGTGATGCATAGGAGACAGTTGCGTGTTTTGGCACACAACATGGCTGCAGATGGAGTTGTCATGGTGACTTTTAGGACTTCACCATGGTGACTATGAAAGGGGACACACACAGACACGTAGAACTGTCTTTAAAAAATGTAATTTAGAGTCCAATACAAGAAAGTCTTTTTTTTTCTTTTTTTTTTACTTGTCACTGTGGCAGTCTCATGACCTAGTGTTTAGAGACACAAACAAGTTTTTGTAGAAGATGTCCTATCTACTGATGTACAACATAAAAAAAAAGATGTCTCATGTTGAAATTTGGACGTGAATTAGACTGACCAAAATAAATGAATGTATTGAAGTCATCAAAACTTTAGTGAAGTCAGGTCTGCTATTGCAGGTGTCCCCAACCACATGTCGGTAACTCGTTACCAGTCCATGAATCAGGGTATCGGACTGGACTCGGAATAATGAATTATATCAGTTTTATGTATTATCTAAGACTGAAATATATTTTATTTTTAAAAAAGCTTTTGAAAACTGATTTGGTCACTTGACAGACAAAATTTCACCCACAGAGTAGCAAAATAAGTACGAAACAGACGTCTTTGGAAAACTTAGTTGGGAGGGCAAAAAGGCTTGGTGAAGAAACAGGAGAAAAGCCTACAACTTGGAAGAAAAACCAGGAGTCCTACTTGAAATAATGATTTATTGTAATAAGGAGTTTGAGCGCTACTTTTGAGCCAAAATAGGTGAAATCAGCACTCTTGGAGATTGCTAATGACGACGGCCTTAAAAGTATGTGTGAGATTTCCGACATCCTGACTTTATGAAGCTGGGTTTTTTGCAATGATTGCAATAAAAAGGAAACACCAGAATTGACTGGATACAATTAACATACATTTGGTGTCATTGTCTCCCATCACTCCAAGATCCTTGTTTGTTGCAGAAAAACAAGCTTGGGGCTCCCGTTAAATTGGGGTTATGGTGAGTTCAAATTTTATGTGCACTTTATATTCATTTTGTGTCGTATCTGTATATTATTTTGAAGAAATGTATACTCAATCCTGGGTCGTGATAAAATTGTCAAGCATTGTCCGGTTAATGGTGATAAAAAGGTGGGGGACCACTGCTTAAGAACATTCACATCTTTTAAGTAAAACAAGAAGTTTTGGTTTAAAGTCATGGCAGAATACCCTGAGATCGCCGCCAGAGCACTTGAGAGACTGTTTCCGGTTTCTGTTTTCTGCAAAAACAAAACGACTGCGTCGACTAGATATAAGCACCACACTTCAGGTGATATTTTTGTCTTTCGTCACTCCTAGATGGTCCCTGCTTGTTGCAGAAAAACAAGCTAGGGGCTTCCATTAAATTGTCATTAATAGTGAGTTTGAATTTTATGTGCCAAGGGCCACCATAAAATCGTCAAGCGTTGAGCAATTCGGGGTTGACAAAGAGGTTGGGGACCACTGTGCTATAGGATTCTAGTTCAAACTAAACTCGAACACAAACATTATCTGCTGTAAATCGAACTGTGTAAACCAACTATTCCTTTGCATAGCTGAATGATCGATAACAGTGTTCTCAGGTAAAAAGGTGGATTACATCGCCACCAGAGGAGGCAACCCAAAAAGAATATTCAACATATAAACTTGTGTAGATATTAGGCACGGGGCGAGATTTTGACACAAAGGCTTTTATTTTGAAGTTGTTACCGGAAAGTACAATGTCGCAACAATAGCTGCCTTTATACTCCACAACCTGTTGTGGCAGTTGAGTCATGAGTTGCGACCCGATACAAACAACACAACCTTGTCCCGAGATTACATTTAATCGACAATTCAGCATGTGAAAAAAAAAAAAAACTTAATTAGGCTAGAACTTTATTGTATGCCGCCTGTGGCCAGCATTCAGCGCAGGCACTAGCTAGCAGCGCTCGAGCGCTATATATCGGCAGGTGATGACAGTCGGATGACTCTGCATGCTTTGATGCTGACAGCCTGACTTGCCGTTCATACTCTTGAAGATACTTTTGAACAAAACACGCTGACTCAATAGTATGTTCCGTGGTCCCGACGTCACTTTGTGCATGGGAAGAGTTATCTAATATTTCAGTACATATTTAACTAAAAAAATGTTAATTATCAATGACGTAGGTCATTCAATGGAAATATTTCTTTTCGTCTGTTGTCTAATCAACCAAAACTGTGGTTACACCACCCGAGGTGCAAAATAGCTAGTAGGTGGTCTAAAAAACTGGTCTACTTTTTGTAACCAAATTAGCAGTTGCACCACAGGACAAATCTCGCTGCGTCGGCCGGAACACCCAGTTAAGTGTAGGCCAGGGGTGGTCAAATCCAGTCCCCAAGAGCCTCAAAACAACCTTCCAACAACACACCTGATTCAAATGATAAGCTCATCAGCGTGTATTGGTTGAAGGGAAGCATGGAAAACAGGCTGGATTGTGGCTCTCAAAGACCGGACCACCCCAAACTTGGAGTAGACGGTCAATCAAATTCACAAACATGCTAAATTAGACTTGCATTGGCATGAAAAAGTACCATATTTTCCGCATTATAAGGCGCACTGGATTATAAGGCGCACCCTCAATTAATGACATATTTTCAAACCTTTTCAATCAAAACATTGTTATACTCAAGGTAATAACAATAATAACTCAAATAATAACTCTAAAATCTCAATAGCATAATAACTCAGTCAACTTGACCAACCTTGTTCAACTGTAAACACTCAAAAGTAATAGGTAAAGCTTACTTTATCACTTCATTCCCCATCTATGAATCCCAATCTCAATATTGATCCATATATAAGGCGCACCTGATTATAAGGCACACCATTAGCTTTTTAGAAAAATTAAGGCTTTTAGGTGCGCCTTATAGTGCCAAGCACTCATACGCCAGTTCACCAAACTAGGGCTAATAACTTTCCTTTTAACTTCTTTAACCTTCGACTTTCAGAAATATGGGTCTCAACTTAACAAAGGAAAACACCTTTTTCCAACTGGTGGTGAATGGCAAGATTAAACAGAGGTCCAAGAACTTTTGACCCCTCCATTTTTGACTGTAACCCATTATGACATTGACACTCCCACACAACCACAACACACAGGATACCGTCCAACGTCACCCAATCACACAAATTAATGCTCTGACATCATGGCCAAGAGGTCCATTGAGCAAGAACAGCTGTCTGGTAGTTACCACAAAGAGTGTGTGACGCAAAAGTGTGGGTCAGCGAGAGTGTGTGTCAAGTTTTGAGTGTGTGCCGCTACTGCGTAAGAAAGTAGGTCCGCACAGCCTCGGTGTGGTCAGTGTGGGAGAGATGAGTCACAAGGTCGTTCTGAAGTTACATTCCAGTGTTGGGGGAGGAAGAAGGCAGAGATACATAAAAACCGTATGAGAAAATAAAAGCCAATAAGAAGTCAGAGTGGCAAAAAAGAAAATGACTTATCATACAGACGTACGCAATTTAGTTCCTAAAATAACAGCTTCCTAATCCAAGTGACGGTGCAGTAGCTAGTAATAAGGAGAATAGTGTCTCCATTGTTGCCATGGTTACCCTAGATTACATATTTTTGTGGCCTATAACAGTGGTTCTCAAACTTTTTACAGCAAGCTCAACGTAAAAAAAAAAAATCGAACCAGTACCACCCACATTGTAGCTTACTTTAATTTCTTAGATACTTACTGATTACCTTTCTTTTTTTTTTAAACCTTGCACTTGACAAATACGCCATATATTACAAAAACCACAACTAATACTAAAACTAATCAAATTGGAACTAAACGAAACATTCTTATGAAAATAAAAAACTAACCAAAATGTTAAGAAAACTAATTAAAACTATTCAATTACAAAAAAAGGCAAAATGAAAAAAAATACGGAATATCCAATCCATAGAATGAATATAATGAATATAAAAAAATATAATAACCCTGGCATTACGACCAAAATCTAGTAGTGTAAAAACCCAAATTGTCATTAAAAAATAAACATTTTAGGCATAAGAAATATGATTCATGGTATTACAAGGAATGGTGTACAGTTCAAATATTAACACTGCAACAAAAAATACAAAAGGAATTTAGTATTGCACTACAAAGTTAAGAAAAAAGAAAGCTACTTCAGACTCTTTTGCATAGCATTTAAGGACAGTGTGTCACCACTTATATCTTAGACTATAAATGGAAAGTAGTGTTTATTCAAATACATATTTTTTGTGTGATAGATAGGTAGATGGATGGACGGATGGACGGACGGACGGACGGACGGACAGAGAGATAGATAGATAGATAGATAGATAGATAGATATAGATAGATAGATAGATAGATAGATAGATAGATAGATAGATAGATAGATAGATAGATAGATAGATAGATAGATAGATAGATAGATAGATAGATAGATAGATAGATAGATAGATAGCCTTTATTATCATTACAGCTGTACAAGTTCAAGGTATGACATTTTGACACATGGCTTTTTCGTCTCATTATAATAGCTTGCGTATCGATGGCATATGGAGACCAAGTCTAGAGAAATACTCATTTTCTTGCTTTTGTACTAAGCTTGACTGCTCTGTGGTTAATTTTCAAAATGTGCAATGATGATCTAACAGTACGTGAAGAGTCAACTCCACTGGGGCAAAGACGGAAGGAATCTTGCCCAGACATTCCATGGAACCCATTCCCAAGGAGTTTCCACTATTCCGCTGCCTTGATGGGAGGGTTTTAAGTCCAAAATAAAGGAGACACTCAAGTTGACATCTTACACTTTAACACTTTAACCGAGCAAATAAACTTCTTACGTAAAACTATCTACTTAAATAAACTACACACTACGAAAAATAACAATCTAGGAGTAAACGTATATAATATAATCAGGAATGCTATGAAAAAAAAATTCACGATAGTGTTATTTTGTTTCCAGGAATATAAAACAATAACCTGTTGATTATGTTGAAAACACATAACATTTTATTCAGAAACTCCAGAAGTTAGACTGTGTGACATCATCATTTTTCATTTCATTTCATTTCGTTTCATTTCTGGCTGGAAAATGCACATCGATATAAAACTTACCTAATGAAAGCCATGCAACATTTTGCAAATTACTCACTACAATACAATTCACCAATGAATTGATTTGTCTTTCAATTAATTTGCCCTTATTTGAAAAGGAAAAAATACTGTTTTTGTCACAGCTCACTAGAAAACCGCAACGCAACAGCACATCCAACATTGTTCTGGAGATGGACATATTTGTTCCAGTAAGACTGTCTAAATGCTTTTTTGGATGAATGGGCAAAAGGTTGTACAGACACACTCACTGATCCTGCAAAGGCTTCTCAAAGGAGAATATTGTAGGTTACAGTATGGGTACAGTATGTGTAATCATCAAGTACCAACTCCTGTTAAACTCATTGTCATTGGATTTGTGTCTTGGTTGTTGCGTCTTCTGATGTCTCTCTTTCTGTGATTCTGTGTTTCTGTGTTTGTACGAAAGACTGTGTTCTGCACAATTCATCAATGCTTAGCCATCGTGGAATCAAAAGTTACACATTAAGACATTCACTGTTGCGTCAGTCAAGAGGATGGATACATTATATATATATATATATATATATATATATATATATATATATATATATATATATATATATATATATATATATATATATATATATATATATATATATATATATATATATATATATATATATATGTTTTTTTGTGGTCCCAAGTCTTTGTCAGACAGTCCATAGATACCATGCCAATTCAAAATAGTGGCCAGGGGCATTTACTTGTCCCACTGTAATTGGGGTGAGTGTGTGTGCATGTGCACGTGTGTGTTCTCCCTGGCCCCCATTTGGAAAGTACACTCGAGCAGTATTATGTGGCTGTTTCCACAGTGGAAGCCTGTTCCTGGATACGAGGCTGCAGTGGAAGTTCCCCTTCACGGAGGGAAGGACCAGGAGGGGGGAAACAAAAGACAGGGAAAAAGGAAAGAGAGCACAGAGGAAGGAGTGAATGGAAGGTTTAAGGAGAAGTCAACACAGGATTTCCTCAGATAACCGGACAGGTGTAATTTAGAGTCAGGCGAGTGGTGCAGTGAAGTGAAGGTGAGTTGGAGTTTAGAGCTTTGTCCTGCGCTGACCTGAGGGTGGTACAGCTGTACTGTGATATTACGTATGATATGTTAGATTTTGAGCTGTCAAAATTCATGGATTAATTCAAATGAGGGGAAGGAATGGCCATTAAGTCAGTTAGCAAAATTAATCAACAACTATAATTGAGTTTGGAGTCTTTATTTAACCTAAAAATGAAAAATTCCTCAGATGTCATCTTTCGTGAAAGCAGACTGTTTATCTTCTGTTTGTTCAAAATGAGACATCAGCAAACATCTGCTTTTAATTTGAAAAACGATGACTGAACCAGTAACTGAAAAGGTTTCCACAAAGTTGGTGAGGGCAGTACAGCATCACGTGTGGCATTGTTCCATTTGTTGTTCTTGTTGTTTTCCACTAAATAATATGAAATAAGCAACAGTAATTGGGGAGAAATGTTTATTTATTGCAATTAGCTCCATGAGTTTGTTTGTAAGTATATTTATCATGATATTTGTCATTTCAAATATTTAAATTCAACGATATGTGCATGGTGGCTTTGCCGCTTTTATTTACTAATTAGGTTCTAAAATTAAAAATAGTCGCGGATCTTTGGTTTTGTTTTTCATCCCAGTGACGCCAAAGTGAGCAATAACATCACACTGGAACTCAGCCAAACCAACAGGCATTGCGCTTAGGCTTCCAGTCGTGTGGCAAAATAGAAGAAGCCAAAACAAAAGACATGGGGAAAATAAAATGTTCCAAATCAGTTACACAGTATGCTAAAATCCATTTTTACAAAGACAATAATGTTCACTGTCTGAACTGTTTCCAAAAAAACTGTGTTGCAGAGTGACTACAAGGGTCGATCTCGAGGTTAAGTTACAGGATTTGTAAGAAGACATTTTAAGCACCAACAAGCTTGCACTGGTCCACCAAGTCTTGTAATACCACAACAGTGAGTCAGAGTAACATAAAGCAGCCCGAGTCTTAGCCGCCAGTAGCAAGTAGGCAATAAACTCACTCTATATGTGCCGACGTTTATTTCTGTAGCAACACAAAGAATCTATGACAGTCCATTGAGGAATATCATTTGAGTGAGCAGAGTTGGAATAAGAAGTCCAGCATAGTCTTCTTTTCAGACCTTAACACTATCAGAAGTATTGACCTTTTCTTTTTGTCATCGTAATTAGATAAATATTGATTATGAGCTGTTACAGATGATGGCGAGAAGCACTTATTTTTGCCCATGTGGGCAACAAGGTTTACCATACAAAACAAGCAGTGTCTGGATGCAACTTTCTATGTATTTACAGTATCATCACTTAGTCACAAGATGAAAAATTAAAAAAAAAGGTTACGGCCTCTGCTAGGCTGCTGCCTTTTGTTGGGAAAACTGATCAAACCTCACTCCGATTCTGTATGATGATGAAAATTAGAGTTAACGTTAGGATTCTTTGCAAACATCGGATGTCAGCAACAACTTGTAACTGCTTTTATGGCCACTGCATTCCCGCTAAATAAATGAGTGGTTAGAGTCATGGGGAGTGGCAAGCTAAGTACTTGATCTGCAGGTATGCAGCTGGCTGAGCATCAGTAGAAACAATTTGGCACTCCTCCATCCTGGACTATCGTTATGGAATTTTATTTTTACTGATTTCACACGAAGGATTTCTGGGAGTTTCACAATCAAACCCACAGGGGGAAGAAACCACTGGCCGCAGATGAGTGTACTGTTTCCTTATCTGTGAATTTGCAAATTCAGGTCGTCGCTGTCCAAAATTGAGTTAGCTTGAATGACATTCAAGTGTCAGAATTGGGAGACACAGTTATGTATTGTACTTTTAAGCAAGGTTATCCAAACTTGGTCCTCGAGGGCCGGTATCCGGCATGTTTTTCAGTTGTTTTTTGCCGACACATCTGATTCAGATGATCAGGGTTGTTCTGCTGAGCTTGCTAATCGGGTGATCATTTGAATAAGGTGTGAGGAAGGAAACATGGAAAACATGCAGGATACCAGCCCTCGTGGACCGAGTGTGCACACCCCTGCTTTAAAGTATAGTCATTTACAATATGTTGTATCTGTTATGGATAGAACAAGACACAAATCCCACGTGACGAGATGTTTCACAGGATTGAGTCCACGAAACGCGATTTTTGTTCATATGATTTTTTTCAGTTTTCAAAACAGTTTACTTTTACTTTTTTAGGCAGCAGTCAAATGTGAACATAAATGGAGAGTCAAGCTCATTTTTCAACTGCAGCTGAGAAATTTCCTCTTTACTGAATAGTTTAACAGAATGCATACTATACTGTACAGCTCATGTTAGTTGCAGTATATGGCGTAATTTTATTTCTGTGATTACAAATGGTCTTGGTCTTGTCTGCCAATATTGTACCTTCCCTTTCTTGAACCGAAAAACCAAAATATCGCCATAGGTGATTTGAAAGTAATCGGAGCAGGCTATATTTCTCCTGTAGGGCTGCAGATATTGTTTTTGATATTCAGATTAAAAAAAAAAAAAAAAAAAAGGTTTGCTTGGTGACAAATAAATATATCAAACACATTTCAACTTAATTTTAAACAACATTAATAATTTTTCATTGTCATTTTTTTACATAAATATAAACTACGATTTTAGACCACTCCATAAATTTTAGTTGATTCCAACCACAGAATGTACATTTGAGCCAGCCTGGTTTGTTCAAAAGTGATCAGTGGGAACAGCAACTGTCAGGATATCAGCGTGTTCAAAGTGTTCAGTCATTGACATCTACTGAAATGCCTTTGAAAGTAGTCCAACTCCTTTCATATGCCTATATGAAGTAGCAAGGGTGCTTAAATGCATCACCCGCGGGCTATTGGTGATCACCTAGCTATTTTGATCACCCGCTTGACATTACACAAAAAAAAAAAAAAAAACTCAGACGAAAAAATTAACGTCAATCAAGTAAAAAAAAATGTCAATTAAAAAAAAAAAAAACACACGTCACTCATCACTTAATTGTTGTTCTTTAGTGCCCCGATAGGCAGTGCATTTTCCCATATGTCTAGTGTCTGTTTTTCTTTTTTTGTCTATCCACTGTGCCTCTTATAGTTTGGAGAGGGTCACATAGCAACGTACTGAAAATTGTTTCCCAGATTAATAAAAGGTTCATAATTATCCAGCCATAGAAACTGAATAAACCAGTGCTATAATGCATGTGCATACAGGCAAATAACCTACGTAAGGTGCCTGGAGCTGAGCTAAATTGTCCATGCCTCTGAATTGTACATACCTCTAGTTAACCATATGTAAATGCATTCTGTCTCATTAAACCTATAGAAGCTTTTCATTCATTTATTTTAAAGACAAAATTGATGTTGGGCTTGAAATAAACAGTTAAAGATGTTATACCATTGTTGCAAATATAAAAACAGCAGGTGTCTTAACAAAAGATACTATGTGATGAGCTCCAGTGAAAAGTACTGTACAGGTATAAGTAATTATAGCCCACTGCACAAAACCCATGCTAAACAATTACTGTATTGAGTGCAATCATTTTTGGGAGGGGCTGTCCTGACTCACACAAATTAACTACTATCCAGCTGCTACTACAAGGTGTGCTAACACAAAATAAGCATCTTAGTTTTACTTTTGCTTTTGACAAGACAGCGTACCAATGTGGTCTGACTGTCACTTGCAACACAAAAAAATGGCAACCTCAGCATAACCTTCATGGGTGTTTCAGGTCGGCGTGAGAAAGTTACAGGTCAAAAATTGGACACATCTCATTCAATGAGACCTCTTTATTTTCATGACTGTTTCCATTGTAGATTCTCACCAAAGGCATCAGACCTATCGATGAATACAGGTGGATTTATGAACAATACTTAACAAAAAGTTAAATAGTTGAAAACCTATATATATATATATATATATATATATATATATATATATATATATATATATATATATATATATATATATATATATATATATATATAATATATATATATATACATATATATATATATATATATATATATACTCACACACACACTGTATATTAAAGTTGAAGTGAGGGTTGCCGGCGGCTGCATATAAACATCCAGAATTAAGAAAGTGTGGCCCTTATGATGCAAGACATATTGGAATGTGACAATTGAAAGGTAGAGAGCTGTAATTATCCAAGCGCGTAATCAACTAAATGCATTCGCTGATACACTAACCGCTTGTTCAACTTGCTGAGATTGTGTTGAAGGATGTGTCGTGGACCGGTTTGAGTGGCTGCTTTGAGACACCCCACCAAGCTATGCTTGGGATGAAAGTGAGATCAAAATTTGACACAACATTTATTGCATGTTATTAAAAAGATAAGCTAGTTCTTTTCTTCATTGTTAAACTTGGATTTTACTATCTTCTTTTTTTTGGGTAAGGGAAAATTCAGGATAGTTATCTAAGATCAATTGCTTTATAAGGTCTAAGTAGGGAAGTTGCTAAAATAGTTTCATTAAACTCTAACCACACATTTTTCAAAAGCAAATGACTTTTATTAAGGGTTAGCATCGTTGCGTGATCAAGTACTCATATTAAAACATTGCACAAAATACCCTGTCTGCAATAATAGAAAACTTAGTGATAAATTGATAACTATGAATCTATTTCAAGGGTATCCTCATACCAGAAAAACTGAAAAACAAACTGACAGCTGTGAGTTCAATTAAGAACACACAGAGGCCGATCACAAAAGTCTATCTGTTCCTTTTGTATTGTAAAAGGGTCCAGTTTATAGTGCGGCAGGAAAGAGTGGTCTGGGGTATACCTTGAGGTTGTTTTACAGTACTGGGAAGAACAGAACCAAGCAGTCACATACTTAGCTTCAATACATTGTTCGATGTCAAAATGACAAACATTCTTTGTGTTGAATACCATGTGCCGAGTGAAACAAGGACTTTGAAAATCCCATCATTGCTCTCAACAAGATAAGCCAGTTCTATGATGACAATACTTGAACTTTGGCTGGAGTTGGGGGAGTGGAATGAATTGTGGTGAAACTGATTTGACATTCAAAAGGTGTCCCGTGCCTCCTATAGCCATGTCACGCTCAATCTATTTCCCCACTTTATGATGCCTGCCTTCACTGTGTTCATTGGTATATTTAATACCTTAGAAAACCGTTTGTACTGTTCTTCAGACGGATTTCTTTGAACAATTATATTTGTATTGATGTGGAAGCTCTCTGTGGATCATGGCTTGTGTTGAAAAATACTACAAATACGTCATCAAACCACTACTCAAACAGCTGGACTTTATTTTAGGTGAATCAGAGCCCCTTAAAATGAAAGCAAGTGTGGGCGCTGACTAACATTTAACATACAGTAGCTTGAAAATCATTAGTAAATTCTGTAGACGGTCACATTCACAGTTTCTGAATAGCAGTGCTTCTCAACTATATTTTGCAAAACCCCTCTTAGGAAAGAGAAAAAAAATCACCCGTGACTGTTAATAAGATCATTATCTATTTAAAAATGTGAGTATCCATTTTAACATAAACAAATATATGTGTGTGTGTGTGTGTGTACAAGTTCAACAAATGTTAACTTTTAAGCCTAAATGTTAACACTTTTGGGGTCATTTGCTCCCCCCTTGGCAGCGCACAAGGAGCCCAATGAATGAAAATGGATCGAATCAAGATACAGAAAGCCTAAAGTTAGAGATTATAAAATAGAACAAGACAATTAAAAAACATCCATCCATTTATCAATCTTTAGAGTCGCTTATCCTCACAAGGTTCGCAGGGTTGCTGCTGCTTATCCCAGCTGACTCCGGGCTGTAGGCGGAGGATACCCTGAACTGGTCGCCTATCAATTAATTCCAGGGCACAATGGGACCAACAACCATTCACACCCCCAACCACATCTAAGGACAATTTAGTGTGTCCAATACACCTGCCATGCCTCTTTTTGGAGTGTGGGAGGAAGCCACAGTGCCCGGAGAGAACTCGGGTCTCTTAACTGTGATGCGGACGTGCTGACCACTCATCCAACCGAGCTGACCTTAAAAAAATAAATAAATAAACACCGTGCTTTAATTATGACTGTAAATAATAGATCACAGTGAACAGAGTGTGAGTAGTTTTTCATTCAACCACAGCTAATAATCGATTCACTAACTTAAAAGTTGTTCACTCCCTTCAGTGTACCAACAGCCAGACAACATGTAACGGTTAGTGTGTGGCATTCTACTGCATCATCAGAAGATCCAAAATGGACCAAAATACCACATAAGCGTTAAGGTCACCACCATCCTCTTCAGTGGGAGGCTGAGTTGTGTGTTTCGACATCAATAACAAAACAATGTCATGTGTGTTCCCCTTTCTACAGTCTCCCTGAAAATGCCCTTTAAACAACTGCGTACACAGTAGTGACTCACTGGTCTTCCCTTACAAAGACTATCCCGTGCCCCCGCAAATTTAGGGTTGGTTGGTAATACCTCTAAAAGTGTCATCCAACCATGTGTTGCCGTTGCTCAAGAGCAAGATTGCTTCAAGTTCTGCTTTTGGTAACCAACCAAACCAAGGGTGGCCAAGTGCAATCATGAAGAGCTACAATCCAGCCTGTTTTTGATGTTTCCCCTCAACCATCACTCCTGATGATTTGCTCATCACCATGCTTTGCAGAATCCAGATAACAACCCAGCACTTGTTATTTTTTTTCCTCTTTTTTGGACTAAACTGTCACCTTTAAAAACATTGTTGGACAAAAAAGTAGTTAACAGTTGTTGAAATTTGGTTTATATAGCATTTTTTCTTTTGTTAATATTAAAAAGGATATTCTTTTGGGTATACTTATACAATTTTTATAGATGATAATCTAATGTATAGTCAGCGAATGGAGTGGGCGGAGTGTGGAAGATTTTCCTAGGGGAGCTTTGAAAAACACAATTTAGAAGCACTGGTCTAAAGTAAACACTTTATCATTTTGGGATACGAACTGTAATCATGGCAGTCCTCAGTCTCAATTTAAAGCAGTTAAGCCTCTAAAAAAATATGGAAAAAAAATGCCTACTGTATATACTCTTACATTTGCGTACAAAATTAGTATAGGCTACAGAGCATTTATGGAGCCTGAGAATTATTGGCGGAATAGCCTTTAAGGTTATCATGGTATAATGTAATTTTGAATCATGCTTGTAAATGTTACTACACTTTGACTTGTGCACCAGAGTTTAAAGAAAATCAAGAAGTGTGGGAGGAAGCGGGAGTACCCGGAGAGAACCCATGCGTGCTTGAGAACATGCAAACTCCATACAGGAAGGCCTGAGCCAGGTGGATTTGAATTTGGGTTCCTGAACTGTGAGGCAGACGTGCGAACCACTCAATCACTGAGCCGCCCTGAGATTGTAGCATTTGTCAGAACTATCGCAAACCAATCTTTTCTTTAAATCACTGAGCCTGAGGTTCTCCTTCATTTGCTTGGCATGCATAATTTGAGGAAATACAGAGCAAAGTGAAGCAAATATTCAAAGCAAATATTAGTCTAAGATTTGTTTGAGACAGATGAGGTAAATAATGCTACTTTTCAGATGCAGTGCTTGGGACAGCTAAATCTTCAGCTGTATTTTAGTTTACTCCATATTTTATTTTTGTTTTGTTTCCACAACATGAAACAGTGAATACAGTCCCAATTTTAAGTATTAAGATACAGGATAATCGTTCGATAGGAAAAATGACATTCCTTGAATAAACTCTTTTAAACAATGCAAATGAAGCCATGGCATGAGGTAAAATCTGCCCAGTGGCAGTTTTAACTTCAATACACTCATAAACTCCATATGTATGCAAAAACAATGAAGAGAAAGGTGTGCACCCAAAGTGGGAGGACGGGGGAGGTCTCTCTGACACTGTTACACAACCTTTGAATAACTAATTCACGAGGCTAGATTTTACCAGCGTAACAATAAAGAAAGGTGATAAATCTGCCAAAGAACAAGCGAGGGGAGAAGACGACGGAACATTACGCAGACTTTGCATCACTCCATGTGGAAATGCACCCTGGTGAGGAAAGCACCAAAACATGCGATAGCATCAACTAATGGCTCAGTGCGGTATACTGTACGTCCGCCTGCGTCGTGGCTCATGGAAACACCTCTCGCCCCTCTCCTGTCTTTGGGCACTGGGCTGATAAGGCAAGGGTGGCTTGCGTTACTCCACTTGGGCAATCCCGGGTGGGGGATTCCCCCCGGGGTGTGTGCGTCCACGGAAAAGGAAGAATGCCACCATTGAGCAATGTGCCACCGCAACGGTAACCCCCTCCCCCGCACGCCCTCCTCTTCCTTGTGCTCTGACGTACAGTTGCAGTAGATTTGGTGACAGTGAGATAAAAGCCTTCCTCTGTTTCCCCCTCCGCCTCTGTCTGTGCTCTCTCGCTCTCCGGTGTCACCGGAGTGCTGAGTGCTGCCGCTTTGGCCAATCCACATAGAGGCCTCATTCAAAGTGACACAATCACTTTTCACTCGTGCTCTGCGATAAACCAGAGTTCACTGCATCTTGGTGCTGTGTGTCCGCTGCTAAGATGCTGGAACGGCTCACAAACTGACTCTTGGTCTGAAGGAGGAAACTGTCCTGGCCGTAAATCTGACACGACTGAATAGTGCGTAGGTGCAAAACACTTCTCTCGCACTACATTAAAATTGTACTTGGTACTGACAAAGCCAAATTAATTCTAATCAAGCCAAAGCCGCAAATTGGACTACTTGGGATGATCATTGAGCGTTCAAACAAATTGTGTGGAATTGTTAATCATTAAATCCCAAACATTTAGGGATGGGGCAAGAGCTAGTAAAAGGTCTCGTGCTGTACAGTATTTTTTTTTTTTTTTTGTAATGGAGTACAAGGGACGCTACGCTGCATTTTATTATGCTGCATTACATAAATGCCATGGTCTTCTTTTACTTTGAAGTTTTCCCGACAGCGGAAACTTAACTTTTAACTTTTAAACTCTTAACTTTTTCTACTCCATAAACTGTTGCTCCAGGAGTGAGTCGCGAATCGTGACTCTCGATATAAAGAGCACAAAGTTGTTTTGAATTCACAATCAATTACCTATTGAGGGTGCAAAATAAAAACAATTAAATTATGTTGACATTTTGTTGTAAAGTGCCTGTTGCCAGAGTTTAGCACAGCATCTAGCATAAATTGGCCACTAGCTAGCAGCCCTCGTGCGCCACATAGGTTTGCAAGAGTAGTTGGATTACTTTTCAAAGGCAGTTTAATAGACATAAATGACGGCAGACTTTGATGCTGTCGGCCTGACACTCGTGCCCCTCCTTTGGATCACTTTTGAACAGAACAGGCTGACTGAAATGTGTGTTCTGTGGGTTTGTTGTCACTTCAGGTCATTGACCAAAATTTAAGGGGAGAGAGTTATTTATTGTTATCCGTATACCAAAATCCTCAATAGCTGCAGCCCTACAGAAATAGAGGATGTTCCAATTACTTTCATATCGCCTGTATGGCTTTATTTTGTTTTTTTGAGAGAGCAAAAAACGGTCAAAAATTGGTGGCTAAGACAGTTTGCAAACACAAGCTCTATGCATTTTGTTATCAAGTTAAACGTGACTGATTTCATTCAGTTAGAGAAAAGACCTCAGCTGCAGCTGAAAAATGAGCCTGACTTTCCCTTTACATTAACATTTGCACACTAGATCATTAATTTTCATGCAGTCTGCTCAGGAAAAAGAAACCACTTTCTAGACTAGCATTATTTGACATTACAAATTTTTCAGAAATCTCGTCTCGTTCTCTTTTGACTCAATCTCATGAGACATCCCACACAATTTTTCTTTTTAGTTATTTTGGTCTTTTTTTGGAGTCCAAACATCCCAGGTATTTATTAATACATTTAAAATTATTTTTTTGAATGTTAGTGTTAATAGGATCACTTTTGATTGAGAAGAACATAACGTCCCTGTTGGGTGGAGTCCTGCCATTTCCAAAACCCCTTCTCAAGGAAAACACACCATCTTGCTTGAGCTACCAACCAATGAAATGTTAAAGTTGATATTATACATTATATTGCTACTACATATCACCTACATCAATACAACTCCCCACAATCTCATTCGGTCACCAATTTATTTCATGAAAAAAAAGGGATTTATCACACTGTCATTAATTAGAATCTTAGAGAGACACCAAAGCCGCCAGCTGTGCCCATCAAAGTATACCCTTGAGCTGTGATACCAACAAAGGACAAGGCGCTTATACTTAAAAACTAAAAATTGTTGTGACATCAGCTTTCTTAGTGAGTGATGGATTAAAAAAAAAAAAGAATGGGCCTACTTAGAAAGTGTAATTGGCGGAACATCCCAGTATATCTTTGTGGCGAGCCAATTCCTTCTTCTGCGAAGCATTAAAGCTGTCAAATGTTGACATAAGAAATCTATTCAAATGTGTCCGATACTAGACTGAGGAGTAGAACATCTTGTTGGAAGATAGCGACTCTGCAGTCAAACCTGGTTGACAGCTAACAATTGGACATGCCTAATTCCTACTCACAAATATTCACATATTTAATACATATCCACACAGAATTAAATTAGTGCATTAAATGGATACAATGGCTAATAACAACTGACGAATGAATGAACTGTCATTCACATCAAGGTATTAATTTATTGTCATCAATTCCTATAGACATGAAAAATAACTTTTTACTAGGCTGGCAAGGATTGAGGTATGGATGTTATTCATTGCAAAGGAAATAGATTTGACCTGTGACAATATGCGGGCCACAATTGAACTCACCACGCTTTTCAGTGAAGTTCACTTTTATCCCGCTCCAATGAAAGTCCAGTCCAAATGACCTGTGAAAAGAAAAAAAAATGTTTTTTTGCATGGTATGTATTTTGCCATATTTCACAGTTCTAACGCTTGCTTGCACATTCAAAAAATGTGACTTTCAATCTGTAATATGTGGGAGTCTTGCATGAATTACTGTTTGGCAACCATTCCAAGGGTATGTGCTACCCCAAAGTCGGTTGTCAAGTGTTACAGCTCACCCTTGGTCCTAATGAGAACATGCACAGTAGAAAATGGCTGAAATCGAATATTATTGCGTGTAGAACCATTTGGGGCCAATGAGGAAATAAAACTGCCATCTTATCAACAAAAAATTTAACACCTCACGTTTCTGTTTTGAAAATACTTTACAAGACTTTGGTCAACCCTGTTGTTTGAAAAAGCGCTCTATAAATAAATCTGGATTAGATTGGATTTGGATTGTCTATTAAGGAATGTTAAATCACCTTTTGAATGTTCCATTTTTTTGGCTTCACATGAGAGAAATAATGGAAAATCCAAACTGGAGTTTGATCAAGCACGTTCAAATCAGATCAACGGCTTTTCAATTAACAAACCCGACATTGTGTGCGTAAAACCCCTGGCTGACTTTCAACGCAGGGGAACACTGTTCATTACCAGCACATTTTATTCTATTTTAAGGACATGGTCATAATCTCATATTACTCTACTACAGGTCTGGCGGAATAATGGTGCGGGCTAATCTGGATTTACACGTCATCATGGCAAGGTTACCGGTGAGGCAGCTAAAGAGGATCCAGGTGAAATACACAAACTATTAACGAATTGTGCCCCACAAACAAAGTCTGACTCTATATGACCGAGACATGCCTCGGGGAAAGAACATGAACTGATGCAGGGTCATGCTTGCGCAGATGTCCTCTAAGTACAAACATGAAAAGGCTCTTTTACAAAATAAAGCCAGCCTTTTATAAAAACTTGTATGTGGTGTCCTAATAAATTCTTTACAACTCTTCAGGCAAGCAGAAAAGAACACGACAAACCAAAGAAGGACATGTGATCTATGCATATGCCTTAATGAGAGAAATCAAGATATGTAAGGTGGTCATAATCAGTGGACAAATTGTGTGGTTATACGTCATTATTGTATGCAAAAGATTATGACTGTCAAATCTGGAATTAAGTGTGCCTTGGTTGAAAATTATTGGGTCACAATCCAGCAGGCAAAGACCATGACCGATGCGAATCGTGCAAACACACACTCTTACAAAGTGTGTCACAGCCAAGCTTAGCCAATTCTGAAGAATGCATATTGAATTTCTGGAGTTTTCATTGCATGCTTGAACGACACACATTGAAGTGGGGGGTATCTGACTCACAACAATTGGCACCTATGGACTTATACATTTTTGCTAAACCTATGGCTAATGATGAAACCTAACAAATAATCAACAACACACACTTCAAGGAAGTAGCCACTGAGCACTGAGTCACAGAATGTCACCAGGAGGTTGCGACAGAGCACCGGAAAGACAGTCACAGAAAAGCACAGAAGTGGGTATTCCTCAAATGCATTGGTCAATTTGTCTATCAAATGTTGCCGTCAAATATTCTTTTAGAGAACAGCAAGTTCTAAAATATCAAGATGAGAAGTTTAGATGAGATCAAATCAAGCTGACAGGGCATTTTATACGCATCTTCAGACTTCACTCAAACATACCTTTACCTTTCTGCCACGTATTCACTGTTCTGAAATATTTGAGAGATGTTGTGTATGACTTCAATGGGGATCCTACCCAGCATAGTGATCATGTATGTTGCCTGCCATCTTCCAAATCACTAGCATTGTTTTTCTGCCGCTTAGGTAAACGTGTGGTATACTGTACAGTATAGCCTACTTCTCACATAAATTACTGCCCTCCACCAAGGAACTTGCCCTATGTGAACGTCCATTGAGTGCCTCTTCTGTGTGTGTATATATATATATATATATATATATATATATATATATATATATATATATATATATATATATATATATATAGTAGGTGTATACCAAACAAATTGTGTTTATCTCTGCCAGCGACCCAAGTGAGGATAAGCGGCTATAGAAAGTGGATGGAAGATTGGATGGACATTTTTATGCCACACGTGTAGAGTGGAATTTTGTTGACATAGTGAACAGTTTATTTGCTTGAATTTTAGCGTCTTAGCCCATGAAAATGATATATATGATATGCAGTAGTCTGTTGTAATAGAAAAATGTATTGCTTGTGATTGTCGAAAATACAGGGGAAGAGGACCTTGGGGAGAAATGGTGTGTTAAATCGCAAAAACAATCACCCAGCCCTCTTTCCATTTTATTTAGTGTGAGGTTTTCCCCCCAAAACAAATACCACGTAACTTTTTGGGAGCAGTCTGCGCGCTTCAAACCTGACAACAGACGCTTCCCTCCTCGAAGCACCGACCATCATTGAGTCGCTCAAGCCGCCGCTTGCGCGTCTCCCAAGCTCACCGCGCGACATGCCCAAAGAACGGAGCCGCGCTCCCCAACACCGGTCCCCGTTCAGAGACACTCAAGGGTGGCGAGATTTACTTTCGACAGCTGCTGCGTTCGCTTTTGTCCAGTTGCTTTTAGCGAGTGTGGCGGCAGCGGCAGCGTCAGCTGACTGTAAACCGAGCGTGCGTTCACTTTGAATTTTCAACAAGTCGGTATCCCGTATCGCCTCGCTCGAATGCAAAAGGGGACACGCGGGGAGGCTAAAAATACCTGTCTACGACTATATTTGGCTTGGCCGCTTCACAATTGAGCCGCTGAAATAGTAGGGCCCGCCCCGGTACAATGAATGGACTCCCTTTCAACCTCCTGCCTCCGTCTGCCAGGTGCTAAAATTAGCAACAAAGCTTGCGTCAATCACGAGCCTCAGTGCGTCAAGGCTTTCCCCGCCCACCAGCGCTCGTCATTGGCCAGAATTAGTTCGTTGTCAGAAAAATACGCGCCTCTTCATTGGATGCTAGGATTTTTTTAAGTGTTCTTGAGTGGCTTTTTTAATTTTGTGTTTGTCGTGTACCAATGCCTGCTTGAGCTTCATATCCCTGTTATTGTGAAAACAAACAAACAAACAAAAAAAGTTAACCACACATTTGCCCAAATCCGAAAATGACATTTGGTTTATATTTTATGTTATTTAATAAACAACATATTTTCTGCTTGATAACCACGAGTCACGGGTGTTTTCACTGTCTGTTTAACTTTGTTTGTGCGTCATTGCCTTTCTCCACATGCACAAATCATCCATAATCTGATTTAAATTGGAGAAAGTGCTTAAGGTGTTGAAACAATAATCATTTCAAGCCCGGAAAGAGAAAATCATTTGGTTATGCTTCTGACTAGTTCCATCACCACAGCCATGCTTGTGTTTTTCTGAGGACATTTAAGTACCACAACACACCAAATTCACAAAAACAAGATAAGAGAATTAGGAATTCTCTAGAATTTAAGAGAATTATTTGTTGTATCCAACTGCAACAAAGATTTGTTGTTAAAAATGCCCACGGTGTCCTTTTGTACAAGCCGAAAAAAACCAAGCCTCTGGCAATTTAAAAATTCTTTACACGGAAAAATCCATCCATTCATCATTTTATCCCCACCGGAGTCACGGGCCTGCAAGTGCCTATCCCAGCTGACTACAGAATGTGCACTAAGTGGGACACACCTTGAACTGGTTACCAGCCAATCGCAGGGCACGCAGAAATGAACAACCAATCACGCACCCAATCACACCTAAGGACAATTTAGTACATCCAATACACCTGCCATGCATCATTTTGGAATGTCACAAGATAAATTGATTTTGTAGGTTTAAAGCTATGAGCATGTTAATATTTTCCTACTTGGGCGTTAAATTGAAGTTGCAAAATGTTTTACTCTTTTGTTGTCATGGTTTGTTTAGTTTACTTGTCATAACCCTGTGTGCTGTATAAAATGGTGAGTCTATATATGGAAAATTCCCAAAATACCTGATTTTGTAGCGCATTCCAGTCCAAAAAATACTGTAGTGGTTGAATCTTTTCCTATTTGCGGTTTGCAAAAACTGCTTGCAAAATTGGGAGGCACCCTTACTTCTATTTTACCAAAATATGAACTATTGCAACCAAAATATTGCAACTTTCATGTTTAAATGAAGAGTCAGTTCAACTCAAAAAGGGAATAGATTCTTCTTCTTTTTTTACTGTCTGTCTAGAGCGTTCTTTTTAATTTTGTTGCAAACTGGAAATAAAGATTCCATTATAGTTTCATCCAAGCCCCTCAAGCTCTTCATAACACACAGCCTATGAATGTGCCTGGGAATGAGTCAAAATTGACACCTCGTCAGTCACACCTTCTGTCTGATTATTTGTTTTTTTGGGCATGGTGGATTCCTAAGAATCTGAATTAGAGACAGGGGCGTAGGTATTTGGTGTCCAAGCGTGGCCCATGCCATCCCCTTAAACAACATTTAAAATTGTGAATGATTATGAAAAATAAATAAATTGCATCCAATAAAACAAGCTCTGTAATATGTTACTTTTGAATAAGTCTCTTATCTGCTTGTATTACGAGCGTGGTGGTAAGGACATTTTTTTAACCGCACATTTATGAAGAACTGTCAGGCGGGGTGCAAATATGTAGCAAACATGTCAAAAAGCACCTCTGGTCTTTAAATGAGAAGTGAAACGTAACTGGCCCTACCGCCCACCGGCGAGGGTCTCCCTTTAAAGCAACCACCAAACCAACCAGTAGAATCCCTCTCCTTCGCTCTGCTCTGTGTTTGTGTGCGTGCTCAGTACAGAGAGAGCGGGGAGGAGAGAGAGCCAGAGAGCGAGGGAGAGAGAGCGTTACTTGGAGTGACGTCACCTATCCCATGGCGTCACATTGACGTAGCGCATACCAGGCGCTCTAGTGAAGGCTGAGCCCACATAAATGCACTATTTGACTTTCTTCCCTCAGACGGCGCGCATAAACAAAGTGCACACTTTGCAAAGTGGCGCTCACAAAGGGGACGGACACAGACACACGTTCGACCACTCAGGTGTTTTTAGTTTTCATTTTTATAAACACTCAGACTACTTTTGACAAAACAATAAGAACGAGAGCAAGAAACTTTTGCCGTGTTTTTCCACGATCCACTTTTTTCTCTTTTTTTTCTTTTTTCTTGTTTTTACATTTTCGACTTTTCGCTGATCGTTTTGGATGGGAAAAGGATACTTGATGCGGGCTTGTCATCACAAGTAAAGACGGAACCTACACAGAAAAGCAGTAAGTCAATTCTTTGATAAGATTATCAAAAATTATACAGCCACGTGCCCAACCACGAGAGTGCGTCCAGTTATTATGAGTTTTCAGCCGGTTTATACGCTGAGTGGTCCAAATGCTCGTAAACGTGTGGGAAGCCGGACTCGGCTTCGAGACGAGTTCCATTCAATATGTTGGGTTTTTTTCTTGCAAAGCAGATCGTCTCCGGTTGTCATGGAGATGGGATGCCTCATAAAGAAAGACTTTTAAAAAGAATTTAGCAATTTTTTCATTATTATTATTTTTTTAAACATCTTTTTAAACTATCTAACAGACCTGTCATTCAAGGTCCAATCTAACAAGTTTTGTTGTTGTTTTTTCAATCTCGCATCACTTCTAGTGTCCTGTTGAAGTCTTACTAAAAAGTTGACCCAAAGAGTCACTTGTCTCCCTTCAGTCAAACTGCAGTCCACTCCTGGTTATAGTTTTACACGTCGCTTTCTCGCCCCTTTTGAAAAGTATCCGTTTGCTGGAAAGAAGCCGCGGTCCGGCTTTATTGGCGCAAGGGAGGGAGGCGAGTCGGCACCGGGGGTTTACCGGCGCTCCGGGGTGCGTGTTTTGCGGCTTACGAGCGGCTCTCATGGTTACCGGGTCGCGCTGAGGCAAAGAAGGGCTTCCTACACGTCGCTTTCTCAACTGAATTGAGAAATTACTCAAATGTTTGTGCAACAAAAACAAAACAAAAATCCTACTATGAGTTGTTAGGTCTTTTTATTGATTATATAAGATATGGTTTCCTGTTTCCCTTGTTTATCTTAATGAATTTTAGTGTTATGACAACTTTCTGGCCTGAAAACAAATTTGGAGCCGAAAAGGCATGAGCTCTATTTGATCAAAAAGCCAAAAGATGGTATGTGCTTGCTTCAAAATGTAATATAAATGATTTATTAGGGCTACACATTAAGATTGGAGTTCCCCCAAATCAGACTCATTCTTTTCCTCCAGTGATGGGAAACTTAAAATCTCCTCGGATTCAATCCTGCAAGCGAGGTTATAGGTCACGAGAGCATGAGGGTACGAATTTGGAGAATCTGATTGACGAAGAGGGCGTATATGGCGGAAAGGGGGCGCTGTAAACCTTGAAATCCCTGTTGTGCGGTGCGTCTGACCACAGTGAGAGGCAGCCAGAGGCGCACGGCGCACGGGAGTTGCTACTTCTTCTCCTTCCTCTTTTTTTCTTTTGCATGCATGCATGCATGCATGTGTGCCTGCGTTGGGTCATGCCGCCAGCCTCCCCTTCTGGATGAAACCCCAAGAGACCAACAAGGTGGCGATCAGAAGCCCGCAGCTTCTTCTTGCACACTCCGCAGCTTTATATAAAAGTGTTCACTTTGGTTTGTATTGTGTGGTCACATAAGGCATTTGGATGCACACTGAACGTTTTTGCACTCCTACGTGCTGAAATACACGCTGCGAAAATGGTAGTATAAATAATGTTAATTTGGGTGTCAAATCTCATGTTTAGGGTTCCCAAAAAATACAGTTTATAAAGTGTCGGGAAAATAACAATTGCGGCAGTTACTGCCCTGGTCTCTGATCCAAGTCGTACTCTCTCTCGTTCAGACTCAGGTTCGGAAACGTGCCCACAGCCGAGCTCGCAGTCCCGGATATTAGAGCCTTCCTCCGTCAAGCCCGACGAGCACCGACCCGGCCGCAGCCACGCCACCCCACGCGCCCGGACACCCAGCACCATTCAGCGCGAAGCTCTCACGCCAGGTAAAACACCTGACCCAAAAGCTTCGTCTTCTCGAAGCTTCTTTTCCATTTCTTTCTTTCTTTCTTTCTTTCTTTCTTTCTTTCTTTCTTTCTTTCTTTCTTTCTTTCTTTCTTTCTTTCTTTCTTTCTTTCTTTCTTTCTTTCTTTCTTTCTTTCTTTCTTTCTTTCTGTGTGAAAAACAGACCATCTTGCTGAAACGTAATTGGGAATTTTTGTCTTTTTATGTTTGCAAAAAACGCAAGAGTGCGCGCGTGTGGCAAGTGCTGAATGATCTGACATTTGACTTATTAGGCAAACAAACGAGCGAAATATCATGTCAAATCGTCATGTGTGAGCAATTATTTACACTGAGTAAAATAGGGTGATTTATAGCTTTTGCTTCACCCATAAATTTTTATCATTTCGTGTCAAACAACTAGCTCTCGGTTACTTTTGTCTAGTCGCTTAAATCATAGTTTGCTTTATTTGTTGTCCTAGTGTGTTTGATGCAATCCAACTGCAAACAAGACTCCTAAAAAATCAGCCAAAATGTTTTTTTTTTCTTTTGCATTGATTATTGAAACCTCCATGTTTTTATTTGTTAGATCTATGGCATTCTGACAATGAACAAGCGCACTCAGTTTTTGGAACAGCTGCAGTTTGTCCAGTTGAAATGCGCACCTCGAGGTTAGAGACTGTCTCCCTTCACCTCGCTTTACTGCTGCGCAACTTGTACGTCTGACTGCTTGGGTTGTCTGCCCTCTTGCTTGCACGCGCACACACACCAACACACACGTGAATGTAAAAAAAAAAAAAAAACAATTTGAAAGTGGTGTAGATGTCACAGATTTTTTTGCGTGACAAAAACACATTTTTAAGTTGTGTTGCACAGTTGAGTGCATAGGAGTGTGTGTATGCGTGTGTCTGTGTGTGTGCGTGCGTACGTACGCGCGTCTGTGTTACCGAGGGAGGGATGCATATTGAAGGCAAAACCAGAGCAAGGTAGTTTTACTGGTTTTCCTCTTGTGAGATGCTGGTGCTTGTTTTTGGCAGAATTGAGCGTACACGGGTTTATGTTTACATCCTTAACACCACATATACGCTGCGAATTTGCACACTCACACACACATACACACACACACACACACACACACACACACACACACACACACAGGCACACTTACTTAAGACACAAGTGTCTCTCACCTGAGGCTATAGATGCAGTTTGAAGTCAGCCAACATGTTTTTGTTTGATGCCGCCTTAATTCCTTCATCTTGCCGCAAGTGCATAAAGTGATGTGACACAACAGGTGTGACTTAATCCACCTGAGGCTCGACCTGTTGGCGTGAGACCGCAGTTCCTCACCACAACGCCTGTATTTTCTCATATATCTTTGGAAGAAAAAAAGACATCTTGCATAGCAGAAGGTTGCGTGAGTGGTGCAAGATCTCGGAAATTTTTGACCTAGTAGTTTTTAAAATATAGTAAATTTGCTTATGTTGAACACAGATTATTTCAGGAAGCTGGTGAACCACCAATTTGTACATGTCTTAACATGTTTTTTTTCCCAGAAAAAAGAAAGGGAATAAAACCAAAAAATCAGTTTCAATCTTGCAACCCTTCTTAACTGTACGGGCAATATTTTAGGTACAAGTTTTCTTCACAAAGTTTCATAGACAGCATGTATGTGCGATGACACAAATGCTGGCATATCCTATTATTTAATTTTTATATCAATGCAGGTCTCATTGCACACGTTATCCAATTTGGCAGAGAATCTCTGGCAAAATGTGCCTTGCTTAGTGACACTATTCATCCATTTGCTGTGGACTAAAAATGGTTTGGTCATTGACAGCTACCAGGTTTGCCGTGATGATCGTTATCTGAAAAATAAGCACATGTGATGTAATTTTCAGGTGACAGCATGTGACAAAGGAAGTTCTTAAGGTTAGTACTTGTGCATGAAAAATAATGTAGTTATCAATATAATTGTAGATGATATAGAAACTTTACTATTTTCCGCTGAAATGGCTGAATAAGAATAACTTCTCTCAAAATCGTACAACTGCTCAGACCACATCGTAGTAGACAATGTAGGGTAGACAAGTGGTTTACAAGAACATATTTTATTTATAAATATGTGAGTGTGTGTGTGCGGGGTGGGGGGGGGGGGGGGTGGGGGGGGTGCGGATCTGCTATATCACGACGAGTGCACCAATATCACACTGCATTGAAAGAGAATGAAAGGAACTATTTTGACTGGCCATGATTGAAGGCGGCTGTTACCACTCCTACAGCAGCACTGCCCTCCATTTTCCAGATCGACCGGCTAACACTCATCAGCAAAACTAGCAATATTTGGTCGAACCTGTTTCTGCACATATATACATCATGTGCCTTGCTTGATTCACACCTGTCATAAAAATAGAGATCTAAAGGCACACCTTAACTTAAGGGTAATGACAAATGAATATATTAACAATGTGGCGTTAAGAGATTTTTTTGTGTGTTTTTAATTTTGTTGACATGGCCAAATTTGACTCTGCAGCAGGAACAAATAAACTCATGCTGCTGTTTCATGAAGTCCTTGTTTTTTAGTAATGTGGTTATCATTATCACATGTTGCTCGCTGTGATAAAAGTATCCATAAAAGTAGGAGCTAAGGCAAAACATATTTGAGAAAAAAAACTATTAAGGTGCTCAGTTACCTGAATTCTCGCATTGTTTGCAGCACAACTTTAGTGACAGGTTTTTCCTGAAAATGAATTTGGAATTTTATGACCTCAGAGTTTCTATTGATATTTTTTTGGGGTTAACCCCTCTTGACAGAGCTTTGCCTGTCATCAGGATCATTCTTTTAAAGATCTTGTGAAAAAACAAAATGAATCATTATCGAGAAAGAGTCCCTCTATTTTGCTGAATTGATAAATGAATGTTTATGTATAATTTTGTGTGGGTGTGTGTGTGTTAGTGTGAGTCATCCTTGAGCTTTTCAAGGCCTCACAGGAGGAATAATGTCATTGTCCTATAAAAACGCAAATTATTGTGCCTCTCCACCTATTTCCGCCATGAGTAACGCTCCTGACGGTCATCGGGCGTCACCGACTTTCGACTACCAACTCAATGTTTTTTGTGCCTTTTAATAAACCCATGACCTTTAAACAGCCGTTAAAAGCCCCGGTCTGCATTTGTATAAGTGGACAGAACTATCTGTATGTGCTTTACCCACAGCCAGGCTAATATGTCCCATATTTAACTGGACAAACATGACGGCGGTTATTACGGTACTCGGTGCGCATGAGGGTGTCAATGGTAGAGTGGTTGTGTTGACAGTTCACGTCGGCACACACACACAGACACACACGTGCAGGTGCATGACGTAAAGGCGTTTGATAAGGATATACACTAAACACACAAATCAGGTGTGGCTCTGTCCAGATCGAATCAGAAGGAAGCCATTGCGACTGGCGTCTGCTGAATTTAGCTTTTGTTTGTGCATGTGTATGCAAGCATCCAGCAAAACCATTTATTGCATTCTATTGTTAGTTAATATTATCTGCCTTAGTATCTCTCTCACTAACTCTCACAGAGAAGTCATGAACTTGTCCAGGCCTTCCGCTTTTGCCTCTCTAATTTGATTTGACGGACAAGCAGAGGGCAACCCTAACATCTATACCGCGGAGACAAGAGTAAATGGATGTATTCACATTAATTATGCGAGGTAAAGTGAACCCTCATACATTTACCACCCAAACATGAAAGGTATAAATCCCAGATATGAAAAGAAAGTTTTAGAAATATCTTACAGGGGACATGAGAGAACGCGCAGTGTGCAAGATTCTTGAACCAGTTTACACCTCAATGCAGATGCCGCAGCCAATAAAAAATCTCGTGTCATATTATTTGATTATTCACAACAAAAACTAAATTGTGAGCGAATAGCAAGATTCAAGCAGCCATTTGCAAGACATGTGAATATTCCATACACAGTATACTGTCCTGTACTTTACAATAATAATTACCTATATTTATAATTTCCTATTGCTGGCGTTGAGCCAAAACCTCTGTCACATTTAAATGAATTTCTATTTTCTTTTTTTTTTATTTATTTACAAATTAGTGACCTATCTGAAGTGTTAAAAATAATTTACTAACTTTCACAATTAAACGTTTATGGTTGAACAATTTTCCTTAACAGTGATGTTTTTGGAGATACAAGGATTCCGTCAAACAAAAGCAATATACAGTATACCTGTGGGTAAAAAGTGAAGTGTGGGGAATCTCTGTTTCCAAACTACATAAGAGCAGTTGAGGAGTGGGGAGATCCCATCTATCCACTCAATTCAAATTTCCTTAACCATTTGCTCTCCTCATACTGAATTGTTACCATATATGCAAGATGTATGTTTGCCTTGTGCCTCTGTAATTCTATAAAAGACTAGTACAGTAATTTATGGTGCTTCAAAGCCTGATAGAACACTAGTGTTTGGTGTCTTTGACTTGCAGCTGTTTGATTACGTGTGCTACGGTCAATTGCTTGGTGTGTGGTGTGATTCATGAAGGGCATTTTTGCTCTAGTTCTGCTGCACTTGTGGAAGGCCTTAAAACCTTTTTTTTTTAGTCTCTTGCTTGTGCAGTTCTCCAAATAAGAGGGAATGCCGGCTTGCTACAAATGTGGACTTGTAATTCCCAGGTGAAGTTTACTGTGAAATTGATAGAAATAAAAGAGAATGAAAGATCAGTATCAGAATTTTCAGCATGTTGCGGCACGGTTGTACTGTGAATTCACACAGCTCTAAATTCAGGCTTGCTTGCATACTCTGTTGTAAAAATCCATCAAAAGGTTCGCTCAAACTGATGCGTGACTGATGATACAGTAGGGGAACACAACAATTCTGACAACTGTCTGTTCCCATCGAGCTACGCATTTTTGACTGTTAATTCACATGATGCATGTCTTTCTTAGAGCTCTTGGCCTTACTCTGCTGTGCTGCATCAATCCTTGTTAAAGTCCCGCTTCCCTCTTCCAAAAAATGATTAACTGGCATATCATCGCATTCACCTTCCCAACTAATGATACCCCTAACATCTTGTTAGAGTTTTTTAATCATATCCTGTTAGTTACTCGTGCCGTGCTGCCTCTTAACCATCCTCGTGTGTTGTGTTTTCCCCTCAGACATGCCCTGTGTGCAGGCTCAGTACGGGCCCACCCCCCCAAGCTCCGCCTACTCCGGTCAGTCCTTCGGCTACCAGGGCGACAGCTACGCTTCTGACCTCATGACCTCCGACTACACCAAGCTGGACCTGGGCGGCAGCGAGATCTCGGCCGCGGCCGCCACCACTTCCCTGCCCAGCTTTAACGTGTTTGTGGATGGGGGCTACGAGCCCAAATCGTCCTGCCTCTACCAGATGCCCCCGCATCGGCCCACCATCAAGAAGGAAGAGGACAGCTACCCGACTGCGCCGCAACTGGAGGCCCTGTCCTCCTCCGCCATGTACTTTAAACAGTCACCGCCTTCCACGCCCACCACCCCTTCCATGCCCCCACAGCCTGGCACCTCTTTCCTTTGGGAGGAACACTCCCTGGTCCCCCCATCGCACCCCCATTCCATGGGCTCCAGCCTGGACACAGGCTCCCTCAAGTCGCCCCGCTTTCCGCACTTCTACCAGCACTCGCCGCCCCACAGCGGAGGCAGCGTGGGGGGCTACGAGAGCCTAGGAGGAGGCCTGGTCCGCACGTCCTCTTCCTCTTCCTCCTCATCCTCCTCCGTCTCCCACGCTCACGGCCCGCCCCTGGAGCAGCAGTCCATGTACCAGCTGCACCGCGGGGCCGGGGGCACCAGCCTGGCGTTCCGCTCCCTGGCCCTCGGCCCCTGCGGCCCCTTACTCGGGGACAGCCTGCCTTCGCCCCCTCCACGCGGCCCGCAAGGAGAGGGCACCTGCGCCGTGTGTGGGGACAACGCAGCCTGCCAGCACTATGGCGTCCGCACATGTGAGGGCTGCAAAGGCTTCTTCAAGGTAAAAAAAAAAAAAGACACTCACACTCATAAAGTTGCTGGAACAGAAGACAAATAGTGTAAATTAACTAGCCCACTCTAAACGAATTGACCCAATGCTGGGCTATTTATACCCAACACATTAAGTTGAGGAGTTGACCTGACACAATGGGTCCACATCTTTCATCTAACAGTAATAAAAACTACCCGTGCTGAGTTCAAGCTAACAGTGGATTAAGAAGAAGCAACTTTCTCTTGCCACAGCAAGTCATTGGACCAGCTACTCTTGGTTTTAAACCCCAATTCCAAAAGGTCCCTTTAGGGCCATGTACATCTTCTCCCATTACATCAAATGACGTCGTTTAGTATACCTGTCTAAAATGTTAACCAGCGTCGGCTCTTGAGCCTCCCAAAATTCAATATGCACGGCGAGATCAAAATAACAAACCCCGCCTTGGGTTAAATCAGTGATTTTCAATTATATTTTACAAGATCTCTTGTATCGCAAAAACAAACCAAAAAGAATCCCCTTTGAAAGAAACAGAAATGACATTAATACATGATAGCATCCTAAAAAAAAAAAAAAAAAAAGCATAATGTAAAGAAAGAAAAACTGTCTATCGGATTTACCTCATTAAAAAACTAAGAAGATAATTGAATAGAATGCAACATGTGACAATAATTTTCGACAATCTAGATTAAAAAAAAAAAACATTCATTTATCTTGACTTGTTCTTGACTTTTGCTGTGTGCAACTTGGCCTTCATGGCCAGTATAATACGCTCATGCGAACGAATAAGGTTTGACAGCACATGACTGCAAATTGCAGTTACTGTGTATTATTTTTTATAGAGGATAAAGAATATATCCCTGTGAGTATTGTTGTACCATCGATCAACAATCTTTGTTGCAACAAGAAAAAACAAACCTGCTGCTTTTAGTGAAGCGAGTTAAATTCTCATGAGTTAAGGCAAAAAATCAGCTGAATGATGGCCCCCGTGCCAAAAAAGTCATGCCACTCCTCTCTCAAGGCACTACTGTAATCATCTTTCGGCCCTGAGTTCAGAGGTTCGAGAACCTAACGTTATCTCCATATCTCTTACCTGAATACAATGTCACATCATAAATTTAATGTAGCCTCTCATTCAAAAAAAAAAAGTCACACCAGCAGGTGTATTTTCAACCTGAAAATATGACAAACAAGCTGTAACCTGTAAGTCATTTTCTTGTATTTAACTGAAGTCGCCCCAACCTTGAGCCCCGCTTTAAATTGTCTGAAGAGTCATTATGAAAGCTCAGAACACCCACAGAGGTCGTCGCTCCCGGCAACCAAGTGACCAAAGTGTGTGCACGGCTTGTGTGTGTGTGAGTGTGAGATTTATGTGAGAACACACGCTCTCTCTAAGACAACCAAGAAAAAAATCCCCCACCTCCACCTCCTTAACGCACAGCCACTCCAAATAAAATATAGCGAGCGTATATTACAAGCAGCATTCTACTTTATACAGTATTGTCACCATCTTAGTTTGTTTTGAATCAGCGGGCTAAATAATTAGATGCGGCGCTTATGATATGAGTCACATTATAGATTGAGTATAACACATATCCCACGTACCATGTGACCACAAACACACACACTCACACACAGTGCTCAAGATCGTTTTTAGTCAAACTTGTTTTTACTTTTTAATGTACGCTCTATACCACACACCAAACTCACTTTGCACTACGGCCACACTACTAAACATGTTTACGAATTCATAGTCAACGATGTACAAATGAATTGCAATGTTTCCAAAATATATATCATTTCATACGCACACATATATAATGATTATTATTTGTTATATGTTTCTGTATTGTTGCTGGCTGCAAGAGAGCAAAATTAGAAGTCCAATCAATAGAGAGTACAAATGCGGCTAAATGAATAATGCCTATGGTTGGTGTAAATGATTATCATTCTTTTCAATTAGTTTCACTATTTGTTTTTATTTACTAATTAATGACAGCAGTGTCTGGTTGCTGCGGCGCCGGAGGGGGTCTGTCTGTCTGCTGCCTATCAAGTCTCGTTTCCTCTCATGCGCACTTACTGCCGAAGCCACTCATCACATTTGTGCATTTATCCACTGGTAGAGACACAGCAATTGTGACTGCACTTAATTTCTTAGTGGAATTGCATCTGCTACAGCTAGCATTCGGTACACATGTTCTTTTCCATATTATCAGGCACGCTCCATTATCATAATGGTTTTATTGTCCCTTAAAAATAGATTATGATTCAATTATAACCGGAGAGTTATTAGCATGTAAAATTATTGTTAGTTCATCAGTGCAATTTGAAACACATTTTCACAGTAAATTAATTGGAGCTCTCAAATAAGTTAGCCTTTCTTATTTTATTACTTGGGCAGAAAAATGTCCATTAATTCCGGCTGCGAATTTTGGAGCTCAATACTGAACTCGGTTTTTAGATAAACCTGATTTTGAACATCGATGCGAGCTGGAAAAAAAAAAATCCCTGTACACATGTGTTTTCCATACTGGAAACAATTGAATCAGTTCACAAAAACATGCACATGAAATCTGCAAGCTATAAATCTGGGCTGCACCAACTTGTACTTGACGGACACAGAGCACAAAGCTCTTATTGCCCCTGATTAAGATGCAGAGGATGGGAGGCGGGGAAGAAAGTCCCCGAAGGCTTTTAATTTAAACCGCAGCTATTAGCACATGTTACATGTCAAGAATCTGCCTCTGCATGCCTTCGTGCTGCTCCCACAGCACCCACAGCGTGTGTGCTTCTTGTTCGGTAATATAGTCCATTGAACTCATCCAAATCAACATTTACCTTCTTTTTTTTCTCGTTTTTACTTTCTTAAAGGAAGTTTCTCCCACACAACAGCCACATTAGTTTCGCTTTCTGATGCTTTTACAAGTTAGACAATGTAGTTGCTCCTTCAGACAAATATTGTATAATGTCAAGAAATGTCCCCCTAATTCTAGTCATTTGTGGCCTATGTTTCATGAATTTAATTTACTACTATTTAATTTGAGTACAGCATCCTACAACTATATAGGACCAGTAATATACAGCACATTATTGGGGGGGGGGGGGGGTGCCAGGGGAACAGGCTTTGCTTTTGCCATGTGAAGTGTGATTGCACATTAAAACCACTAGGTGGTGCAGTGGCAATCTCATTGTCAAATTGTGCGGGATTTAAAACCTTTTAAAACTGCTGTCAACATTTTTTTTCTAAATCACACTAAAGATTAATGTGATTTTTTTTTAAAAATCAGCAGAATGTTTTACATGTTTTTCTTCAAGTTGAATTTTTTAAGATATCGGTGCTCCTCTAAATGGTTCGGATCAAGTTACGTGTATGATTGTTTATTGATTTAATACGTTTTTCAGGTCAGTTGGTCAAAACTGTTTACAGTAGTTTACGCTAAATAAGCATTGACATTTGTTTTTATTTCAGACACTTTGATGCACTTTAAGTTATTTTTATGGATAAAAAGTTAAAAAAAATTGTTACTTGTTTACTTGTTGCTTTTTTGTTATTGTTAACGATACAATTGTATAAGTGTAGCAGTTATACAATTCTTATAGAAGACGATCTTTATAGAGGAAAGTTGGGGAGTTAAACCTTCCTGAGAAGCATCAAATTAACCTAAACTGTTAGGTTAAATGAATAAAATACAAAACGACCCAAAGTTCGATCCATGCAGGCGGCAAAACAACATTGGGTATGAATAAAAACAACAACCAAAAAATTGTTTGGTGCCTTATTCATGTGGTTTCAGCCTTGGGTTATTTTGTAGGTCCCGTTTTGACCCAAACTGGGTTATCTTTAGCCCAAACGACTGTAGGTTAGTCCCCTTTTGACTCCATTTGTGTTTTGACCCAACATTTTTTAGAGTGTACACAAGAATGATCGTTTTTTTTTTTTGCATCCTTACACCCAAGCCTGTTTTAGGATTAAACGTACATACACCCTAGGCTGTCTACCAAGCAAGCTTTACAATAATCGAATGGAAATGTTTTTTTATTATTTAAACTGCATTCATTAAGATTGGAAAAAAAATAAATGTGTATCTACCTGCACATACAGTCTAATGGAGGTCACCAAGGGCACCTATGTCGAGACACTATATTCACTCCACCCTGCTTGGGTTAGCAAAGTCACCACAACAAACACAGACAGCCATGCACACATACTCAAACAGGTGGACAAAAACATGCACTCTCTTAATGGAGATTGAACCAATAGGCATGGGGTCATTGGAGCACCCTTTAATGTTACTGCCGCCCCTATTTACCTGTGTCCCCATTTCATTTTTATGTGACGTATAAGAGACATTGAGGTAGTTATTGAAAATTTTTATGAGTGTTACTGGCCGCGAAAAGAGAAAAAAAAAACATGGGGATGATGGGACACCATGGAAACAGCTCACATATGGCTTTAGCACCCTATTACATTACATATCAATCTGCCAGTCATGCGGGGGTATAATTAGACACATATGTTGGGAGAGTAATGATTTCCATGGTCTCCAGTGAGTCTGATTTACCGTTGGAGTCTCACAAAGTTGAATTAGCTTATGTAAAATGACAGGAATCATCAATGTAGGTACAGGTATTCGTTCTCAGTGGATGGCCATTTTACCTCTTGCTGTCAACTGAAAGTAACATCACAATTGCTCTGGGCACATCCAGTCTCGACTCACCTGTTTTCTGAGCTTGGTCATGTGATGTTTGCAGGATGAGCCGTGATTAATTGTTACCTGATCCCTGCACAACTGTGATGTCAATTTCAGTTGACAGCAAGTGGCAAAATGGCCTTCTCCTGAGATGTATGGAAACTGGTGGATTTTACTCTCCATGTAATATAACTTAATGATAGCTAGATCGATGATTATATTTAAAACATACTGTTGATCATGAAGAACACGTTCATTTGCAAGTTTTTGAAATATACAATCATTTAATTTGTTCCTTTTAATGAAAAACATTCTAAATCTTACACACTGTCCCTTTGAGTAATGTAAAACACAGTTTGGCTCGACTTCTCTTAGAAAAAGCAGGGCCAAATGCACTGGCTAATTTGCCCTGTAATGGCTTTATTTCTTGATGTCAATCTTGAAATGCACGTTTGTCCACATTTTTGACTCGTTTTCTTTTTAGCCCCAAAACAATCAAATTCGCTCTTTTGTCAGTATCCACCGTCACAAAAATGCCTGAGATGTAATTATTTTTTTCCCAAACAAGAAAAGCATGTTTTTCTACATTTCTTTCACTGAATGAAAACACTCCCAAATAGAGTAAACATTTTTAATTGGACCTTGGTCATTCATATTATTACCCATCTTGTGACATCCACCCCAAATTTTATTGTTTTTGATATGCGGAGGAATTCCTTTACATAGAGTAAAGCAGTTTAAGTGTAATTTTTGCATGGCCACGTCCTCGTGCGCGAGAGCGCAAAGACAATCGCTACCATTTTTGTTTTTGTTGTCCACGCGAGAAGCACACACGGTCCCCACGTGGCCCGTTTCTGATTTCATTTTAATAAGGTCAGTAATAATCGCGCGAACCAGCCGAGGAGAAAACAGCTCCCTCGGGGCCCATTGAGCGAGGCGCGACCCGAGAGGCCCCCGAGGGGGCCACGAGCTGACCCGCGAGCTTCACAAACAATCTGATCACGCAGCTCCTTCCTTCCTGCCGCCTGTCTCGCGGGAGCCTCCTCAGCACGCCACGCACGCGGGCGCCATTGTCAAACCCCGCGCTAATAAAATTGTCCCCCCTGCAGGCGACGCTTGTTGGGAAATTAATTTTATCTAATTATACTGATGTCAGCGTCGGCTTTCAGCGCGTAATTAAAAACTGACCTGCGAGCTTCTGCTTTCATTCTTTGCCAGCAAAGGAGGGGAGCGCTTGAATTGAATTTAACTTATCAAATATTTGGTGGTTGATTGTGTTTGGAGGCTGATTATCGGAATGTCCGTTTGGTCTTTTTTTTTCTTGTCTAGCGCACCGTGCAGAAGAACGCCAAGTATGTGTGTCTGGCCAGTAAGAACTGTCCTGTGGACAAGAGGAGACGCAACCGCTGCCAGTACTGCCGCTTCCAGAAGTGTCTGAGTGTGGGCATGGTCAAGGAAGGTAGGAATACTCTTCATAAACACAATCATCCACACTAATCCATGTCTCTAGTTGCATATGGGAAACAAGGGTAGAGTAGCTCTATTATTGTGTCCTAGTCCTTGTCCTCTATTATTTCATCCCACAGGATTTATAACAAGAATTCAAGGTAAAGAGTTAAATCCAGTAAATCATCAAGTGCTTAGCTTCAGCTCACTTCCGAGTTGGCTAGTGCTCCTTTACAGGTCACAATCACAACAGCCTAACTCAATGTGACCACAAAAACATTGATGGTAAATATTGAGCATGATTAATACACACGATTGTTGCCTATGACCAATTTTGGAGATCAGAAAATGACACACCCACAAACAGATAATTCATGAGGATTATCTTTAAGAAACACAGGGAAAAGGATTTTTTTATTGCCATGTGATGTGGAATTGTGATAAAATAAGGATTAGCATCTTTTATTTTCAGGAACTTTGATGCACTTGGGTTTTTTGCTGCTTAGACAAACCTTTAGCCTGTAAAAATGCTGTAAAAAACATAAATAAAAGTTGTTAAAAGTTTTTCTTAATCGCTTTTTCCTTGTGTCAATGCAGTATCAATGCAGATACAGTATTAGTTATATTTATGCAACTTTTATAGATAATAATCTTATTAATGCTCGGTGTGGTAAGGGGGGGGTGTTTTCTCTTTCCTCGGGAGGGCAAAATATAACTGAAAAGCACTGTCTTGGACAATAAACAGATCAAAATGGTTCAATCTGATTGATACCAATTTAACGTTTTTGTTGCTAGATTTAGCAACTTTTATAGTCCCCTCGAATATTTTTGGAACCTGTTTAAATATAAATGATGTTACAAATTTGAATTTGATTTGAATTAAACTTCATATCACGTTTGAAATTTAAAATGTGTTTGTAAACAAACTAAATTCACTCATTTTTCATCTTTCATTTTTCATGACCGTGTCCCTAACGACACATTTTTAGAAAATCTTACAGTGCAAACTGTGTAAGTACTATTGTTCTACTTTTATGCTATTATTTGAGTAAAATATTTAGACACCGTGACGCTGACCCATATCACCTTACTAATTTTTAGATTTACATTTACTTTATGTGGAAAGTATTGTAAACTATGATAAACAAACTATAAATAATTAGCTATTAAAAAGTAATTTGCATAACACCACATAATGCCATTATGTAATCTACATTTATCTATATCATAATCATGCGACGACATCTTCACCCACTGGCATCATCCAATAGTAAAATCTCCTGAAATTTAGTTGGCAACACTGATCCCTCAATCACACAGTGTCTCTCCCAGCAAGTGTAAAGCCACAACTCACACTGCCACCTGCTGGCTGCTAGCCTCCAGTGTGGGAATGCTCTTTTTCATCCCTTCAGTCTCTTTTTCCACCTCTGGAAAAATACTGCTAACTTATCAGCTCGAGGACACACCTTGTTTATGTTGTGTAATGATTGTGTGATGATTGGGACGCCAAACGGTTTCTTTTTTATTCACCCTCACAGTGACTCTTTTTCTCCACAGTGGTGCGCACCGACAGCTTGAAGGGGCGTCGTGGGCGTCTGCCCTCCAAACCAAAGAGCCCCCTGCAGACAGAAGTGGCCCCTCCATCGCCACCCGTCAGCCTGATCTCCGCTCTGCTCAGGGCTTATTCGCACTGCACACCCCACGACCTTGACTACAGCCAGGTACCCCGACAGGGAGACAAATGCGTGTCCGGTGAGACACTCGAAACAGACGTCAACATTCTTTCCTTTTCTGTGCTGTTTCCCACCGTGCCGCAGTTCAGCGCGGCCGACCCTCCCTCCTCCTCCTCAGACGCAGAACACATCCACCTGTTCTACAGGCTCCTCACCATCTCGATGGAGACCACTCGGTGCTGGGCCGAGCGGCTGCCAGGCTTCTCTGAGCTCCAGCGGGACGATCAGAGCCTGCTCATAGATTCCGCCTTCCTGGAGCTGTTTGTCTTGCGATTGGCTCACAGGTAAGAAGAAAGTAACTGGAGAATCGGAAAAAAAAAAGTTACCCACACACCAGATGATTGACCCTCATGCAGACCAACTCTCTGCAAAAATATGTTTCTATATTTTAAGTAGAATCTAGACCGCCAAGGTTGAACCCAGCAAGAGTAATTTTCCATATCATAACAAAGAGGTGTTTGACATCAAACCAAAGGCCCCATCCAAACACTATCTATTAAGTCGAAGTTTTTTCTGCCCCAATTCGCAATTACTCTTTTCCCTCTTCGACATGGGCGCACTCCTGGCAGACGAGGCACTCTAAAGCGACCACACCAGCAGTTTTTCAGGATGTAAGCATAGCTAGCTCGCTAACATTGTAACATAAAAGAAGGTGCGTAAAATCTTGTGGAATGCTTTGTTGGAGTGCATCATATGTTACCAAAATATCAGGAGAACTGAAATGATTAAAAAACAAAAACGCATATTACAATATCTATATTAGGAATGGGTGAGTACCAGTATTATTGAGGTGTTTGAGTACTCATGGAGGCTGCTGATACCAGCCACAGATACTTAAGAAGAAAAAGAATCTCACATGTACTCCTAGTATATTTAGTACTAAACTGCGACAATTTGACACATTGTCGTTTCAATTATAATATGCTTCGGAAAGAAAGGTCTTTGTTCACAATTTTCTGTCAAAGATTTCCAGTATATATATCAAAAGTACTAGCATTGTTGGTTTTCTATATCAGTGTATTATTTGGTATTGGGCTGAAAAAAATGGTTCTGGAAATCTCAAATCTTCACATTTGCATATGACCCATATAGCACAAATTTTAGACAATTGTCCTTAAGTTTGCCTAATGAATTCTGATGCAAATCTCAGTAATCGGTTTGCACGATTTTAAATGGTACCCAAATAGCATAATAAAAGGAATCTTGTCTTTATTGCTAGTTTTTAACTATTCCACACAATTGTATTTCATATTAAAATTTTGCTCAAGTCACGTTCGCCATGAAGTCCTCTTAAATCGTTCCTCGAATTTACAACTCGATTCAGGGACAGCTTGCGCTTAACTGTACTGCTGTTTTAGTGTATCTGATTTTGAAGCTTGAATGGTCAACCATATGAAGGGAATTATGAATGGAGTCGGTGTCTGACAGCAGCTACACCCACAGAGTTCCGCTCTCCTGATAAGTGACGCACAAGCGGGCTTTGTGTGCGTTTCTGTGTGTGTGTGTGTGTGTGTGTGTGTTGGGGGGGTTGACGGGATCAGGACCTCTAAAAAGCAGGTCATCTGACGAGTTATAGCAGGAAATTCATGCTCGATTCAGCTGACTTACATTAAAAAAAAAACGGCCTTCGTTTCACATACGGCAGTTCGGTGCCATTAGGACTCCCCCCGGGCCATCCTGAGCCTTCGCATCGCCCGGGGTTACCCCTCCGCCCTGGCAAGGCATGCGGCTGCTTGAATTTACGGCGAGGAGGGTGCTCGGCCTACAAGCTCATCCTTTTGTCCCGGCCGTCGTCTAGGGCCAAAAAACCAACACAGTCAGACACACTTACTCACCCAAACACACGCACACACACTGATGATGTACGACTTTGTTCTGCTGCACCCTGCCATGTCCAGGTGCAGGGTGGGTAGAAGATGGGTGGTGGCATCACAGTTCCAGTAGGAGGAGAAAGCTCAGGCTGGGACGGTGAATCACCCTAAACACAGGACTCATGGCGACCTCGTTCGCACGCACACACATACTCATGGAGCACACATGGCACTGTGAGAGCTTTGCCATGCAGCCCCTATTTAGCGCTGATGCTGCGGCGACCCCGCATTGAACCCCCACACCTGTCGGGCCCCCCTCATACGAGCCTATGTCTGCATGTTCGTCAGAGTGCGTGTAAATTTACTTGTCACTCCTCGTACGAGCACCCCCGTCACCAAACAGTTTCTGGGCGGGTTGCCGTGGCGACGCGTCGTCAGGGGTGAGCGGAATGTGTGGCAGAAATCCGACCGTATATAACGAGGATAGGGACTCTCTGTGCTCTGGTACAAGAGCGTCCTTAGATACATGCGTCACATCTGACTGGTGGTTGAAATCTGATTTAATATGCTGTAAAATGCAAATTTGAAGACAGTTTTCCCAGTTGTAATGCATTTCATCTGATTTAGCCAATGTCTGACATCACACATTCCTGATTCTTCATTGGAATGTTTTGTTTAACCATGTCACTCCGGGCTGTAGTTTGATCATTCTGATTACATCCTAACCAAAATCGGTTTGAATAACCAACGTTTTAGATGCAAATCCCCAGGAAGCTTGATGCCACATTGGCCATAAATTAGTCTATTCTTTATTTTCTGTAATTGTTTATCCTCCCCTCTGTAGAACCCTTTAACCTATTCAATGCCAGGGATGTATTTTCACGTTTTTTTTCTTTTTGCTGAGTCCAGATAGTCAATGCCAGATTCTCAAGTATCGATTTAATACTTGAGTATCTGGAAATGAATATCCTTAATGTACTTAATTATCTGGGATTCTATTTCTACTAAAAACGTGCAAATACGTCCTTGGCATTGAATGGGTTTACCAATATACAATTAGTTTGATTGATTATTATTATATATAATATGGATACTAATAACACAACCTTCCATATTTATGTATTTATTCACAGATTCAACTCATTTTAACCTCCAAAAAATATTCAGCTCAGTCGAAATCTCATATTGAAAACTTTTTCACATCCCCCAATTGAATTAATAGTGATAAACTGGGCGTAATGGGAAAACCCCTGGCAGTCAAGGTCTTAAGTTGTATAACAAATGGATCATTCAAGTTTTATCGTCAGGAACAGTTCAAAGTCTAGAAATGTCAGTATTTGCAAAGGGTACAATAAGAAGATTATCTTAATATTGGCCTACAATATTCAGGAAATCAGTGACACTCAATTTTCTCTCTGATCATGCAAAAAAAATGTAGCACAGCATTCATTGAGATTTCACCTTTCTCAGTGTTTCTGGAGTATAAACTACTTTCCTGAGAACATTCTGTATTTGAGCTTTTACCTATGTCGTCCATCTGTCTTCCTTTTGTTTTGGGGTCTATTTATGAAGGCTCCTAATAAGTAGGAAGCATGCTGTTTAGTCAGGCACTCATAAAGAGCGCTTTATAGGCATGGCTTATGCACATGCTCCAACTCTCCCGTTCCTTCTTGGTTCTGTGTCATGAGTAACTGAAGGAAGCCTTTTCATTTCCTCATTAAGACATATTTCCATCGCACGCAGCGGTCAAAGCACTTTCAAGTCAAACCCATTTGGGCTCCTTATCCCAGACGTTCATTCCTGCATTCCCCGAAATGCGGGAACGGTTCAAAACGTGATAATTTGGAAAACACATATCTTAATCGGCTGCCTGCCGGTGTTTGATGTTTGTCCAAATTGTGTGTGTGAATGCACGTGCAGCCAAGTCAGTATTGCTTTGTTCCAGTAGACCCAGGATTATGTTAAAGGGGGCATCAATAGTGATCTAAATGAAGATTGCTTTCGGACAGAATGCTGTTTGAAGTGATAGTGGTGTGCGTGTCTGCCTCACAGCTCTGAGTTTCGGGTTTGAGTCTTGATTCTGGTCTTCCAGTATGGAGTTTGTTTTTGGAGTTGTGGAGGCTTCATCAAATACAGTCGAACCTCTAAATAGTGAACTTCAAGGGTCCGAGGAGAGAAGTTCACTATGAAGAGAGATTCACTTTATAGAGGTTTTCCTAAAATGTTCAGAATTCATTGATGAAATGTGAATAATTTTTTAATAAATATGTAAATAATTTTATATACGTTTATATACTTTTTTTAAAAATAAATATGTTAATAAATATGTAAATAAATGTACAGTGCATAGCACTCGACCAGCACCGGCAGCTCAGTCGTTAGCCAAGAGTTAGCAATTGTAGGATCGACGGAAGCCGCTTCGCTCGACACAGTCTTGCAGACGACGCCGTGTCGCAGTTTGAACTTCTCTAGCCAGCCTTGACTTGCTTTGAACGAAGTGTCTCCATAATGCTTAGCGAATGCCTCAGCCTTGGCCAGAAGCGTAGGTCCGCTGATGGCGACGTTTTTAGCTCGCATCTCCTGAAACCACAACAGCACTGCCTTGTCGACACTCTTGAATTTTATAGGCTTCATGCGCTTTGTGCTTCCACTAAGCTTTCCGCCTTCCACAAGTCGCATTATCTCTTCTCTCTTCTTCAGATTGCCACATATCGCAGCAGGCGAAGCATCGTACTCCTTTGCAATGGCATTCTGCTTCACTCCACTCGCACACTTCCGAATTATGTCGCACTTCTCCTCCAACGACAAAGGCTTTCGCTTCCGACTTATAGATCTAGCATCCATACTTTTCACGGCAGATTCCGACATCTTAGAATTTTCGGAGGGATGACCAGCGGAGAAACGCGTGCGCAGTGGACGGCGGACGAAGTGAAAATGCAAGAGAAAGTCGCGGCGCGCGAGAGCGGCTAGGCAGGGAAGAAATCCCGACAGTGCGCCCAATTTTACAACTTCACAATTTTCGATAAGTTCAGATATTCACAATATAGAGGTAGATGCTGTCAAGGGACTGACTAATAGCATCACTATGAAGAGATTATTCACTATGTGGAGTTTCCCTATGAGGAGGTTTTACATACACGTCAAATATAGCTGTTTTGCAAGGGACCGTAAAGATTCGTTCACTATGAAGAGAGATTCACTTTGTAGAGGTTCACTATATAGAGGTTCGACTGTACTACGAAAACACACCATTCTGTTCATTGAAGACTCAATTCCTGGTGTCAAACGCAAAATAATACAATGTCTGCTTCTCATTTCTTGCTAAATGGATTTGTCCTTTCCATTTGGGGGAAAAAAGTGGACTGAAATTTTAAATTATTATCACTTTAAAAAAAATAACAAGTATTTGTGGTAGGTTTTACACAATCTTGATTTTGGAGTCAATTAACCATCAGTAAATTTAAAAACAAAACAAAAAAAAACAATAACTGATTTGAAGATGGACCAGTCTAGCCAGTCTATTTACGCCAATTTATTTACAGTCAACATGTGACCAAAATTTGTATACAATTATCAAAAGTCTAATTTCTAGTTCTGACTTGTAAGTTTACATTCAATATTTTGTTAAAAAAAAAACATAACAGCAATCAACTGTAGTGGCACTTGTGTTTCACGTTCCCTACTATTACCATTGTGACAAAAAGCAAGTCTTTTGTTTAACACTGACAAAAAATACTATTCACGCATGTGGATTGACCAATAGTGAGTATTTATTTTAAAATATCAAATTCACCAAAAGGTGACATGATACTAGCGATATGTAATAAAGATATGCCGAGGTGATTATCCATTAAATGGTTTTGATGGTCATAAAGTCCCTCAGAGGGAAGCAGCAGCTTCAATATGGCCCGTTAAAAGAATGGATTTCATACCCCTACTCCAGATGTCCACGTGCGTGTCTAAATGTAAGCATGAAGGCTTCTACGTGCCTGTGATTGACTGGTGACAAGTCAAGAGTGTCAGCCGGAATAGACTCACCCATGACCCTTATGAAAGCAAGTGCTACAGCAAATAAATGAATGGTGGAAAAAGTCCCTAAATGTAAAGAACCTGCACATTTCCTACTTCTTGGCAGGTCGATGCTGTCGGAGGACAAGCTGGTGTTCTGCAACGGTTTGGTGCTGCACAGGTTCCAGTGCCTTCGCGGCTTTGGAGAATGGCTGGACTCCATCCGAGACTTCTCTACTCATCTCCAGAGCCTAAACCTGGACGCCTCCGCCTTCGCCTGCTTGGCCGCGCTGGTGCTACTCACAGGTAAACACGCACAAAAGGGCATTCAATTAAGAATTAACATGTGGCGCATTTTGAGAAATACATCGTCGAAAGGCATCGTTGACTATGCGAGGTGATTTTAGCCACGTAAACGTTTGTCGTTTATGTGCGGGTGATTGAACGTGACAGCGATCAGGTGGACGAATCTCTTCGAAGACACACGCGCGCACAAACGCAGTCTCACACCAACAAAAACCTGATACCTACAAGCACCTGCTGCACCTGCCTGACACCTGCGCGCTAATCAATGTGCATGTCAAACATGCAGCAGGGAAAAAGCACGTGCAAGGATGGACCAAAAAGAAAGCAGGAAGTGTGTTGTAAATGGGCTTAAACACATTTTACATGCGGCAATCAATGTTTAAGGCTTATTTACAAAAAAGTGGCTTCCTCCGCATCCAGAATGAGGGAATAGAAATGTCAAGTGCAAAACAAATCACACCCTGGCCATATCCCCAGTTCACAGGCCATGTCAATATCTTGTATGAATAGGATTATCCATGTTAAATCTGAACCAAATAAAGATAAATGTGGTTT